>NW_022900923.1:32641547-32675070 GCF_012274545.1 Fukomys damarensis
TTTTAAAAAAAAAAAAAAAAAAAATGGAATGCAGATAGCTGTGCAATCCCTTACTTTCATCCTTCTGTGTCTTTTGAATGCAGACGTGATGCTAGAAATTAAGTGATCATCTTGAAAATGTTACTCAAGGAGAGCAGAGCAAAGAGAGAGAACTCTGAACTAGATTGTGTTGGCAGGCAAATGAATAATCCAACTCTGTAAATATGAACTTCTTTTATAGAAAATAAAGGCTGCTTTCTTTCAGCCACCTTTAATCATGAGTTGCATTATTTACTGAAGAATTCTTATTTGGTTCTTATCCTGGTTTCCTCATCAGGTAGTCATTAGTGTAAAGCAGAGAAATGTCTTGGTGACAGAAATCCTGTTCCTTAGCAATGCTCCAGGCTGCAAAGATGAGACAGCAGAAACATATTGCAAACATGCATAGCCTTTGAATCTCAGTAATAGGAACTAAAGTAGCTTCCCAACTTCTACACTGCATTAAGGGAAAATAAAAGATGAAAATTAAAAAAAGATAGCAATAATAGTTTTTATGAGGACTTTCATGTATTATTTCTATCTGTGTGCTGAACACTTCAGGTGCATCATTTCTTGTAATCTTGAAAACTGTTTCATTACTTTCTACATTGTAGGTATAAAGAAACCAACGATGAGAAATAATAAAATTAATTGTACTATTTTTGACAGTTGGTAAGTACTTGAGTCATAATTAGAACCCATATTTTCTCAGTTTCTCGACCACACTCATTACTAGAAACTCTGGACCATTCTGTAGCCCAAATATATTTCATAAATTCTAAAACACTATTTAACCATCTGTCAGGTAACTCCATTAAAATTACACAGAGCATTTAAAAGAAATAAACTTAACACTATAACTGTGCTGCCCATTTCACAAAACAAAAAAAGGCTATTAACATCATGGACTTGTTTAACCAAGAAATATTCCATCATCCTCTATCTTTGATTATAAACTGCTCGTATTCAAATAATCCTAAGGCTACATAGCTTAATGAAATTTTGTTTTTTTAATATGGTTCTATAATAGGCCATAAAACTAGTTGAGTGAGTTTAATATTTTTAAAATTAAGTAGAATATAAAATATCAGAATAAGTAATACCAAATATTATTGGAATTTTTTTTGCTTCTTCCAAGGAGAGATCTCACTGAATACATTTTCTATTTTGGGCTGGGGTAAAAAAAAAAATTGAAAACTATTGTCAATTAAATCTTCTAAATAATTATTGAATCTTGTCATTTTTTTCCTCTCATTTGTATTTCCAATCTCCTATTATAAGAACTCCTGAGAATTTTTCAGACTTCATAATTGTTCCTCTGCTTTTGATTTTTCTACTTAAGAGCCATTTTCTGCACTACTGTCTTGATTAGTGTTCAAAAGCAAAAAATCCAACAAATATTACAAATTTACTTAAAAATGTTTTTACACTGGACTTAAGTCTGAACTAATAAACACGCCATAAAATTCTCTTTCATTTCTATGAATCATTTACCTTTCCAATCTCATCTCTTGACCTCATTCTGTATATTCTAGTCAACTGTTTTCAACTGACTAAATAAATGTGCTCTATCAAAGTCCCTGCTTTTTCAATGTAATCCCATTCAGTTTTAGAAGTATGTTGCTAATGAACTCTTTTTACATGTGTTTTTTTTTTTTTTTTGATCTGGTTGGACCAATTTCTCATCATAGCTTTCTTTTCTGATTAATAACTACTCAAAACACTTCATGCTACTTCTTACTGTAGGCTATTTCTATATATTATATCTATTGATATATCTACAACTATTTAATCTGTTTGACTTCTTGGGTTTGAGACTATCCTTAGTTAATTATAAACTTATGTAATGCCTAAGAGGGTTTTAGAAAAAGATGTCTCCATGTGTATTGAACTCATTTGAGAATATGACTTAGACAGCAGATAACATCCTTAGGCAGCAAATATCCTCTCACACACACACACACACACACACACACACACACACCTGGTGCATATAGCCTTCTCATAGCTCCTGCCACTACGGCTTGTGACTTCCTGGTTACTTATACATAGTCCTCATTGGCAAGTCAGGGTCTTGTGAGATAAGCTTTATGTGTCCCGCTCATAACATCACCTTGCTTACCACAGCTCCTGGCACACTCCTGATGCTTATCCATTCATTCAACAAACAGAAGTACAGCATTTTTCATGTGCCAGCCACTGTTCTGAGCTCTAGGGCTACAGGAGCTAAAGAAAATGATTAACGTCTTCACTTTCAGCTCGGTTTGTAGTAGAAGGTGTTATGAAAAATATTGTTCCTATAACTCCAATTGAAGAAAATGACTTAATAACCTCATATGCCTCTAGAAGCAGCTGAAGACTGGGAGATTTCCTTAGAGAAAGTATGTTTGAGATTTTACAAGGTATTTTAGTCACTATGCTCATTATAGAGACACAATACCCACACCTAAAACCAAAGGAGGAGAGGTTTGTTTTAGCCTATGTTGTTCAGTCCATGGTCAATTTGCTCCAAGTATAGTGGCGTTGTGAAAGGACCCTGGGGGAAGGGTGTCCACATCATGACAGCCAGGATGCAGAGAAAGAAGGGAAGAGCTGGGGAGGGAGATACCCCTCTCCACATCATACTCTCAGTGACCCCCCTCTTCTGACCTGATTGGCCTCCAGAGCAGCAAGTCAGCTAAATCACTACCACGATCCAGTCACCTCCCAAAAGCTCTTCCTCTGAACCCGTGAGTCATTTGGGGACACTAAATCTAAACCATAACACTGGGCAGGAAAGAGGAAGTGTGTGCATGCCATTGTGCTTTGGCTCAGGTCCGGGTTTTTTCCTCTAACGCTGGAGCATTCAGACTGTGCCAGTTTTGGGTCCCTTGATTGAGATTATTGATGCAGTTTCAAAACAGTTCCTCTGAAAACTGGTATACCTTTTGAGCTTTGACTTTAGTTAAGGTGCAGAAGAGGAATATAGCAGAGGCTTTTTTGTGGGGGAGTTTAATGTGGGGGAATTAGGAAGTCTTTTTTTCTCATGCCTGTTTTAACTTTTACAACTGATAATAACATTTTCTCAATATTTTATAAAGTAATTCCATTCTTATACTAAGTGCCATATAAGATCTGGTCATTTAATAATTACAACACCCCATTAGAAAGTTTACAAAGGAGAAGACTGAGTCTTAAACAGGTTAATTAACTTGATCTGGGTTCCATATCTAGACAATTGCAGAGATGGGATTTGAGTGAAGCTATGATCTTATTATGGTTAACGATGCCCTAATAAATAATTCTTCTAAAAATGAACAAATAGCATTTTCTTTAGAACGAGGAAGCAAACTTTCCTAGAAACTCACAATGCTAATCATGTATTTTACTGCCAACCTAGTTTTCAGACGCTGCTCTGAGCACCGCTGTATTGAACCTACTTAGTATTCATGATTTGAGGACTTATTCCAATCTCCCTAGGATTTCTCTCTAAAAGACTATCTAAGGAATATTAATATAAATGAGAATTATTTTATATCTTCTAGCTTAAAATGGAAAGGATAATACTATATAAATAAAATATTATAGATAGTACTTTATTAAACATAAAAGCAATTGTTCTTTTTTATTATATCATTAATAGACATTTAAATTTCCTGCTTGAAGAAAAAATGTTAAGTGAAGTAGTGATATTTGAGTTTAATTGTAATGCAAAATATGCTTCCATATCAATAAAATGTAACTTAATGAGCCTCGTTCTTTCTTTCCTATTCTTAGGGAACCTATCTTCAGATGCTTTGGGCTTCTTCATAACGCGAGAAGGAGATTGAGGGGAAAAAAATCTCCTTTAAAGATCTTAGGCCATGTGGTATGATTCATTACAAGAACTTGTTATTCGACACTGTAGAAAACAAGGTAGAATAATAATCTGGAAGCCTGCATTCTACTTTTATTTCGGCTATTTGATTGATATTTCTTAGGCAAGATACTATACTTCTAGAAGTGTTAAAAATAATGAATGCTTTGCCTTTTTCTGAAGGTGCTGAAAATTTTATATCAGAGGTAAGAAGGTCTTCTACTCTCTAATAGGGCATATAATTATACACCTATACAATTATAAATGTAAAGTTGTAAATTCGATCCTTGTCTACTAAACATAATTTAAGGATGTTTCCAACATCTCAGTATCCAGTTTTCTTATTTATAAAATAAATGTACCATATGTAGATTACCATATGTTTATTTTGAACTCTAACTTTCCATATGTGCAAATGGGAGGATTATTTAACTCTGAGTAACCACACTAGGGCTAGAGAGTACCTTATCTAAATGGGCTTCTAAAGCTTTCACCTACTGGTCCTGATGTTTCCCGGAAGAATTTATAATAATAAATACTTCAATACTTTCTCAATTTAATAACTGTCCTGGGAAAAGTCAAAAAATCATTCAAAAGGCAAATTTTAAGATATCACTTTCTTTATGTTCCCTTGCAACTAATTTCTGTTTTGGAAACACATCAGAACTTCTTGATATTATACATATATTTTGGGGATTATCTATTAAAATTTTCTAACCTTAGCATTTGAAGTGAAATTCTGTGGAACCTTGTAGATCACAGTAAAAATATTTGTTTGATTTGCAAGATAGGATTTTAAGTCTACGCAAGAAATTATTTCTTCTTTAATTTTAAATTCCCTTTGATTTGGGAAGTTGGATTATAGAGAAAATTGTAAAAATAGGGAAATTTAAAGCAAATTAATAATCCAGTTTAGAGACTTTGGGGGATATCAATATAGTTGTAGAAAAAGCAGAGAATATAAGAAGGTTTGAAATATATTTGTGTAGGACATTTTTCAACATTGATTTTACATTGACCATAAGATAACAAGAACTGTCTTGAGTGCCCAGAGAGGTATTGATGTCAGTTCAGTTACACAGAAAGGAAGGAGTTTTCTCCTGGCCAAGCAGAGTTGAGATGGATTTGTGACATAAAGGACAACAATTAATTGGCAATTTGACTTCAGTCTAATGATCAAAAAAGAGGTTGATGATGGACAAACATCAAGAAAATAGTGCACAGGCATTCAAAGATCAACAGTCCTTAAGGAAAGGACACCAAGGGTGGCTAGATGAGGGCCCCACAGCAAGCCCTTGTTGCTACAGAATTTATTATAGGAGGGAGACACAGACATGGGAAACAATCTAAAACCTTATTATGATAAGAAAGGCAGTGAAACAGAACATTAGGTAACACAGTAGCTACAATAGTTTCCTATTGATACCATAACAAATGACTACAAATTTAGTTCCTTAAAGTCACATGAATTTATTCTCTTACAATTTCTGGAGGTCAGACGTTTAAAGTGGGTTGGCGGGGCTACATTCCTTCTGGAGGTTCTCGGGATAAATCTGTGTCCTGTCTTTTCCAACTTCTACTGGTTTCTCACACTCATTCTCTTGCCCTGCATCACTATGACCTCAGTTTTTGCTGTCACACAGTCTTCCCTGATTCTGACCCTCTTTACACCGCTCTCTGTGAGACATTTGAAGCTACATTAGTTCTGCCGAGAAAACTCAGGATAATCTCCCCACCTCAAGAACCTTATCTTAATCATATCTGCAATGCTGTTTTCATGTCGTTGGTTAATATATTTGCAAATTATAAAACTGTGACATGGACAAACTCTGTAGGCAGGGACTTTATTGAGATTACCATTATGATGGTTGATCAAATGTGTCACTGAGCAACACCCACATAAATTGTCTCAGCACAGTCTGAAGGTAATGTATACAGTATAATGACAGTCATTGTTGGAAATTTGTACCTTTAGTTAATCAATCTTGGTGCTTATTTATTCCCCACTCCCCTCCCCTGCCTTCAACCCCTCCTTCCCTCCCTATCCTCAAAGACTTTGTTTCCATTAATTTTCCTTTTTTCATATTAATTCCACTCCCTTCTTTCCTTCCCCTACCCCTCACACTTCCCCTTTGTCCCTTTTCTTCCTATTTCACCTTATGTATTGTACCTTTTATATCCTTTTGTTGTTTATGACCTACATCTAATCCATAGTGAAACTATGTTATATTTTCCAAATAGAATTCAAGCTCATTCTGTTTTCTCTCTCTCTCTCTCTCTCTCTCTCTCTCTCTCTCTCTCTCTCTCTCTCTGCCTTCTGTCACCATAGCTTTTGTCCAAACTCGGACTTACTTTTGTCTAGACTACTTTTATAGCAATATACCCATTTTTCTTCCTTATTTTCCATTGCAGACAGAACAGAAATAAACCAATATTTTCATTAGTCTCCTTGCTGTGTTAAGTATAAAATCCCCAACATATTCCTCATTGCATTTAGAATTCAGATGAAAACATTTACATGCACCTTTAATACACTGTGTAGTTTGACCCCTTTCTATAAATGGTGTATTATCCCTCTCTTCCTCTTGGTAGCTAGGCCTTCCAGCCACTCTGGAATCCTTTAGCTCTTCTAATACCTAAAAATCCTCAAAGCCTTAATGATGTTTTCTCTTTCATCAGAAACGTAACTCATCTTCCTATTTGCCTAATCAACTCTTACTTGGTTTTCAATTCTCAGCTGAGCCTTTACTGGCACGGAAGACATCTCTGACCTTGAACATTGTGATATAATAAAAATACAGATTGTTTTTCTCATCCCTGCTTCCTGGTGCAAGTGGTATTGAAACCCGAGTTTACTGACTGAGAGGGGAGAAATAAGCAGAGCATCTTTTATTGTTTATAATAAATCACTTTCAACTGTACCCAAGATTATGCTTGAAGTGACTTGCAGGATCTCTAGGTAGCTTCAGGAAGCAGGGAGAGGGCCTTCCAGAGAAACCAACTACATAATTAGAGGGTTGAAGCTTTCAGCCCCACCCCAGACATCCAATAGCCTATGATTTAATCAGCCATGTTAGTGGAAAAACCCTAAGAGGTCTCAGACAGCATCCCTGCTTAATAGTACACAAAAGTACTAGAAGAATGGTGTGATCAGGAAACCCAGGGAAGCTCTGAAACTCCCCCCACCACACTGGCCATGTATACATTTTCCTTTTAGCTTCTTCTAAATTGTTCCTTATAATTAACCAGTAAATAGAGTATTTCTCTGAATAATGTGAGACATTCTAACAACTTATCAGCCCTGAGGAGAGCATTAAGGAGCTGCCCCACTGATTGCATCAGTATCCACCCACTCAGTCAGGCTTGCAGGGTCCCCACTTGCTACTGGCATGTGAAGGTGCTGCCATCTTGTGACACTGAGTCCTTAAACTGTGGGGCCTGCACTACTCCAGACTGTGGCACAACTGAATTAAATTGTTGTGTACCCATTTGATGTCTGGAGAGATGGATAACTGGTCAGTGTGAAAGTAAAGAAATACATATATTAGTGCTAGAAGTAAAAAACAAACAAGCAAACAAACAAAAAAACAGACCATACAAGTAGTGCACAGATATTAGGACCATGAGTTCAGCAGTCATTTACCTAAAAGTATATGTAAAGGTTTGAACATATACCTATGTATGGAATTATATAATTAATGACCATCCTATCACTACTAGATTGCAAATTACATAAAAAGAGTGCCAGGTTTATTTGTACCTAATATTTAGTTTTTAATACTTAAAATATTATCTGCTTTGTAGTTGTGACCCAATACATATCTGTTGAATGCAAACTAATATTAATATATGATACCAGTTCTATGATATGATAATTAAGCTTATTTTTATATTACAGACACTAATACTATAAAATTTTGATATACATATATATTAAGAGCAGTGGACAGAGTAGACTACATGTATCATATGTAGTTCTATACAACATATGATTTATATTTATATGCAGCTTCTCCAAAATATTCTTTCCAACAAGCATATATAATTCTGTCATTACATTTTCCAAACCAAAGCATTTCAGCTTTTAAGAAAATCAGAGAAATAAAGACTTGAAGTTGAGATACAATGCAAATCACATTAAAATGAATAGTTTGCATTACTTTGAAATAACACTTATGTAATTTATACACATATTATTTGTTATGCATAATTAAATTTATACATTACAATAAGAACTATACATGATAAACTTTTGTTTTGTTTCTATAAGCAAGAATTATTTACAAAGTATATATTTATATATATGCACATTTCTATATTTACATTATTTCATTCCTTGCTCCTTATAGATCTATAAGAAGATTCTGTCACAAAGATAAATATGAAAATAAGGAGTTATGACTCAGGAGAGTGGCCAAACCTGAACACAAATTTCTGTTTAGATTCATTTTAAAGTTGATCAGAAATATTATATTGGTATCACATTATATTTATAATACTTTAAACATATAGGACCATCTTTTCAACCAGCAGACTTGTGCCACATTTGTTTGTACAAGAATGGTCTCTGAGTCTGAGTATTGTTTTAAGCAGCATATTATTATACTTTTGCACTAATGTCTCAAAAAATTAAGAAAATATTTGTTTAGAATTGTCAAGAAAAAGTAACTTTTATATCATATCAAAATTGGAAAAGATTCAAAATTTTTATTATAAGTAACTCAAACAAATCAACAGAAAAAGCATAAATTACAAATGTTAAATATATTGCAGATAACTACTTTTATGTATAGATTTATATATGTGCATATACACGTTTGTACATATGTAATGTTTATGTGAATAATCACCAGATATTTGATATATGCCTGTCTATGTTACTCACTCTAAAAATCAGTGTTGCATGATTTACTTTGAAGAAGCCTTCAAAGTAGAATGAATTTTGTGAATGTTTATTCTAATTCTGCCTCTAGAGAAGTCCATTTATTCTGAAAGACATAAAGCTTCTGACTTACTGAGAGGACAATGTTTTAGTAGCACCTTCCGCTGCTGCCCTGTCATTCTCCGTCACGTCCTCAACCCACTGGCTCTTTTTGTTGTGGGTCCCAAGCAGCTGTGCAGAGTCAACCGCAATACCCTCCAGGCTTCTGAAGTTCCCAATCAGTGGATCAGCTTGTGTTTATAAACACAGAACAGATTTTGTATCGCATCACCAAATGTATTTGAAGCAACTAAGTCAAAATGAAATATGACGAAGTGGCTGTTTAATTAAAAGGACACATCTATGTCTTTTAAATATTTTAATCTCATCACTCCAATTTAATGAAAATATGAAATCAGGTTTTGTAAATTGTCATTTTCTTTTTTTCCTACTTATCAGTATAAGTTGATTGCTTTTAATGATGTTTTGATATTTTATTTGATTAAGTTGGGGCTTTGAATTAATGTCTTTTTTTTTTTTCTGGCAATGAGCAACCCTCATAGCTAGAATTCAGTAAAAGTCTGACTTTTCTTTCTAGAAGTTAGAAATAGAGATCCCACTAAAACTTCACATTCTATTTAGAATTTGATCAAGATGAAGAAAAGGTGCAGCAGAAAGAAAATATGAAAAGAAATGGGGAAGGAAAAAGTAATGGGGAAAGAAAAGGAGAAAAGAGAGCAAGGCGGCAAACAGGCACTTGGCTTCTAGAACACACTTTTCAGAGACATTAACAAAGGGTGTTTACATTTTAGTCATTAAGTCCCTAGCCCATTACTGAGAACTCAAAGGGACTAAAGAAACGGTTATTGATTGAATCACGACAAATAGCCTTGGAGCTCAAAGGAATGCTTCATTTTGCCTTAATATCATCAAGGGAGATTTTCTTCTCCCTGTCCTTGCGGCTAATCTTACACTGAATACTTTTCCATGGTATTTCTTCTATTTTATTGTAACAGAGTAACCTAAATCTTACAATCTGAAAATAACAAACTTTTGTCTTTTCCCATTTTCTGAGGCTCAGAATATCAGATGTGGCTTAGCTGGGTGTTTAGGGCTGCGTCTTTCCTAAGATTGCAGTCAAGTGGATGACCAAGGTTGAGGTCATTTTAAGGCTTGACTGAGTTCTTTGTCTGAAATGTAGTTCATCCTCTCCAAAACTCCAAATTAGAATTTGATTGCAATTTCGGTAGTATTGGGGGGCATTTAAGAGGTGATTCATTCATGAAGAGAAATGTATGCCTTTCTTGGGGGGATGAGCTGATTTTCACAAAAATTATTATAAAGCAAGTGTTCCCCTTATCTGCTGTGTCTCTAATACTTGCCTTCTGCTCTTCTGCATTTCTTTCTTATAGAACAGCACTAAGCCATTGCTATATGGGGTCACCTATTCTTGGACTTCCAGTATGAATAACTATGAGCTAAATAACTTTATAAAGTACTCAGTCTTAGGTGTTCTTTTATCACAACAGAAAATGGACAAAGACACAAGGTCATGAGTATCTGCTTCCAAGTACACTGTGGCTGTTTTCAGTTCCTTTCCATGCAGATCTTTCTATAGAACTTCCCCAGGATAGTGACTGATGTCCATCAAAGGGAGTGATCAAAGGAATGAGACAGTGGAAGAGACTGATCAAAAAGAGAAGCTCACAGTTCTGTACCCTAAACTCAGGCAAGACACTTCATTCTTCTACTATATTCTACTGGCCACACTGAAAGCACAGATACAGTGCAGAAGGGGAGATGATCAGGGATGCCATATTTGTGGCTTTCTGCCACAGTATGTACTTTGAACCTCAATGATTCAATGCCTGGTTCACACACAGACACACACACACACACACACACACACACGGGCTCTCACCTTTCCCCAAACACCTAGAAATCTTATCAGATTACAGTATCAGCTCTGAGTTTAAATATTTGTAACCTAGACTGACTGCACTGGTCTGTAGAAAAATAGATAGTGGTATATAGACAAAAAATACACTCATAAATCTCTTTCAGGTAATTTATTCTCTACCTTGATCTTTGGCTGAATTGTTTGATTAAGATGGTCTGTGGGTTGTACCCTTAAATTGGGAGTTCTACCAATAATGCATTGAAAAATCACAGACAATTTTTCTAAAGTACTAACAAAGAATTTCATGTTTATATCCTTGGTTTTATTTTTAGACCACAATTTTGACATAGAATTCTGGATTTCATCATTGCTTAACATTAGCATTGTTACTCATTGGAAAGGCTGATAGTTTCAAAACTATAACTTCTAGCTCCTTCATTTTTAAAAGATCTACCTTTAGGTTATTTCCCTATATTTGCATTTTACTTTAATAACCAAGAAGACAGCAGGAAGCACCTTCAACACTCTGGCAAGGTGTCCTTAACTAGATCACGTTGTCCATTGGATGCATTTTCTACTTTCTCCATTACTGACGGCAACAGTGTTCCTACCCTTTATGCTACTAGATAAAAGGAACTTTCTTTCCTTCATTTACTGAGAAAGATTTTCTTCCATTTTTTTAAGTTCTCACTGGCAGACTCTTTAAAATCCACCACTTTTCTCTAATGGTTTGTTGAGACCAATTCAGACTTTCATTAACAATTTTTCTCTTACAGTCCTTTCAGCTATTGCTCTGTGCCCATCTCTAACACTGCTTCCTCTTTCAGGCACTGTTCCAGTAGCACCAGACTTCCGGATATCAAAACCTGAAAGAGTTTTCTGTTGATGAATAACAAAACATACCAGATTTTAGCAGCTGAAGGAAAAAAAAATTCACTTAATATTTATGTTAGTAGCCAGGGATGAGCTCAGTGGTTCTGCCGCCTGCCTCACAAGTGCAAGGTCCTGAGTTCAATCCCCAGCTTTTATATACATATATATATATGTGTATATATACATATATATACATATATATATATGTATATATATATATATATTAATTGGTTCTGTTAGTTTTCTAAAACTGCCACAACAAATCACAACAAAGTAAGTGACTTTTTTATTCTCTCGTATCTCTGGTGGCTAGATATTAAAATCAAGTTGTCAGTAGGTTTGGTCCCTCTGCATGCTATGAGGGAGAACACATTCCATGACTCACTGCTAGCCTCCAGTGATGCTGAAAGTTTCTTGGCTCACAGACTGTGCCTCCATATTCACATTACTTCTGGTATTCATGTGTTCCTTCTTTCCATTCTAATAAGGTCTTGTCATTGAGTTTCTGATTCACCCAAATCCAGGATATTATCATATGAAGATCCTTAATTCAATTACATTTTCAAGAACTATTTTTCAGAATAATGTCATATTGATAAGCTCAAGAAATATATGTTCTGGGATCTACCAATAAACTCACTATACTACTTCAGGAATTTCTGAGTATCAGAAATTAATGTATAGGCTGTCTGTATATTTCTGGTTTAGGATCTCCCCTGAGTTTCAGTAAAGTTTTTGGATTGGACTGCAATATTCTGACAATTTGCCTGGAACTACAGCTGAACTTTCGTGTTGACAGACAAAACTCCTAGAAGGCACTATTCCTCACCATTTAGCTATTTCCAAAGGGCCACTTGTTGCAGGGCAGACAGTTTCACTCAGAACAAGTATTTCCAAAAAGAGAGGAGCATGAGTAAGAAGGAAATCATCTCTGCATTTTTACAACTCTATCTTAACAGTGAGAGGGTGTTGCTTCTAAATACTCTGTCGTCACTCCAGCCGACATCCATCACAAGTACAATGTGGAGGGGACAACACATAAGGAAACTGTCAGGAAGTGGGGATCTGTGGTGGATCCCAAACCCAAACTGCTGTGCATTCCAGAGTAAGTCTTAACTTTCTTTGCTGTTCTCTTTAAATTATCCAAATATTCTGAAAACTCATGATATTGAAGCTTCAAGTTAATGCACCAATGAAGAAGGATCTAAACTCCTAGAGGGCACTCAGCTCTGTTAAGAAGAATTTTAATTGTAGCCATTGGCCTACAGTAACCAATGAGCCATTAACATGTGCCACCCCTTCTACACACTTTCCTGCTCACCAAAAGTCCACCTCATCTCAGCCCAATTTCCAAAGAAACAACTTCTGAGCCATTTTTTTTTTTATTTAGATGGAGTGAAATGGAGTAGGCTTTAAGCTTGCGGTTGTCTCTAAAATGAAAATTCTTAATTAGAATCTGTATCAAAACAAAATTATTAATATCTAGACCTATATTTTCTGTCTTTGATGTGAAAAATGTATATAAATATAAATTTATTATATAATATATAATAATGAATAATAAGTAGAATATCTACATGCATATCGATCTATATCTAATCATCTGCATGATAAAGATCTTCCATCTGCATAAAAGAAGACAGAAACAAATATTTATTGAATTGGGGGTACTGTATCTAGTATAAAGATGTCACCCTAAATATAAAGAAACAGTAACATATACTGTATTCCAAAGAACCATTGCAAAGATAATTATATAGTGCAAAGGTGACTGTAGACACACTATATATTTGGAACCTAATTTAATCCACCAAAATACAACAGCCAAATATATGATGCTTATGCTACAAGAATGTGGTTTTGAAAAATTTCCCTTCATCACTTGTTTTAGATCTTTTCTCTTTCTTCCTTTATATCTAAGTAGAACACATATATATGCATGCACATGGACATGGACATACACACACACACACACACACACACACACACATTCACCATGCCATAATTTAAGAGAACTGAAAATTCGCAATTACTTTCTTCTAGAATTTAAAGAAGTAGGAATCAAGCTATGAGATATCATTGTTTTCCTCAGCTAATCAACCTGCAAAATAAATGCAACTGTGTAATAAGTCAGAACAGAAGCTTAAAAGGTGGGCAGTTATTCTTACATGAGAGGAATACTTTTATAAGGGTCAAGCTCAGAAAAAAACAACCTTTTTCAGAATTAACAGTGGAGGAGTCCTTCATGAATAGCTCCTTATTCATGAATTATTTTGAGAACTTCTTATTGTCCTGATATACCTAATTCAATCATATTATTTGTTTAATGAAGCTATGGTTGACTATATCATTGTCTTTGATGAGACAACATACATATTCTAATAACCTAGCAGGTGATTAATTGTGTGGGGAAAAAAGTTACAGTAGGAGATATTTACATTCCACCCAAGAATAAACATCTAAGTATTTTCCAATGGCATAGTTATTTTTATTGCCGAGAATCACTATACAATTATTGCTCTATTTTGTCTCATCTGTAGCTTTAATGAGGCATATTTTAGTATAAATATTAAGGATGGAAATAACTTCACTGACATGAAACTTTTGTCATAAACAACAAGAAGCAGATAAGGAAACGGAGAACAAAGAAGGAAAGGAAGGACAGAAGGAAATAATTTTAATTCATGAGCTCCTTGAAAAAATTCAGCATTGTATGTTACATATCTCAAAACTTTTAAAAGATGCAGAAAATAGGCAGAATGAGAAAAACTTTCTATTTGTTTATTTAAAGCAATTAAGTGATATCAGTCACCCTAGTCTCTTTTTAAAGATTTCTGCATTTACTTATATACTCGAGATATGAATGTTTTAGGGCTAAAGTAAAACATATGTCTATATTTTTATTCTGCCTATATATTTTATATGCTTCTTTCTTTTATATAATATATTGTTGTGACATATAATTACAGATATCCTCTATAGGTTGAATTTTTGTTCCCTATTATTTAAATAAGACAAAATTGTCTTTGAACTCTGAATGCACTATGGAAATTTCCAAGGGAGGCATAAGTAGAATGGCTTCCCTATTAATGTCTGTTTGATTGATTAAATATTTAAAAAATCAATCTTTAGATAAAAAATAAAACCTATGTAAACAAATAAATAATTGCATTTCCAAACAGAGCCTTTTTTTAAAACTAGGTATTGAACTCGGAACTTGTGCTTGCAAAGCAGGCAGCAGAACCACTGAGCTAAATCCCTGAAAAAAATTTTTTTTTTTTTTTTGTACCAGGGATCATTCTTGGGCCCTTGTACTTGTGGAGGCAGGTGGCAGAACCACTGAGCCAAATCCCTAGCCCCTTATTTCCTTAAATAGAAAAATGTCCAGGAACTGATCCAGAGAAAGAGGTAAGAAGCTGCAACTCTGAAAATCTAAGTCATAAACTACATTCTGGAAGGAAGCAATCAGTATGAACAAGAGAAAGGATGTGTAAGAGAGAAAAGTGACACTGAGGACCACTCCCCAAATAAACGTATTAGTAAATCATCAGAAGTTAACGTTCAAGTTCTGCCAGGTTTCTCCCTTGAGGGGACAATCAAGATTCCCCTTTATGCGACCCTCCCTCTTTACATTTAAAGAAAATCAGAAACCTGGAGATGAGAGGAGGGACTTAAGCACCATCACTGATGAGGGAAATGAAGACTAAGTAGAACAGAACCCTCAAGGCAATTTAAAAAATGTAAAGCTACAAGATCCCAGTAATGAATGTAACTGTACTGTGTACCTAGAATGTACCAATAAACTCAATTAAAAAATAATAATAATACAAAATAAACTGCAGTATTTATAATGCACCTGTACATAGTTACACTGGACATCTAATAGAGGCGTTAGTGAGAAAACAGACAAAGAACTTGGGGGTAGGCACAGCAGGAAAAAAGTTCGGAATAGCCTCTATGATCATTTAATTTTCTCACATTTCATATCAGGAACATAGGATCCTCTTTCTGTTTTAATATCAATAGTTTAAAAGGTGTTAAATATGACCACCATAGGAGCTAAAAGGAAACTATTGACTTACGATGTAAGCGAAATGAGAAAATAAGTAGCATGCCAATTAAAAGAAAATATAAGGTGACAAAACATAGTCAAATGCACTTGAAAAATATTCTTATAAATAAAAGTAACAATGATTTGGTTTGAAGTTGTAGAATAGAAATATGTGAATTGAAGTGAAACACTAAGTCTAAGAGCAAAATGATGGGTACAGAACCCTCCAAATATATTCATTTGAGACAAATATAAAATAATGATATCAATATTAGGTAATAGAAAATAAAAGCTTAGAGCAAAATAATTAAATTAAAACTAAAAAAGTTTAAAAATTATAAAAGGAGAAATTCTCAGTTAAGATTCCTTGAAATTAAGACACATAAAATTACATCAACATTTGTAAACTGGGAAGTTTACAAAAGATTAATTTTCTAAAAACAATAGAAAAAAATATATATAATATTTTGTTGCTAGGTTGTAAAAAATCTTAAAAGCAGAAAACTAGATCCAGAAAACAAAAAGTATTTTAAACTTACTCCTAAAAGAATTTTACATTTTATAATACAATGAAATTGTTTACTTGAATTTCAGAGATTCAAGTGTTTGAAATGATTTAGCATTGATGAGAGTACAGGAAAAGAGAAACCCAAAAATTACTGTATAAATTGCTGCAGTTTTTTGAAGGACAATTTTCCAGTACAGTGAAACCTTGATTTGCAGCATGATCCATTAAGGAAACAAGTCTGTAACCCAAAGCACTTATGTATTGGTGGATTTCCCCCAAGACTTAATAAAAATGCAGATGACTTGTTGCACAACACCAAACAATTCATATTGCAATACTGTTGTATAACAGAAAATAATAAAGGAAAAAACCCATAATATAAAGGAAAATAAACAAATGAACTGCATTTACATTTGAAAACCCTTGGGTTGTGTGAGGAAGATGAGAGACAGGCGCATTCCGCTATCACTGGTGGAGTCACTGCTATCCACTGGCTGAATGGAATCTTTCTCTTTTTGTTTAGCTTTAGCAAGGAGCCCATAGAATTGCACTTGATTTTGCCTCTTTTTCAGGATTTTGCAGAAATGTGGCACCGCATGATCAATAAACGGTTTCATCTCTGGCAGTGGTGCAGCCTTATACAGGTATTGCTTTTTTACAAAATTTTGCACTGTTTCTCACATTCCACACACCTCTGTAGTCTCATCTGAAATGAAGGATTCCTCTGCCTTTTTCTCTTCCTCCTCTGCAGTTGAAATCTCCTTCATAACTCCTTGTGTTGGGAGATAATCATCCACAATCCTACAGTGGTGAGTGTGTGGGGACATGGGGGGGTGTCACTGGCTCAGTTGTGATCATGTAATATTAGGCATCATGTACTACTCATATTCTAAAATATCACTTGTTCATCAAGTTAAAAATTATTAGAAATGTTTGCTCTTCATGGGGCACACTCAAAGAACAAGTTACTTACAATCCAAGTTTTTACTGTATTTGATTTACTAATTGCCTTTGTTGGAATTTACTTCTCTATTCACTTATCATGGGTTGAATAATAAATAGTCTCCTAACATGTCAACATCCTAATCATCAAAACTTGTGAATGTCACCTTACTTGAAAACAAATTTAATTTGCAATTAATTAAATGATCTTGAGCTGGGGTATTATTCTGGATTATTTTTATGTGCCTTAAATTAATCACAATTGCCCTAATAACAAGGAGGCACAAGAGAAGTAGACTAAAGAAGTAGAGCAGGGAAGTGGCTACAGAGGCTACTTCTGGCATGAGGCAGCACTATGAAGAAGAAGCTGGAGAATAAAGCAAGGAGCAAATCACTGTAAACACCTTGATTTATGTCCTGTGAAACTCAGGTCAAACTTCTGGCCTCTTGGTCTGGGGATCTAGCTCAGTGGTTCTATTGCATGCTTTGCAAGCACAAGGTCCTGTTGTTTAATCCCCGGTACCAAAAAAAACCTAAAAACACTTCTGTCCTCTAGAACTACAAGATAATGAATAACTTTAATGTGATGAATTATATCTTCAATAGTGTCTGCCTTTAGTGGAGGAATCAAGGGCCTTGGATTCTTGTTTTAATAACATAATGAAATACATATTTGGAAAATCATTCCACTTTAGAATATCAAAAGCTTTCTTATTATTTTAATTTTCTGAAACTCCTTCAAAGATGTATTTTAATATATTAAAAGCTGCATCTATTTAACTTACATATGTCATTGAGTCTGAGGGAAAGTACACATTTATGCCACCAAGATTATGCACTTGGTTTATAACCAAGGTATAAAAACATAGCTCATCTCCTAAAGTTTCCTCCTACCATACTTATTATTGTTTTTGCTGTTATTCTTGATGATTGGGGAGAAAGAGAGGGTTTATATATAAGGAAATTTAACATTCTCTTAACAATTTTTAAATACATAGTATAATATTGTCAGCTATAGGCATTATGCTAAATAGTAGTTCTCTGAGCCTTCTGTATCTTACACAACTAAACTTCGCTTCCTTTAACCATCACTTCTTCATTCCTCACCACAGCAAATGGTAACCACCATTCTACTCTCCACTTCTACAAATTTGACTAATTTAAATTTCATAGGTAAAATCATGCAGTAATCATCCTTCTGCTTCTGGTTTACTTCATGTTACATAATTCCCTCCACACCCACTCGTGTGCTATATGGTCACAGAGAGTAAGACCTTCTCCTCTTTTAAGGCTGAATAGTACTTACATCACTTTCCTTATTCACCTATCTGTTGATTGGTATTTACTTTGTTTCTGTATCTTGGCTATTGTTAATCATGCTGCAGTGAATATGGTAATGCAGTTATCTCAATGAGATCCTGATTATAATTCTTTTGGATAAATATGCAAAATTGAGATTGCTGGGTCACAGTAGTTCTATCTCTAAATTTTAGGTCCGGGGATTTAGCTCAGCGGTTCCATGGCCTGTCTCGCAAGCGCAAGGACCCGAGTTCAATCTCCGGCACCAAAAAAAAAAAAAAAAAGTTTCTAAATTTTTAAATAACTTCCACATTGTTTTCCGTAATTGTTATACTAATTTACATTCTCACCAACACTGTACAAGGGTTCTCTTTCTCCACATGCTTTCAAGTCTTTTTTATATTTGGGGCTTTTTTTAGTAATAACATTCCTAACATTTGTGAAATAATAGTTCATTGTATTTTTTATTTAGACTTCCCTCATGATTAATGATGTTGATTACTTTTTCATATACCTGTTAGTCATTTGTATGTCTTTTTTTTTTTGTACTGGGGATCAAATTCATTGTATGTCATTTAGAAAAAAAATATATAATCAGATCCTTTATCAAAATTTTAATTGCAATGTTTATTTATTTTACTATTGATTTTTAGAAGATTCTTATATATATTTTGGATATTTATCCTTCATCAGATATATGACTAATAAATATTCCACTTTTAGGTTGTATTTTTATTTTATTTCTCTTTCCTTTGCTGGGAAGAAACTTTTCTATTTGATGAAGTTCCACCTATTTGTTTCTGCTTTTGATTTCTATGCTCTTAGTATCATACCCAAGAAATCATTGCCAAAATCAGGTCAAGAGCCTGATTCTCTATCTTCTCTTACAGAAGTATTATAGCTTCATGTTTCACAGAAAAGTCTTTAATCCATTTTGAGTTTGTTTCTTCTGATATAGATTTCCAATTTAATTATTTTGCATATGTATATCGAGTATTTTAATACTGTTTTTTGAAAGAGTATCACTTTTTCACTTTGTATTTTTGGTGCTTTGTCAATAATTTGTTGATTATATATGTTTGGGTTTATTTTAAGCATTCTGCACTCTTTTATTGTTATATTTGTTTTTATATCAATACCGTACCATTTTAAATACTGTAGTTTGTAAGATAATTTGAAACCGGGAAATGTAATATCTCCAACTTGTAATACTTCAAGGTCATTTTGGATATTTGGGATTGTATGTTGTTTCAATTCATACGAATTTTTAGACTTCTTGTTCTACTTGTATGAAAAATGACTTTGGAATACTGATAGTGCTTGCATTGAATTCTAACGTCATTCTGTTAGCGGCATTCACTTTTTGAAGAAATCACAATTCTATAGAGTTTCTTACAATGTAGATCTTGCTGATTGTATTATCATAGTTTTTGTTGAACAGGTTTTTCTATCTACAATATTTTCTCTAAACTGCTAGACTCATAGATACACAGGTGTGCTTAGGTTGAAATCAGTAAGAGTATAAAAACTTTTATAAAATTGCTTCCAAATTATCACTCTCAAAGGCAATCAATATTTACTACACAATGAATTTCTAAGCATTGAGAAATGCAAATAATAATGAATTAGTTCATTGAGTAGTCAGGTATCATAGATGTTGTTAATAATCAACAAAATAAAAAAGTTTCATCACAAATTCTTCAACTTGTAATTTAGCTTTAACTGCTTGAACATTTTTAAATGAAAATTGTGAATAATGTTCTTCAGCCAGCACTTAATATCAAATAAATGACTCATACTCTCACCAGCAACTCTAGAACTAATTTTTAGCAATTTTGATCATAGTAACCTACATATTTAATAAATTAGAATTGTGTAATAAATCCTACAAAAGAATTTTAAGTGTTAACTGTTCAGTCAATCTTAATTTTTTTTTTTACGTTTGGCGTCCACACAATTAAACGTTTATCTTTCCGACATCCTTTCACAGATGTATGGCGAACTGCAATCCAAAGCCCAGTTATTTAGCACAAAACGCCAACACTGCCATTAAACCTGAATGCTGAGGTTTTAGTTAGAAAAAAAAAACTCATACGCTGGTATCTTTTGTTTCAAAAGAAAAACAAATAACACAGGTGCCACGGGTTTCCCTCCCCTGACTACTGCATGGAGTTTAGCTCACTCCTGGTGCTGAGAGCCCATTCGTGACGAAGCAAGGGCTCTTTCTCCGTCCAGTGTGAGTGTGGATGTGAATGGATGCATATCTATGACACAGGATGAAAGTGACTGGTGATAGGAAAAATAGTATTAGTACTTTATGTGGGAAGTAAGTGAGGGGAACAAAAGCGTGGGAGGAATAAAACCTACCGCAGAAGTTAACTTCAGTGCTCTTCCCAGAGTAGTTACCATAGAACCCCGCTTGGAAGTTTCCTCCCCACTCGGATACATACCCGAGATGGCCCAGATTTATGTTACACACTTTAAAGAAAAATCTACAAAATACTATCTCCTATATTCTTGGCATTCACTTATTATAAAGAGAATTACACTTGTTTTGTTTTTACTTTCCTCATTGAGTGTATTGGTCCTTTTTAGGTACACAGTACAGTTACATTCATCATTGGGATCTTGTGCCTTTACACGACAGGTCTTGGTTCTCATTTTTTCCCCTTGTCCATGCCCTCCCTTCACCCCCTCCCCCCTCCCCATTTATAAACACTTTGTTTCCATTTTTTCATTTTCTCATATTTTTTTTCTTTTCCCTTAGTTCCATTTCCCCCACCCCTCCCACTTCCCCTACTTCTTTAGCCCTTTTCTTCCTTTTTCACACTGTCAATTATACCATTAGGATCTTATGGACAATTATAGTTTTCACTCCAGAGCAACTATTCGGTATTTACACGTGTGACTTATTTATTTCCCTTAAGAGTATATGTTCAATATGCATCCATTTTCCTATGAATGACTAGTTTCTCAGTCTTTATGCCATTTTATAGGAAAAACCACATCTTCTTTATCCATTCTCCAATTGATGGGCAAATGGGCTGTTTCCAAGTTTTAGCTATTACAAACATAGGTGAGTATATATCACTGTGATATAATTCTAGGATTAGAGGTTCCATGGGACCCACTCAGCTCTCTGCTGAGTATCTTTCCAAAAGAATGAAAAGAATTACATTTGTTATAGTAGGAATTTAAATAGAAAGATTCATATATTTAATAATAGGGTCAGAAATCCAACATTAGAAAGGAAAGTTGTAAAAATCATTTTGATGTGTTTTCATTTGCCAAAACAAGTTATATTTAAAGAATAAGTTTCTTTATGTAATACAGCATGCAAATATGTAACAAAAAATTGCCAAGAAACTAGACAAAAATCCAGACTGATCAGCCTGCTCTGGTACCAATTAAATTTCATGTGAGCAAGAAGCAAAAGAGAAGAACTGAATGGAGTGTGATCGTGTAAAATGCAGGATGTGTCTGAAAAAAGGAACCTGGAATACGAAAATGTGAATAGAGAAAAACCATAGAAATTAGTTTGGGAAATTGTGGATAGCAAAATGTGCTCAGTTATATGCAATGTCCATGTACAAAATCGGCACCAAAGCATAGTATTAAACTATCTGACCCTAGGTCCAGACAAACACACTGGGGACAGCGTCCGTGATGGCAGTCACTATCCGCACTCCTGGAACCTCTACAAATCAGCTTTCTGACATTACTTCTGCTACTGCTGGGTGAGGCTGTCCCACACCACCTCCTGAACATCACCAGTGAGTTATCATGAACACCTGAAATATTTTTGTGCCAGGAGACATAGTCGAAATTAAGGCACTTGTTTCACACGGGAATTCTTTTCTCAATGATTTCACAACCTAGAGAAAGAGTATAGGTTTCATGATACTCCACACATTTATGGTGGTGTGGAGAGAAAAGCTGCCAGCATTGGATCCACTTTTACAATACTGGACGATGGCCAGATCTGCTGCGGTTATCACGGCAAATCGTTGACAGTTCAGCCAGTCTGTCACTCCCTGCTGACCTCTATAGACGCCCATTCCCAACTTCTGTTCCACCCGGAGCTATATGTTTCACAAGCTACAAATTTACTCTTGTATGGTCTTCGGTTTTAGAAAAAAGCACTGTTTTTTATAAAAGGATAGACTGAATTATGCTTATGTCACTTGCTTCTGATGCTGAATGTCCTACCCATCTTTGCTGGATTCTTCCATGATTTGACAACTTGGCAGTCACTGAGATGGTAACAATTAATGATATTTATGATGCCACTTAGGTCTAGGAATATTAACTGGAGGTTGGTATAAATAAGTAGTGATGTACACACAATCATGATCCAAACCTGATTAGAAGTTATAGGTAAAATTCTGTCACTGTTAGTATCTTTATCTAATTAGTATTGCATCTGCATAGGCTGATGGATAACACTGTTTCAGACTATAAATTAAGGTGCATGCTTTTCTATATAATTCAATTTCTTACTCTCCATGAGGGAATGCCCAGCGAGCCAGAGCAATAAAGTATTACTATCAAGATCATTTCCACCCCAAGAGATTGTTCTGAGGCTCATAACATTAATTACAGCTACTAAGGAGAAAAAGACAAGTGTCAGTCAAATTCTCAGGCTGGGAATAATTGCCAGTACTGTCAGGTAAGATCTGCCATGGAAAAAAAGTGTCTCAAATCTTTCTCCCGCTAGACATAAGAGAAGTCAGAGGAAACCCAACATCTGGTTCCCCTAATTTAAAGGAATTTTTGTAAAAGAAAGTCAAATGGTTATATGTGAACTTATGTTAACATAGTTTAGCTTAATTTGGGGGAATAAAGAATTTGGAGCTTGCCGGGGTTTGGCTCAGTGGTTCCACCGCCTGTCTTGCAAGCACAAGGGCCCGAGTTTGATCCCTGGTACCAAAAGAGCAAAACAAAACAAAACAAGAATTTGGAGATTGATAAACTAATTTAAATCTAGACTCCACCACTAAGCTTTGGGGAATCAAGTAGATCACTGATTGTCTTGGAAGTAAACACTGCTCTCTTTACTGGATAAAGGTACCTCAACTGAATGATACAACTGGATGTCATTTTAGCTTCAGTCCTCTACAATGAGAGCCTGAGACAAAGACTGAGATGTAACTACTGGAGAAGTGATAGGGTAGTAAATATAAAGACAAAAGAAAAAGTAAGGCAATGAAAAATCAAAAGAAAAAGCTAATGTTACTCAGTATTTTGGATACTGCTTCACTACAATCTAGGGAGGGAAGCAACAGGTATAGGATCTGTTCAGGGATTTGTTTTGCTAAATTGCTGAGAAAAAATTATTCTAGAGACATTCACAGAAGACAGGACAATGAGGATGGTCAATTTGATACAACCCTACCTCCCTTCTCTCATCATTCATGAATTCCAGTTCACTTAACGCACAGTGAAATCCTCTATATTTCTGGATTTTTGTTCAAAAGCTCCTTCTCAGCTGTTCTAGAAGCTAGACATATCATTTTATCATAGTCTAGAACCCGAAGAACAACAAGGACTAACACCCTTACCAAAACAAGAAACAAGGAGATGTATAAGGTAATCTGACAAATTTCAAAGATGCTTTCAAATGTTACTAAATTGTGCGAAGCCCTAGTAAGTGATTCATGAACAGGTAGTATTGACATAGTTATTGATTTTTTCCCCCCAGTAATGGGGATTGAATTTTGGTCTTGCCCTTGCGAGGCAGGTGGTGGAGCCACTGAGCTAGATCCCCAGCCCATTTGGCTCAGTGGTTCTGCTGCCTGCCTCACAAGCACACGGGCCCTACTTTAATCCCTGGTACTGAAAAGAAAAACAAAAAAACAGACATAGTCATTCTTAGTAGTTCCCTTAACTCTTGCTCATGATTGGTTTAGGGCTCAAAAAGCCATCCTATTCTTCAAGACTATTTTTGGAATGTTCTTGAAAATATTTTTCTTTTCAATTTAAAGAGCAAAATGACCAAGGAGAATCCATCCATAGGCACTATTCTGCCCTTGCTTTGAATAACCTGTATTTGACTCGATTTTCTAGAACATGTGAAGAAGGGAGACAGCATCATGGTTTAAGATATGGGGTCTGGAGATTTGGTCCAGAAATGGGTTTGCTGTGATTGATAGCTAAACAAATTTGCTTAACCTATCTTTACCTCATTTTTCTCATATGTAAAACAACAATGACAATAGGTATTTTACAATATTTTAAGGATTAAATGAGTTAACATTATACATTTCTTATGGTATATTATGTATAAATTATTTTATTACAAAATATGACCTTACAATCCCAGTGTCAATAATGCAACTTACTTTACCTCATTAAGTACTGCATAGATTACTCATTACTCAAAATATCTGTGGACAATTTCAGGGCTGGTCAAAGGACGTGGCACTAATGAGTGATCTTGAGAAGAACTAATGTACCTGTAGCAATAAGCAGTTTATCATTTACTGTATTTCTCTGAAAACAGAAGGGCAGCAATGGTTAAGGCATTTTGAGTCCTTTAGAAGAAAGAGCCCTTAGACATCCAAATTTTTATGGTTTCCTACTTTTTTATGCTGTTGTTGGTTGATTTGGAGCTTTTTGACAAGTAATGTTCTCCTCTCAACTTACACTTCCTCAGAAAATTTCATGTCCTAATGAAAAATATTACTAAATGCTACCTCTCTGAATTATGCTGCCATCCCTAATGTTAGCATCCTATGCATCTACATTAGCTATTTCAACATTTTGGTTGATTAATGTCTTGATTAGTCCTTAGGTGACAAGGGCTTTTATTCATCTATATATTTTCCTTTCTGCCATTTCTTCTCTGTTGCTTCAGTGTTATCAAAAAGATAGCTTATTCATGTTCCAGAATTTTTACTTAAGTCTTATATTCAATTTTACTTCTTATTATAAATCACATTTAATAGTTTCCTATGTATACTTTGTTCTTTAATAAAAACATTCACACGTCTGCTGTAAGGGCATGGGTGAATATAAGTCTACCATCGCATCTGTTAATTGCCTTCTGAAATTCGATGTGATGTACTCTGACAGATACTATCATCCTTCCATTTAAACATACTTCTCTATTCGTTCTAAGAAGATTCTTTATAAAAGACTTTATGTTGCTTATTACCAAGTCACTTGAAGTAACTACACATTTCTTAATGGATTTTCTATTCTGATGACATTTTTTTTCAAGAACGTTTAATCTTTTAATAAAGAAAATATATCATCTTCAAAGTCAAGATGTTTAGCCGGGCGTAGTGGCGCACGCCCGTAATCCCAGCACTCAGGAGGCTGAGGCAGGAGGATTGCTGTGAGTTTGAGACCAGCCTGGACTATACAGTGAGTTTCAGGTCAGTTTCAACTACATAGTGAGACCCTGTCTCAAAACAAACAAACAAACAAACAAACAAAAAGTCAAGATATTTAAACTATCGGTAACATTTTTATGCAATTCTTTGTGAAAGATTATGGTGAGTAATTGTACGATTCCACTTCTTAACAAGAGACCTGGGTCTTAAAAATATGTTTGATATTTCATTTCACTTTAAAGAAACTATGATTGTTAAGATTTCAGGGGAAGATATACAAGATTTAGTTAAGGATTTGCTTCTGATTGTTATGATTCTGTATTTAGTGTCTAATTATAACACACAAGTAATCAAGAAATTTCAGGGAAATGGTAAACAGGCCTTATAAAATTTTAAAACAGTAAGTAAAAAAACTGGGAGTGCTTCTTAGGAGGATTTGGGATATGTCATTCCTTTTTTTTTTCTTATGTCACATAATAGTTATCTTTACAAATTTTGTAGTCTATTTTGGGGCTTTATAGAATGTTTTCTTCTGGTCTTGTCAATTTGTCTGTTCTGTTAAATTCTGACATATAATTTCAGAGCAATTAACCTCCTGGATAATTAACCCTTCTAGTTGATGTAGGTTTCATACAAAAGATGTATCCTCCAATCTCCATCCCCTAGCTAGACTTTGGCAAATACATATATTCTAGCACGTGTGACATTGCTCTTTGTTTAAAAATCCTTAAAAAATAAGGACTCTATATTCACATTTACAGCACTGAATCTTAATATGATATTCAGAGACACTTTTGAAAATGACAGTTGCCAGAGCAAAGATATCTAATCAAAAAGGGAAATGTATTGATTCTCACAAGTAAAATTTCCAGGAGTATGTCTTGAGACAAAATTGGATTAAGTGAAGATGATTTAATATATTATATTACTTTATACTCTCCTTGCACTTCTTTCTCAAGCATGCCTGAAGCTCACAACTCTCCAGGCTTAACTCTGACTTTCTTAGGCTAACCTAGAGGCAATACAAATCTTGCATTCCAGCTATTTAAACCGAATTTTTAGAAGTGCAACTCACTCTAATGAGGTCAAACACTTATAATGAATCCTCACTGTGACTAAGGGCATGAATTGTATCTATTGGTTTTAGCATAGGTCTGGTAACTTATCTTAAAACATCAACTTGAATCATTTGAATCTGTCATAGTTCTTGGCTGACGATGAAATAATTCTTTCTTGCTAGATTGAGCAAGATGAGGTTTATTTGCTATTACTAAGGTTATACAACTCAATTCAGCTCTACAATGAAATAGCAGTGATGATTCTAAGAAATACTCCCAGCAGAAGTACTGATACTGCCTACCAGACCTTAACCCAGGCAAGAGATTCTACCTCCCCTCCACCCAAGCACGGTACGACTTTGGTTCCATCTGTACATAGTACAGTGAATGTCAAGCAAACCACCATGTCCTTACATATCTAATTACTGAATAGTGATCTCAAGGCTATCAAAGGTACATTTGATAGATGATGACCAAATCACATGCCTGGCTACTCAAGAGTGATGATGTTTATTGGCTTGGACTTTTTGTGGTGATGGAAAAGAGTATCTGCAATGGGTGATTTATAATGAATGGAAACTTACTGGCGCACAGTTCAACAACAAGGTACCAGTATCTTCCAAGGGCTTTCTTGCTTGTAGGACACATAATGAAAAGGGAAAGGAAAAGTCGACTGAACTTACCTTTTTATTTAATTTCTATTCACTGAATTTATTTTTAACTGATAGATGAAATATAAAAATAGTCACATTACTGGGCTGCCCTGTGATATTTCAACACATGTATATGAATGAAGGGTAAACAAAACTATAGGCAAAAGAATGTCCTTGATAACAGAGGATATTCAATGAAATAGCTGCTAGCTGAATGAATGGAAAAATTACATGGTGCCCCATGTGAGTGATGTTGGGGCCTTGTCAGGGTTCTTATGTCACTTGGAGCCCTACCCCTCAGAAAGTATTAAGGGAGTCTTCAGGGGTTTCTGAGTTAGTGCTCTTGACAGCAAGTTGCTATCAAAGCCTAAGTCCATAACCTGAATTTCCTTCTGCTTTCCTGTCTGGCAATGTGATTTCCTTTCCCAATGCCATCAGCTACTACTAGGCCTCTCCAGAGGCTGAATACATGGGGCCACCAGATCTTAGACCTGCAGCCTCCAAAAGTGTGAGTTAAACCTTCTTTACAAAGTTTACAGCCTCAGGTAATTTACTGCAGCTATGAAAACAGTCCAGTACAAAATTCAATCAAAATTTGTCTAATGATCTCGAGGTGTCAAACTTTGTTATACATTTTTTTTTCTGGGACATTCATTGAAACAACAATATGTTTTATGGACTGAGGGTAATTGCTACTCTCCTATAATATAGAAAACTATAACCCAAGTCATCCCATTGTACCAGTATCTTGAATGATTCACCTCAGTAGAAAGCTAAAATTTTGAGCATATTTTGACTCCTGTTCTCTGTGATGGTGGTCAAGGCCCATCCTTTCCATTTATTCCCAGAAAACATAAATACAAATATAAGGATAGAGACAAAGTTACATTCTAAAAAACAAAAATTGTTTGCCAAAACTGGCCTTTAGTTCTTTTATCATGAAGTTTAATTTTTTTGTATTAAGTTTAAATAATAATGCTGTCATGGAGTCAACAGGAGAGAGTGATTGGAGGATTAAACATTTCCCCATGTGATCATTTAATAGAACTGGTTCATAAAACATCCTTCCTAGAAGGTTTTCTTAACCTTAATATACCAAATATGGTCAGGTAGGGACCAGACCGTGTTAGTACTATATGTGTCAATGGAATTTAGAAGACTTCACTTATTCATTGTTGCATTTTATTAGTATATGTTGGCTGTACCTGAAGTTTACTTTCTTTTTTTTAATTAAATGAGTTTATTGGTAAATTTAAGGTCTACAGTACAATTATGTTCATTATTGAGATCTTGTAGCTTTACATGACAGGTCTTGGTTCTCATTTTTTCCCCTTGTCCCTGCCCTCCCTTCACCCCTCCTCCCTCCCCCTTTACAAACACTTCATTTCCAGTTTTTCATTTTGTCATATTTTTTTCTTTTCCCTTATTATCTTTCCTCTACCCTTCCCACTTTCCCTATACCTTTAGCCCTTTTCTTCCCATTTCATCTGGGAACACAGATACATATGTAATAGAGCTTGCTTCCCACTCACCTCCATCCCTCTGCTCTAAATCCCTTTCCCCTACTTTCAACAAATAATATCAAGAATCTACAAATGAGATTACATCAAATTAGAATGCTTATGTACAATGAAAGAATCAAGTTAGAACAGTGAAGAGACAAACTACAGAATGAGAAAACAATTTACCAGCTATTCTTCAGACACTGAAATAATATCTAGAATGTGTAAAGAATTAAAAAATCTCAATCATAAAATTTTTTTAAATAAAGAAATGGGCATGTGAAATGAACAGTTGTCACAGTAAGAAGTACAGATGGCTAAAGAACATATAAAAAGATGTTCAATATCGCTGGCCATTAGAGAAGTGCAAATTAAAACAATGCTAAGAATTTCTATTATACCAGAAAGAATGGCAATAATCAATAAGTCAAAGAATAACAAAGGTTTACATGACTATGGTGAAAAAAGAACATTCTCACATTGTTGGAAGGAATTTAAATTAGTACAACCATTATGGACAGTGATTTCTCCAAGAACTAAAATTAGGAAGCCCATATGATCCAGCTATCTCCTTCTAATCTCTTCCTCAAGAAGCTAAAGAAATTATGTTACAATGACACATGAATGCCAAGGTTTATAGCAGCACAATTCATAATAGTTAAATCCTAAAAGTAACCTGTATGCCTATCAGCAGATTAATAAATAAAGAAAATGTATTTATATATAATCACATACTACTCAGCTATAACGAAGGCTAAATTCAAAGCATTTGTAGAAAAATGGATGCACTTAAAAATATAATGTTAAGTGAAATAAATCAGACACTCAAGCTGAAATACCCTATGATATCTCTTATTTGAGTAAGGCCAAGTACAAACCAAGAGCATAATAAAAGATGGATAGATGGAATCATGTGGATAGATTTCCTGGAATTAGGAAGGGGTTCAAGAGAATGAGGGTGAGGGTTGAGGGGGAGAAAAGGGAAAGTATAAAGAATTAAGATATGCCAAGTACAGGAACCTAATAACCTCAATGAATGTGAACATTATAGCCATAAAAATGAACTAAGAATAGAATAATTCATTTAAATTAACAAGAGGCCTTCTCTCTATATATATATAGATAGAGAGATAGATAGATAGATATCTTCACTCACCATATAACAAAATACTAGATGCTTGCTTTTTAGCTCCATTTAATGAAAATGAGCTGAACACATATATTTTGAGGGAAAAAATGTTGCAGTAGGTTTTGGGGTGGACATTTTAGTACTAATCTTAGGTAAAAGATTTGGTTGTAGGTCACCCAAAATATATTTTTAAACAGATGTACCTTGTTAATTTTGTTTTGCATTTTTTGAAATAAGAAAACAGGATAGGTGATAAGCTTGAATCACAAAGAAAAACCAAAATCAATATATAATCATATTATAATTAAAGAATTATTTTTATTTTCACATAGTATGTTGTCTGTACTTCTGAAAGGAGATTCTACATTATTTTTAAAAAGTGACCTTCAAATAAAGTGTATCATGGTGAATTAAAATTAGGGAACAAGATCCTCACATAATCCTCCTGGCTAGACAGAAGATAATCCATGTATTAAATTATCTGAATTCTTGCCTATAAAAATATATCAGACAAAAATGTTTTTCCTCCTTCTTATAAAAATTCAGATGTTTTTATGTTATGTAGATTTACAAAATTAACTCACAGAACATAATTTATTATGGATCTAAAATATGAAACTGTCATTTAATGATAAGAACACTTGACGACTCAATATATCTATTATGTACACTTAGAAGAAAGCTATTTATAGCTAAATTCTAGTAAAATATTATGTATTTAATCTCTAATATTTAATCATTATTTCTATATATTTCTATAAAACTTACTTAGAAAAAGGAAACACTTTATAAGTCATGCAATGTCTTTCAATGAAATGTATTAGTGAGGCAAAATTATTAGTATTCCATATTTAAACTTACTGATTCTTATAACTACTTTGTAGAAAACATCAATAGATTTGATGTATCACAGATATTTATATAGTCACATCTTTCTGAGAAAAATTTTTAAAATATTTCTATCTGACCAAATAAATTTATCTAGAATAAAACCAATTGACTAAAATATTTTTAAACATTTTAAAATTCATTAGTAATTTTCCCCATAACAGTATCTCTCTTGAAATTAATTTTTGGTTGAATAATTCAAATCAAAATATTAAACACTCTGGTGACTATAGAAGCAGTGTTCTTGTATAGTAGCAGTTTTTGAATTTAAATGAAGAATAATAAGGTTTAAAGTTTCCAGTGGTGCATTTAATTTAGCTTTAATAAGAATTTGGTAATGCTGAATAAATACCAATGAAATCATATTTAATATAGAATAATAGCCATTTTAAGTATTAGCCAAGGTATATGACACTTTAAAGATGGTTAGAAAAATTAGAATTTATTGAATATTTTAGTCAGTATGACGCAGGAGAGTGAGCAGAGTGAAATGAGACCTTGGACATCTAGATAACTAAATCAGATGTTATCATTACCATTCTAGAATAAGAATACCGAATTATTAAAGGGAGAAAATATCAAATTTCTACAGCTAAAATAAGCACTAATAACATTTACAAACGTAAAGATAAATAGTGGTGATAACTACTGATTTCTGCATGTTACAGAAATTACAAAAGCCACTCTGAACTCTTGGGAGTCGCTCTCAAAACTCCATTCCAAAGCTAAACAAAGACTGAAAATGGCATCTATCTTTTCTTTGTCTGGTTGGGCGGGCCACGTTTTATAGCATTAAGTATGTTTCTATTCAAATATGCTCTAAGCATCAAGTTTACAAAATAAATTGGGATTAGTTAGGAGCTGTCGCTAAATGCTCAACATTACAAGTGGTTTAGCAATGATCAGATTCCCCTGGAAAATACAGTCGCGACTAAATGACACAATTTCCACTTTTGTATTGACTTTAACTTCAGGAAGTTTCATATGACCTCAGGAAGCACAAAAATTATTTATTAGCTGTTAAGCCACATGGACAAAGAATTAATAATGCAATAGGAAAGCCTGGCTTTCACTCTTGAAGAGCTCATATTTGCAGAAAACCCGAGGAATGTGCAATGAACTACATATGTAGTTCAGTGATGCACCAACGATAGACCAAAGCCATTTTTTTCCAGGTTGCCAAGCTTCCTTTCTCTCCCATAGGAAAAAATAATTTTCTTCTTACTGTTTTCTGGGTGTTTTCCTAGGTTGGGCTCGTTCTCCTTATCTCGTCATTCTAAAACTTCTAAAAGTTTTCACTTTTTATTTAGAAAATTCTAGTTATCTTAGGCTTCGGTTAGAAAATCATCGCCTCAGAATTCTTCACCCAAATACCTTTTGTATTTGTAGAGCACTAGGCACTCCCTTCACATGGTTTTAAACTCACGGTGTAGCACAGGCTGGCCTCAAACTCACAGCGATCCTGCTGCCTTAGCTTTCCTAGGACTGGGATTACAGGCCTGTGCCACCACGCCTAGCTCTATTTAGCTAATTTAAAGACTAACGTTTCTAATCAAAACATATAAAATTAAATTTAAGATTTTGAGTATAATCTGGATGCCTGTAGAAGGTTTATTAACAATTGAATACAAAGAGACTCTATACTACATTTTATAAGGTGAAATACATTTACCTATGAAAGAGTAATAAGGACCACTATACACACTCAAACTATGGAGAATTTATGTGTGTCATTTACATACTGGGCACATAAAGGTCAAAGAATGTTTTAAAACAAGGGATTCAATTTTTAAAAACATAATCCACAAGGTTAGTAAATCTCTTTAAAACAATGAAAAACTTATGTTTAAACTGTATGAATGTGTATATAGATATATATTCTGGAAAATGATTTCACACTCTACTAAGACATAGGTGATGTTGGGGGGCTGGTTCTTTTGAGTTCTTTATATATTCTAGATAATAGTCCTTTGTCTGAGGAGCAGCTGGTAAAAATTTTTTACCCACATTGTAGGTTGTCTTTTAGTTGTTAATGGTTTCTTTTGCCATGTAGAAGCTTTTTAATAAGATGAGTTCCTAGTTGCTAATTTTTTTCTGCTAGTTCCTATGCTACTGAGGATTTGTTCATAAAGTTTTTTCCTATGCCAATGTCTTCAAGAGTTCTGCCAAATTTATCTTCCAGCAAGTTTAGTGTTTTCTGTTTTAATATTTATAACTTTAATCCACTTGAATTTTAATTTAGTTCATGGTGAAAAATACAAGTCCAGTTTTAATCTTCGACACGTTGAGATCCAGTTTTTCCAACACTATATGTTACAGAGGCTATCTTTCCTCCACTGAGGATGGTCAGCTCTTTTGTCAAAGATGAGGTAGCTGAGTACATCTGGATTTGTTTTTGTGTCTTCCAATCTGTTCTGCTGATCCTCAGATCTGTTTCTTTGCCAGTATCATGCTGTTCTTATCACAGTGGCTTTGTAGTATAGTTTCAAATTGGAAATTGTTATATTCACTGCCATGTGTCTGTTGCCTAGGCTGGCTTTTGCTATTCTAGGTCTCTTATGGTTCCAAATGAATTTACGGATTCTTTTTTCTAGTTCTGTGAATATAGT
>NW_022900923.1:32675648-32827020 GCF_012274545.1 Fukomys damarensis
TCTTTAAAACAATGAAAAACTTATGTTTAAACTGTATGAATGTGTATATAGATATATATTCTGGAAAATGATTTCACACTCTACTAAGACATAGGTGATGTTGGGGGGCTGGTTCTTTTGAGTTCTTTATATATTCTAGATAATAGTCCTTTGTCTGAGGAGCAGCTGGTAAAAATTTTTTACCCACATTGTAGGTTGTCTTTTAGTTGTTAATGGTTTCTTTTGCCATGTAGAAGCTTTTTAATAAGATGAGTTCCTAGTTGCTAATTTTTTTCTGCTAGTTCCTATGCTACTGAGGATTTGTTCATAAAGTTTTTTCCTATGCCAATGTCTTCAAGAGTTCTGCCAAATTTATCTTCCAGCAAGTTTAGTGTTTTCTGTTTTAATATTTATAACTTTAATCCACTTGAATTTTAATTTAGTTCATGGTGAAAAATACAAGTCCAGTTTTAATCTTCGACACGTTGAGATCCAGTTTTTCCAACACTATATGTTACAGAGGCTATCTTTCCTCCACTGAGGATGGTCAGCTCTTTTGTCAAAGATGAGGTAGCTGAGTACATCTGGATTTGTTTTTGTGTCTTCCAATCTGTTCTGCTGATCCTCAGATCTGTTTCTTTGCCAGTATCATGCTGTTCTTATCACAGTGGCTTTGTAGTATAGTTTCAAATTGGAAATTGTTATATTCACTGCCATGTGTCTGTTGCCTAGGCTGGCTTTTGCTATTCTAGGTCTCTTATGGTTCCAAATGAATTTACGGATTCTTTTTTCTAGTTCTGTGAATATAGTGTTGGAATTTCAATTGGCATTGCATTGAATCTGTATAGCAGTTTTGGTAGTATGGCCATTTTCACTATGTAGATTCTTCCTACCCAGGAGCAGGATATATCTTTCCATTTTCTTATATCTTCTTCAATCTCTTTTTTCAGAGTGCTGTATGAATAGACATTTCTCAGACAAAGAAGTAAAAACAGCAAGTAAATATATGAAAAAATGTTCCACATCACTGGTCATTCGAGAGATGCAGATGAAAACAACACTGAGGTTCCACCTCACCCCCAGAAAGAATGGCTGGTATCAAGAAATCAAACAATAATAAATGTTGGTGGGGTTTGGGGGAGAAAGGAACCCTTCTCTATTGTTTGTGGGAGTGCAGACTGGTGCAACCACTGTGGAAATCAATATGGAGATACCTCATAGAGCTGGGACTAGAGGTTCCATTTGACCCAGCCATTCCTCTGCTGGGTATCTTTACAAAAGAATTTAAAAAATCATATCACAGAGATATATATACACCTATGTTTATAGTGGCACAGTTTATAGTAGGTAAAACTTGGAAACAGCCCATTTGCCCATCAGTTGGAAACTGGATAAAGAAGATGTGTTTTTTCTATTAAATGGAATACTACTCAGCCATAAAGAATAAGAAATTAGATTCATTCATAGGAAAATGGATACATATTGAGGATGTACTCCTAAGTGAAAAAAATAAGTCACATGTGTAAATAATGAATAGTCTCTCTGGTGTGAATAAACTATAACAGTACAAAAGATCCTAATGATATAATGGACAATGTGAAATAGGAAGAAAGGGGCTAAAGGTGTAGGGAAAGTTGGAAGGGTAGGGGAAAGGTAATAAGGGAAAAGAAAAAACTATGAGAAAATGAAGAAATGGAAATGAAGTGTTTGTAAAGGGGGAGGGAGGAGGGGTGAAGGGAGGACAGGGACAAGGGGAAAAAATGAGAACCAAGACCTGTCATGTAAAGGTACCAGATCCCAATAATCAATATAACTGTACTGTATACCTAAAATGTACCAATAAAATTAATGAGAAAAGAAGATATAGGTGATATTAAAAACTGTAAGCAGGTAATGATCTTAGTTCATAAATTTATTTTTCTCCATATGATTTAATGTTTTCCTTAATTAGTTATTAAATTGTGAAAAAGATGTGTGCTCATGTATCCTGGTATCCTCCACTATCCATTATGCTCATCATTAACTTTCATTTTAATCACATAATTTACTACTCATTTTCACTTCTTGCTTCTGTTTTTTTTTTTTTTTTGTCTTTGGAGTATATTTGCTCATCTTTTGCTATAGTTTTGTTTATACTGAAAAATTATTTTTAAAGTACAAAAAATATGAATTAATTGAAAAGAGCTTACTGAATCTTCTACAAAATGCCAAGTGTTTATGTCACCAATTAGCATATATGTATTTCTCAGAAATTAGTATTAAGAAGACACATTTATGACATTTTTGAAAAGATAAACTAAACCAAAAATGTTAAAGGAAATACCAAAAATTTAACCGCATATGTCATGGTATGGCGTGTTCTAATAATAACTATTTTTCATGGTAATGATATGTGTATATAATTGGTAAATACAAAAAGGTTTTAAATCAACTTTTTGTGTATTTTCACAAAATTCATATTTTTATAATCTCTAAATTTGGTTTCTCAAGTATGAATTTTTTCTGTGCTAATTGATCCCAGTGTCTTCACCCCTAGTCATTTTACAAATTTTACTGTGAGACAGGGTCTTCCTAAGTTGCACAGATTGGGTTCAAACTTGCAATCATCCTGCATCAGCCTTCCAGAGAGCTAGAATTATGGGCATACACCTATAAATTTTGTAAAAATGCTACAATTTGGCCATTTTTATAAATTCAATTTGATTATCATGTTAGATAAATTATCTTTTTTTTCCATTTTTTTTTCAATCATTCTCTTCTTAGGTAGTTGAGGTCAATTGGCGTCAGCACAGTTAGCCTGACATCAGAATTTAACTAAAATATTTTACTGTGGTAACTCTGACTTGCTTCTCTACTAACATGCTCTTATTTCAAATTTGTTATTTTGTTGTTTTCATAGTAGACAAAGGATGATTTCTTTGCAAGCAATGAAAGAGAGAGGGAGAGAGAGAAAGCAAATGAAAAGAATAGAGAAAGCTTGAAATACCTACAACATCATCAGATTACGGATATCCTCAATATAAAAGTTTAGTTTAAAATACTTTCAGACAAAGTAATAGAAAATAGTAAGCTCCTAAATTTTTGAATGGTATAAAATTTGAATATAGATTCTTCATTATCTTAATATTCTTATGTTAATATTAAAAGCAAAGGTAGAATATTTCTAAGACAAAATAAAACTAAGATTTGTAGGATGCAACATCAACTCAACTTACTTTTACGAATGGTAAAAATAAGTCATTCTTTATTAAGATCGCTCAAAAACTATCAAATAACATAATGTGACATGCCCAGCAGTATTCTGTAATAAAATAGGCATAAAGACTGCATTAAAAAGACAAATCTTTTGCACTTTCTACAAGAAAGTAGGGTATCCTATTTCTCTGCATCCTCAGGGCTCAAATTTAAGCATGACGGTCACTGTTAGAGTAAGGTTTAGAAATTATGCTCATGAATAACAGACACTAGACACTGAAAAGATTGCTTTTCCAGGACAGCTAACAATTTATAGTTAAATTATTTTAAGAAGTTATTTTTAAATACCTCCATTCAGCATTAATCAATTTTGTTTAGTTCAAATGTGTTCTGTTTGTTTAATATATGCCAGGGATTTTCCTTGATGAAAAAATATAAAGAAAAAAATCATGGAATTTAAATAGAATAAAAAAGAGAAACTTTAAATAGCTATACATGTAAGAAAATAAAATATTTAGACAAGTCACTGAAGAGATTTTAGCAGATTGTGATAGTAAAATTTACATTCAGTCTTGACTCCTTATGGTTTAGGGTTGGATAGAAGTGGGTAGCCAAAGATGCTGTAGTATACTAACAATTTTATTAATTCAGCAAAGTGATAATAGTAGAGGGATGCAGCAGTCATGGGGCATCAAAAATCACAGGAAATAGACTTGGTAGGATTAATGGTTTGTATTGATCAAACACAAAGGATGCAGAAATGGGGTCTTTTAAAGCCATCTCACAAGCTGTTGACAAGATTAATTTGGAACTACTTAATAAGCTGGGAGGAAATCATGAATAAATGAAAAATCTCACTTTCTGCTTAATTTTAATAAAAATAAATGTAGGACAGATCATCCCCAACCAAAAGGCATAAGAGATTAACTTGAGCAGCAATATGCAATGATTGATAGTCATTCTTTGTTTTTCTGCAGTAAAATAGAATTGTAAAACATTTTAAGAATTTAAAAGTATGTCTTTGGTGTAAATTGAGTTTTGAGGAAAGAAAGAGGAAAGGTCAAATGAAAGTCCAAGATTTCAGTACTAGAAGCCTTGATTAATGACATAATAAATAGCATGCAAACAGTTTAGAAATGCCATCAAAGAAGACTAGAACTGTATAAATGTCAGGTTTCACATATATAATATGTAAAGGAACATGGCAAGTTTGAGATGTTCTAGGTGTTGAAACCTGTGTGCTAGTTCTAGTGATATCTGCTCATAAGTGTTTTTCAAATGCCTGGATGTGGAATAAAATACCTGTAAGGAACACAGTGTGCAACTAGGGGGCATGTACAGTTCAAACCAAATAAGACAGTACAATAGTGCACAGTGAGTCAATTATGAGGAACTCTGAATTCAATAAACTAAACAGCCCTAGAATTTAAAGGAGGGAAAGTTAGTAATGTTTCTCAATGGAAGGATGGTTTTAATAAAACTATTTAGTTACTGCAAAAATCTCTAAAATTACTCATTCCTGAATCCACAGCCTTTTGCTATATAAATTTTTCCAGCTCTTTCCAAAAAAAGTGGATTATTTCCACTTCTTCTGTCTGGGCTACAGTTGTTACTTGATTGACCAATGGAATACAAGAAAAAAAACTACCATACTAATCCTGAATCCAGGCATCAGAGGTCTTCTGTACTTTCTTTTCTTCTGCCTTTTATCTTGTGAATGAATACAGCCAAGCAATAGTCAAATATTTGAGAGATTCTAAATTGGAACCATAAATGCAAGCAAGTGCATATTTGACTGGACTAGACACAAGAAGAACCATCTAATTGACAGGAATACTTATAAAACATAATTTATGAACATCAATCTACAATTTTGTAATAATATAATATTGACTTTTGCTGAATTTGGAAAGATAAGAAATAATATTGACTGTTTATTTATGTCATTCATATAACATTTATCATTTCTGTCATTCATATAACATTATTTTATGACCATAAATCTGATTGTAATAATTTGTAGATAAAATGAGGTTTGGTACATAAATTGGCAGAAACAGAGCTCCTGGACCACTCCTTAGACAGGAAACTGGATCGGTGCAAATCAGTACAGCAGCACCTGCATACATTCAACTATTAGTGGTGACTCTAGAGTTGTGACACTTGATGGGTGGCAAGTATGGGATGGATGGGACAAATGTGGTTTTATTCAACTGGACAATGATGATGTAACTTTAGAGACCAAGGGGAAAGAAGAAGTTGTTTATGTTTTATAGCAAAAGAGAGAATTGAGCTCACCAATAAATGTTCCTTTTCTGAATATATTTTATTATTATAAAAATGTAATTGCAATTATACACTCATTCTTTAAAGAAGGGATAGGACTGAATGAAATTAACAAAAAAACATAATGATAACTGGGCCTGGTGGCATATATCTATAATCCTGTATTCTGGGAGACTGAGGCAAATAGATTGAGGATTTGAGATCAGACTGGTTAATTTAGTCACTTTGGGTGATCCTATCTCAATTTGAATAAAAACAAAACAAAATAAAAAACTAAAATGAGCTGTGGATGTAATTCAGTGGAAAAGCCCTAGGTTTGATCAGTACCGTGGGGGGAAAAAAAACATAATGAGTAAAGTGAATGAATGAATGAATTTTTCTTAATGAGAATGATATTCACAGAGAAATGAAATTTTCATTATTAACATTCAATTCAAAATCAATTTAAAGCTGAATTTTTGAATGGTGATTAGATTTACAAAGACCTACACAATTTTCTCAGTGTACTAATTAATATTAAGTTTTAAAACTACCTATATTAGAAATGCCTTCATTTTCTTTTTTCTCATTAGAGATTGTAGCACTCATTATCTGTAGCTGGAAATACTAAAACCCTGCATGAGATTACTACTTTGATTGAATACAAGGTGACATTCCTATTTAGGAAACAGGTGATACTGATGTTTTTCCTCTGTTTTTCTTTCAGAAAAACTCAGAAGAGAGAAAGTAAAACTCAGATTTAGGGAAGGCTTCTCAAATTGAATAGTTGAAATTAGTTGTTTCAACACATCCTCCATGGACCTCAGATATGGCATGAACATGATTCATGAAGTAACAAAGACTACCCATGACTCATACCTAATATGCAAGTTCAATGGTTATTTATCTTAATAATGAGAATCTGGTCTGCAAAAAAGTCAAAAAGAAGTTGTATGTTGGGAAACTCTCTGTATCATGGACTTTTGCTCAAATGCAATGCAGTGGGAAGCATAGGTCCGGAATTCTCAAGCCTCGTTTTAAGATGATACTCATGGGAAATATTTTGGACCACAGAATACCACATAGAAACTATAAAGAAAGTATGCAGACAGGAAAAATACATTAAACAGAAATTAAAGTGCACATAGTATATATCTCCAGAAATTTAATCATTAAATTGCTTATGAATCTTACCCAGTTATTATATAATGATCAATTTAATTAATTTTTGAAAGAAACTGAAATATTACAAATTGCTAGAACTTTTTCCACAGGAAAGGATGTTTCTCAAGATTATTAGAACTTCCTAATTATTTCTTATATATTTTAGAGCTTAGTATTTGCTGTTGTTTACCAAAATTTTGTCTCAGATATTTCATTCCATCATTTTCACTAATTTATGCACATCTAACTCATAATTGTTTATAGGAGAATGATGCTTCTTAGGAAATATTAGTGGATATTATATGAAAAATAGCTTAAAGTGTATGCATGTGACAAGGCTATGAGATAAATAATGCATAACTGAGGATTATTTCATTCAATAACCCCATGTATTGTTTTAAGCGTTTTTTCTCAAATTAATCATGAAACTCTCTACGTCTATACCTTCCCCTCTGCCACACGTTATTAATTAACATCTGCTGGAAGGATATCTATCCAGACATGATTGTGGGGAAAACAAACTGAAGTGGTATCATTCTTAGAAATAATAGCTTTAAGTAGGGAAGAATTATGACGTTTGTAAAATTATTGAGCACATGCTATATGTCAGCGTCAGGTGCTGTGATGGACCTGTCGTATGCTACCACAGTTAAGAACAGGAATGTATGACACTCCCACATTTAAAACAAGAGAAAACAAGGAAATACCAAAAATTCTTCTTAAATTCGGTAGGGAACTGAGGTAATAAGATAAACAGCTAACTCATGTAGTGAGGCATTTACCTGCAGGTGAAACACAGCACAGCCTTTACTTACCAGGAAAATATACCAAGGAATGTCAGAAAAACCAACAAGATCCACCGCTAGCATGACACTGTGATATACCAGGGACTGTGGATGGAGGGAAGGGTTCTCACATCTTAGCAAGCTTTTCAATCAGGAGCGTTATGAGGGCTCCCATTAAAATGAAATGGATTTCTGATGATACTTCCCCAGGATGTTCATGGGGAGAGAAATAGCAGCCTCGCCCAAATCCTTACACCTTTCATTTTGACTTCCTCTGTCGTAAAGGAGAACAATAAATTGTACCTTAAAACCTCCAGCAGAAATTCAACGTTTTAAGTAGAGAAGAACAGCAAAAATAAATAAACAAACAAACAAATCAACTATTTTCTAGAAGGAACAGAATCTGTACCCTTGGGGAACACGTAGGAAGTGGATTTCATCTGGAGGGCAGGCAGAGGCACTAATGCTATATCCCCAGGATCCGAGCTCATTGCTAGCCAAAGACTAAAGAATAATCACATCACCAGAGATCCCCTCACACCACATGAAGAAACATCGAGTAAAGTAACAGCGCAATGCAGCACAGAGGGCAGCAAAAGATACAGTGTTCTCAGAAGGAAAGACAAAAAGCCACATGTGATTAGACCTTGAGACAAATTCCTGAAAAATTAGCCCATCCTATTAACCCAACGTGTAACTGCAGAATCTGATGGCTATAACAAACTTCCAGTGCAGAATAACTTCTTCTGCATTAATATAAACTCTAAGTAACAGTCCTGGCAGAAAGAAAAGAATCATGTTCACAAGAAGTATCCAAACTGAAATGCGATTTAAAAAAGAAAATACATATATGCTCACCCCCCACACACACTCACAACACAGCATTGCTTAATTGCTTATGTAATACCTTAGCTAGCCTGTGAAGAAACTATCAGACAAGTCCAGAATCTGTAGTATTCTATAGGAAAACTAATTTGGATTCAGTAAACAGGTCATGTTAGAGCATGAGCAGATTGAACAACCAAGTGCAGTAAGTGAAACTTGATTGATTAGATCTTAACAGAAAGGCGAGGAAAGGAAGACACAGAGAAACAGAAACAGAAAGAGATAAGGAAAATGTTGGTGAATTCGATCAAATACGGGGTGGGCAATATATTAGTCTTTATTTTTTTTCTGTAGGTCTGATTTGTTTTTTAATATAAAGAGAAAAAAAACCTTGATTGTTTGGTAGGTGCTTGGTTTGTTTTCTTTATAACTTTTATTGTTATATCAATCTTATAGACAGTTTAAATAAATAATCGCTGAATGAACAAATAAATGTGTGAATGAATAATATAAAATAAGCTGGGTATGGTGGCGCACACCTGCAATCCCAGCACTCGGGAGGCTAAGGTAGGATGATCATCGTGAGTTCCATGTCAATCTCAACTACATAGAGAGACCCTGTCTCAAACACCCCCCCAAAAAATACATGTATATAGTTTGCTTTTGGGATCCTACACTTAAAAAATCATATCGGATCATTCTTTATTTAAGCTATTAAGTTATAAAAGCATAATCTTTGGTAGTTCTTTTAGTTCAACCCAAATATCTCAAAATTTGAAAAAACTCAGCCATCTCAAATGAGGAAAACCAAGTTATATTTTATGGAATTTAAGTCCATTAATAGTAAATTGTCATTGTTAATTATAATTTTGCTTTTTAAGTTGTTTAACAGATAATCATTATCTAATAATAACATTCAGAACTTTTACAATCATTATCCAGCAACAATATGCAGAATTTTTATAGAAATATGAATCAATTACAGAACATGAATCAACTAGAGTTGAACAACTAAACAATGGTTAAATACATCTAGAATAGACCTAGAAAAATGTTTCCTGTAGAATTTATAGAACAAAATGAAATTTAAAGTCAGTTATATAAATTCATCCTCTGGAAATATAAGTTAGTATTTTAGAAGAGCCTGAGTAGTCTCAGATATTCATTGGAAGCAAATACAAAGCAGAAGTCAAGAGGGAGGGAGGACAAATCTGAAAATGTTGAGTGGGAAGTGAAGAAAGCACCATTGAAAGATGAAAACAGATTTGTGTCCTTGGAATATTCTTGTTGAAGAAAAAGCCTCTTCTACTATAATTATACTACAAACATAGTGACGACTTTCTGGAAATTCGCAAGAATTTTCAAAATGATTATGTAACTTCAGTGTAACAGATGAGACCATTTCAAGAAACTTGATTAAATTCTGTACCTTGTACATAAATTGTTCAAAGTTCAACTTCTCACATATGCTTCTGTAGCTAACAGAAATATTCCAATGTGTTTTTCATTTTTAAACATCACTTTCTATTCCTTTCTTCTTTCTAGCTGCCTTCTTTGAATAATGTCATTCTTGTTTTTCCCTTTAATTTTGATTTTTTATTTGTGTTTTTTATTTTTTTCTAATATTGGATTTGCATGCAATTATTGTAATGTAATACTAATTAAGCATTTACACATTAATACATAATTCCATATTACAGAAAAAAACTGATCACCCTGCTAAAGGAGCTGGGTCATTAAACTTTTCAATGCATTGAAATGAAATGGCCTAGAATGCAATTTTTGTATTGCTATGGTTTGTAACTGAAATGTTTCTTCAAAAGTCTCATGTTCAAAGGTGGGGCTTGTGGAAAAACAATTGAACGCAGGGGTGCTATACTCCTCCGTGCATTAGTCTATCACTGATTCCCAACTGTGCTGTTAGGAGGTGAGACCTGGCTGTGACGTGGAAGGTGACTTCTTGTTCCTGGCTCCTCCCTTCTCCATCTGCTCTCTGGATGCCATAAGTAGGCTGTTTTCCTCTGCTCTCCCTTCCTCCACCCCTTGTCTATACTGGAGTCAGTCAACTTTGACAAGACTAGAAACTGTGCCAAATGAACCTCTCTTCCTCTAAGGAGTGGATGTTGTTTGTTGGGCCCCAGCAACAGGAAAGTAACCAAGACATGTCTATACATATTCATTCTGCAGGATCTTAGCTCCCATTCATCTAAAAATGATATTTCTAATGGTACCACTATGACCATCTTAAGCATATTTTACTTTGTTTTTTTGTGTTTTTTTTTTACCATTTGTAAGCAATTAATTCTGTGTTTTTGTTTGTGCCAACATCCTCATAACACTTGATAAATACATGTGCTTTACCTGCAGCTTTTAATGAGGAATGATTGTATTCACAGCAGACACCTCAGAACATCAGTCCAAGGGATTTGTGTTTGGCACACCAAGCTGTTAAATTTTCCTACCATTTATGTGTGTTTTTTTAAAGCATTGCCTGTGGCTTTACTGTTCATTATTAAAAGGAAAGTACTCTCAGAATTTCAATTGGCTTCTTCTGCCTGAATACCAATTAAAATCTCTTTAATACAACAGTGGAAGCACACTCTGATTTATCACTTTCTGTAGCAGAATGACTTGGTTCTAATAAGATACTGTTTTTACAAACTAAAATAATTATTTTTTTTCTTTTTATTGAGTTTATTGGTATATTTTAGGTATACAGTACAGTTACATTCATTATTGGGATCTTGTACCTTTATATGACTGGTCTTGGTTCTCATTTTTTCCCCTTGTCCCTACCCTCCCTTCACCCCCTCCTCCCCTCCCCACTTACAAACACTTTATTTTTTCATTTTCTCATATTTTTTTTCTTTTCCCTTATTCCCTTTTCCCTTCCCTTCCCACTTTCCCTACACCTTTAGCCCTTTTCTTCCTCTTTCACATCGTTAATTATTGCATTAGGATCTTGTGTACTATTGTAGTTAAAGTACTATTCTCTTCTAGAAAATTATGCCTGGTTAGGAGGATAAAAATAGGCAAGGTATAGAAATCAGCTTTCTAACCAAGAAAGAACCCAGGAAAAAGTCTGCCCTTCTTCTTAATTAGAATGCAGGGTGGCAGTGAGTCACAAAGTTCACTGTGCAGGTGCTGGGAAAATACACAAGCTCACAATCCTGAGTTGAAAAGGGAGAAACAGGGCCTTAGTAAGGAGCTCCACCAGAACATATTTTAAAATGTAGAAATTTAAAGAAAAAATAATACAAATTTCATAAAAATATTTCTTTAAATGCTAGATCAAGCTGATCACAGCACAACTAAAATAGGAATACTTACCTTGAAATAAGTGCAACTCAAAAATTAATGAAAACCTCATATGTATAATGCAATAAGCAAAAATTTTTCAGTCAGAAACTATAACTTTGGATTTTGATAAAAAAAGCATCGCAGATATTTTTAAAACTATAAAATCTGAGAACTGGGAACATTTTTTAAACCTACTATATCTAGATTTCGCTTTCAGAAAATTAACAGCACTGTTTGTTGAGATCAGAAAACTTAGGAGGTAAAGAAATTTAGGAGCAGCATTGAAGGATATGCATTTCTTGTTTTAGCCATGTTATATTTGATTGTCTTTTACAAATAAAATACAGCTGTCCAAGTTTGATGGGCATAAAACACCAAGCACTGGGAAGTAGCAGAGGAGAAGAGGCCCGAGTGGGACTTAACCAGTAGTTAGGAGAGGCTGAGCGCTATGAAACTGGACAGATATCCAGAGGTCTTAATATACCATTAAAGAACGTATAGACTGGAAAAGCTGACAGCTGAGAAATGAGTTCCAACATTTATTAAGGAATAAAGATAATTTTTCTATAAAAGAATAGAGACACAAACAAAAGAAGACCAAAAGTGTTAAAGAAAGAAGACAGGGTGAAATGTTAAATGATGTTGAGATTTTATATAGTAAGGGCAAAAGGAAAACATACCATATTTGGACCATGAACTCACAATGGCTTAAAAAAGAGAGATTTTTACAGTTACAAGTACTGCAAACAAACATTATTTAAGGAGAAAATGGAAAAAGTGAGAAAATGTGAGTACAGAAAACTCACTTGTGTCGTTCACTTTGAAGGATGGTAGATAAAGGGACCATGGCTGGTAAAAATATTTCAAGAGTTGAAAATAATTGAAGATACGAAATTCCAGAGTAGGTTTCTGAACTAGTGAGAATGTCTCGGGACCGAAGTGGACAGGTCAACGTCCGAGTAAGTGTACAATACAATGGGATTGTTCATGAATAGGAATGCAAATCTTTACATTAGAAAATATGCAGAGACACAGAGATGCTTCTCTGAGGAAATAATTTTAATAGTCAGATGCTCCATTAATAACCATAATCCTCATAACTGTCTTTGATACAAAAAATAAATAACCTCAATTTTTATAACATGGACTTAGACTATTAAATTCCAGAAAAAAGTTTAGGAAAGTTCAAAACCAGCATAGTGACATACAACTAGCAAGTCCATGAGCTCCAACTAGCATGTGGAAAGATAAGGACTCTGAACAAAATCAAGGTAGATGGGTCTCTAGCTACTCCTGGCTAAAATATTTGCAACACGCTGCACTCTTTTCACTGTTGTTCATTTTGTTTATATGCTACTTAATAAAGTATATGCACTTTATCCCAGAGTATCTGCTGAGAGAAAGTCATTTTTTGTTTGCCTTTTTAAAGAAATCAGAGGGCCGGGGATTTAGCTCAGCAGTTCGGTGGCCTGCCCAGCAAGCTCAAGGACCCGAGTTTGATCACCGGTACCAAAAAAAAAAGTAAACAAATCAGAAAACAATCTCATCTAGAGTATTTAAGGATATATGAATTTACAATCATACTCCATGTAAAAATAAGTTGTGTGTTGGTATTTTTTCCTAGTTTCTGGAGTACAAACTGAATTTGTTACCACATTAAATATTTATCTTTGAAGATATATATTTTTTAAAATTAAAATATGACTGAAATGTTTGCTACATAGTCTAGTGCTTCCTTTCAAAAGCATTTTGGATCATTTTCCTTCAATCCACAAATATGATACAAAATACTTCTGGGCACTTGAACTTTGATGCAGAAATCATTTCTGACACTTGTCACATGTTTTTGTTTCTTTTGTGCTCCATGGTGTTTATCTTATACAACTAACATTCTTTTTGCTTCATCTTTTTACACAACAACTTAAATCTAGGCATTTCTCTGATGCTTAAAATGTACTTCTTAAAACATTTGAAGGAGTTAGTCTTGATGTGAATAAGCAAGAGAAGAAAAGAGGAGGAAGGGGAGGAAGGAGAAAGATAAATAAATTTTATTTTTGCAGTTCAGTAGATATTGCTTTTACGTCTCTGAGATTTTTTATATGTCATAACTCTTCTACTCACTTCCAAGAAATAAAAAGTTCTTATGTTTCAAATATTAAATATTTAAATACAACTTAGTAAAAATTCAAGCCTTAACTGACAACACCAAGTGCTGAAAAAGATAAGGAGTAATGGGAACTCTCCTCCATTGCAGGTGAAAATGCAGAGTGAAATAGTCACTTTAGAAGGCATTTTGCCAGTTTCTTAGAAGCTTCAACCTACTTTTAAAATAAAACAATTATGCTTCATGATATTTATTTGAGTGAATTGAAAATTTATGTCCACACAAAAATTTGCACATAAATGCTGTGCTATATTTATTTACAGTTGTCAAAGGGTAATGGCAGTCAGGATTCCCTTTCATAACTGAATGGAAAAACTAATTAATATACCCTGCTGCATGTAGATGATGGTGTATTATTCAACACTAAAGATGAGTGAGCCATGTGGCCATAAGAAGACAGAAAACCCTAAATGTGTACCATGCCATGAAAGAAGTCAATATGACCTTCTAGGAAAAGTAAAATTATGGGAGGAGTAAAAAGATAAGGATTGTCAGGAGCCTGAGGAAAGAATAATTAATTGGGCATAGTATAAATTATTAGTAGTATAATTAAAATCATTCTGCTTGATAGTCTAATAGTGAATACATATCATTGTGTATTGGTAAAACCAGTGGACTGTAAACCAAGAGTTAACCCTCACATAAAGTGTGGCCTTGGGTGGCAGGGATGTGGCAGTGTATGTTCATCGGTTCTAACATGTTGGAGCGTACAATCACGACCGTGATTTGCTGACTCACAGTAGTGAGGCTGGAAGAGTGCTAAGGGACTGCGTTATATAGGAACACTATGTACTTCATATTATACCACAAATCCTGTTAATAAAGAAGACAACATTTAAAGTTAATTATTTGAAATAATTATAAATTCATGAGCAGTTGTAAGAAACTGTACAGAGAGATTTTGCGTATTGTCATTCAGTTTCCCTTAATGGTGATGCCTTATAAAACTAGTCACCAGAAGACTGACCTTGGTAAAGCCAAAATGCAGAGCATTTCCACTATAATGATCATATACAGACTGTCAAAAGTTAAGAAATTTGTCCTAAGATTATTTCCATACTACTTTTAAGGATAAATACCTCTCCTCTTGGTCCCTAATCCACTTTCCCCTAGACTCTCAATCTCCTTAACTCCTGAAACTACCAGTCTGTTTTTAGTCCTACGATTTCAACTTGTTTTTTAAATTCCTAATATTTATTTTTCAAGAATATTAGATAAATAGAATCAAGGTTAACTATTTTTCCTTTTCTTGGCAGAAATGAGGATTTACCCAGGGCCTTCACTCTGAGCTGTATTCATTCACAGCTCCTTTTATTTTTTTTAGACAAATTTACTAAGTCGCTAAATTGCCCCAGCTGGGTTCAAAATTGCAATCCTCCAGCCTCAGCCTCCCAGGTGCTGGGATTATAAGCATGCACCACCATGCCCATCTTGAGATTTTCTTTCACTGAACGTGATGTCTTTGCAATCTGCTCAAGTTATGTGTTGACCATTTGTTTATTTTATTGCTGACTGTTCCATGATATGGATATACAAGCTTTATTTTAACCATTCATTTGTTGAAGGAATTGCGGTTAGTATCCAGTTTGTAACTGTTAAGAATAGAACTACTGTAGACACTAAAAATACCAAACCTTTATCCAGTTTAACCACTCTTGTCTCACTGCTCAGGATTTTCTCAAATGCAGAAACCTGAAACAGGGAAGAGTGTCCTGATCAATCTTCTACTCACATTTCAGCTTTCCTTCCTCTCCTGTCTAGTTAGCCTCAACTCCTGGATGGTAGCAATTACAGAGGATATAATTTCCAAACTGGAAGTAACCAACTTGAATTTCCTTGATCTCAGAAATTCATTCCCAAATTCTCTTTAGATAGGTAGCACCCCTATGAAAGCAACATTCTCCGGGCAAGCTATCTTATATGTCGTGTCTTTCAAATCATTTGAGGCTCATCAAGTTATCTGTTACTACTTGCTGCCCTGGTCTGGACACGGTATTGAGTGGGTACTCCAAAGGTACACACACTGGAAGTTTGGTGTTCAGGGTGTTGATTTCAGGTGGTAGACCGTTGGGAAGTGGGTGAGACAGAGTGCAATGTTGTTAGGTCAGAGGTGGTAATGCCCCCTGAAAGAATGAATGTAGCTCTTGTGGTACCTTGTTCAGTTCCCTCAAGCATAAATTGTAATTAAAAAGAGCAAACATGGCTCCTGAATCTAGCTGGCTTCCTCTGAGGCATGTAACACTTTCTGTGACTGTTCTCTTTCCACTTTTCTGTCGTGCTGTGGTGATGCAGACTAGTAAGCTCTCACTAGGACACGGATAGAATGCACTTCAACTGCCAGATCTATGAGTATAATAAAGCTGTTTTCTTAATGAAACACACAGCTTCAGGTATTTTTCTATAACATCACAAAACAGAAATACAATTGTTCGGAAACATAAGGAAAATTCATTTTTCCTACAGGCTATTGGAAATAAATTTCAAGTGCTAAAACTCTGTTTTCCCTTTGCTAACAAAAATGCCAGGAACTGCTTGCTTTTTCTTCTTCCTTTTTTGGAAAGTGAGTAAGAGATGGCACAAAACTCTGTGCATCTCCTTGAGAAAGATTCTTGACAACTTCTCTACCTGTTTCCTGGAAGTCTTCTGATCTTTATAGCCTGTCTTATGCAGAAACACTACTCCAGGGAAACAGAATTCTAACTTGCTTCAAAGGAATCCTCACTTAAAGATTTATTATTTTGGTCCCTTGCTTATCTTGCATATAGAACAGTTTGACAGATGGGCTGTTGTTAGCAGAAAGAGATTTGGGAAACCCGATTTGCAAGTACTGAGTAGACCATCTAAAAAACAGGATGCAGTGGTTGACAACTATGGTCCTCAGCTTTGGGACCTCAGCTGAAAAAACAAAACAAAACAAAACAAAAAAACAATTTTCATTTAACTATATATTTCATTACCATGCTTTCTCATCATATAAAATAAGAGTTACAAGAAAATGTAATTTTTCTATAATATAGCACATTTTATAGGTGTAGATACTTGCTATCTTATACACCCCAGTCCATACAGTTCATTTAAGGTTTTTAAAAATCTTTTTTCCATCACAAATATCCATTTTATATAATTAAAAAATAAATTATTGTTTTAAATATTTTCTTTGGTTAACTGACTACTGATAATGGCAAATTGTATATAATTGGTAATGTTAAAAGTTGCAATTTAATAAAAACTTGTGAATGGATTTTTTGTGAAATTGATTCAATCTTCACATACAAAAAGACAAAATATACATTACTGCTACTTTTAATATTTTTACATCTTTTGATATATTTCAATGAAGAACTTAAGCTGCAGATGCAAATAACTGTAATATTTAATTTTATTGTTTTTTAACATTTTCTGGAGAGCTGATTTAAACACAAAAAAACTGAGTAACTGCCTGCCCTGCTGTATAAAATCTGACACATTCCAATAATCCACAGGAATCCACAACTCACAATAACCTAAAAGCATTCTTAGAGGTGGTTACTAAGTGCTGAACCAGGATTTTAGCAATGAGCTACATCCCAGGACCTTATATTTGGTGAGGGTCTTGTTAATTTGTCCAGACTGGTCTTGAATTTGAAATTATCCTGACTCAGCCTCCAAAGTTGATTGAATTACAGGAGTATGGCACTGTGATCAACCCTAAACATATTTTTATATGAAATGCAAAACTTAGAAAAGGGCATTGAAATGTGCATATATAAGTTATCAAGTTTTTTTTAACCTAATGGTAGATTTTTTTTAATGCAATAATATTAAAAAACACAGCAGATGCCTTATTTTCTAGGTTATGGTTTTATTACAAATAATATTTTGTGAAAAAGCAAGTAGAAATCGATCACTGCCCCACCTACACAAATTAACACTAAGCTATATTAAAATAGCTACAAAGACATTTTTGGCCTACTATGCATTAATCTAGAAAAAAGTGGTTTGCATTCTTTAAAATAACTTCAAGTTTAAGACAAAATGTGAGTGGCCCCAAGTACTGTGCTGTGTATAACCCTTGTTGATAGCGATGGTGAAGTTTCACAGGTCAAGGGGACATAATTTTATTGTTAGGTTTACTATCCGTATGCATCAGTTGAATTTCACTCAACAGCACTTTCTGTATATTGTTATAGTATTTGTTCTATTCTTGTAAAAATCTTATCTTATGGTGACAGATATGTTCCTTACCATCTTCACTTGATTTAAAAATCTCTTCATCTTGTCTCTGTTATTTAATGGCTCAGTGCTCTAAAACAGCATTAACACTGAAAACCTTCAACAGAGTGTGGATGCTGCATGAATATTATACAACTTTCTTATCACAATAGGTAGAAAATGAAAAGCTGTAGTCCCAAGAGAATACACTTTTCCTATTTAGCAGTTAATTAAACTAATTAAGAATTTTAATCATTAAGCAAATAGTGTATTTCCAGAAATGTTTCTGGAAAATGTAGTAGCAAGTCTTTTTGAAACCATAACATTTTCTTGTAATATTTTTACATATATATATATATATATATATTCCATAAGGAATAATATATGTGTGCATATTTTTTAAAGAATAGGAGGCAGATATGTGTATATGCACATATACATGAGTATACATATGTATATGTAATTTAAATATATACATATACTGATTTTGTAACATTATTACTGACACTTTAAGAAATTTGTATCTTTAACATAGGAATTTCTGTACCATTTAAATAATAAATTCTCTATGGATGAATCCATTAAATCCCAAGGGAGTTATCATAGGTATTATGCAAAGGCCTAACCTGCACATAAGCCAAAGTAATTAGGAAAGTAAAATGAATTTATCGATTTAAAAGAATTTCCTAGCAAAGGATAGAGGTTTCTCGATATTAAAGCAAAGGTATAATACAAAGTAAAGGCAATATTGCATAATACTAAGAAGTTAAATCATCATCAAGATAGAATAATTGGAAAACTATGTATAGTTAATATTTCAGATATGAATATCACACAACCATGATATGTGTGTCACAAATAGAAAATAAGGTAAAGAAACAAAGCTACAATCATGGTGAGAGATTTTATCAGTTTCCTCACTGAATGATAGATTAAGGAACTGTAAGTAAATATAGAGATTTAAGAAACAATAAGCATTTTGTATGGGTTATATTTAGAAGACTGCATGAAAAGCTTAAGAATAAATATACTTTCTAAGCTCATACAGAAAATGTATTTTAAAATGAACGTTGATGTAAGACATGTTTTACCTAATAAATTATATTTATCACCACATAAAATACCACAAACAGGACTGCTAGTGGTGAAAAATGTTACTCATTCTATATAAGAACAGTAACTAAATATAAGGACCTGCTTCCCTTGAACACTTAACTGGAGTTCTTATCTAACACAGTGAAGCAAGATTTAATAACCAAACAAAACCTAGGTTGTATCGAAGAGAACAAACCATGCAGTTCTCCATAGGTGGTAATTTTCTAGAGGGTACATAACATCAAAAAATGACTTTATATATGAGGTGCTAATGGTGAAATTAATACATAGAACTTAATCGTAATTCTATACCGGAACCACAAAGGTTTCAAAACAAAAATTTTAGCAGGATAACTTTCATGGCACATCAAACTAGATAAAGCATCTGGGACTTATTTTTAAAGACATTATTGAAGGCAAGTGTGAAGGAAGAGATCTGTTATGTTTGTGGTTTGGAAAGTTAAATTATAAATATGTCCCCAAATTGATCAAATATCCAATGTAATCTCATTTAAATTCCCACCATATATTTATTCTCCTTTTTTATTTGATTGTTTCTGTGTCTGGAAATTTGCCAAGCTTAGCATAAACTGTGTATAAAAGTATAAGGTTCAGGAATGGGCTAACGTTAAAGGAGCGCAGGAGAGATAGTGCAGTATCTTATAAAGAGATACAATAATAAAAAAGCATACAATCTAAAATATTGTAGTATTTCCACAAGATAAGTAGAACCAGAAAACGGAACGGAGACTTCCAAAACAGGCATGCATCTGTCAACATCAGAAAAAGAGAAACACTACAGGTTACTGCAGGAAGCACTAAGGCGCTGTGGTGAATGGCTTCCATCTTAAACAAAATTGGTCCCATGATTAGTTTTCCATTTGAACTCTGGTCTCTTCTACCCTTTCTGTTTCCCAGGGAAGATGATTTTTTTTTTTTTTTTTTTGAGACAGGGTCTCATTATGTAGTTGAGACTGACCTAGAACTCTATGTGTAGCCCAGGCTGGTCTCAAACTCACAGGGATCCTCCTACCCCAGCCTCCCACGTGCTGGGACTACAGGAGTGCATCACCACCATGCCCAGCCAGGAAGCTGACTTTTATGTAGTACCTCACATGTCTGTCCTTGCATCGCAGCTTCTGGTGAGTTTCAGCTAATAGCAAGTCCCAGCCAGCAGATTCAATGGTGGCAGGTAAGAAAGACCTCCACATTTTTAGCTGAGCAGCCTTATTTCATCAGCAATGTGAATCTTCTTGACACCAAAGTACATGTTGGGCGGCCCCCTTTCCTGGTGAATGCCCAGTCTCTACCAGATTAGAGGTGGCATTACTTTACCCTGACTGATAAAATCTCTGTGCTTAACTTTGCTTCATTTGCTTCAATAACTCTGTTTATATCTCTGTAGAAAGGCTTTTAATTAAACCTTTTTTTCAAGGCTGGAATCTGACTTCAGGCTTTGATATTTAACTGTCGGGAACCTTAAGGCTTAAGACTCACCTCATCTCTTCCTCTTGTGCTCCTTATCTGGAAAAGTTAACACACTGCCCGTGTGTGCAAACTCTTACTCGAGTCTCCCTCCTTAGCCACAATAAAATCCCCAAATAGTCTATTTTCCCTTACTTTCTCAAGACGTTAGCTATAAAATATCCCCCTAAAAAAGTCTCATGCATTCAGAGTTTAGGCTTCTGGAAGGTGGTTAAGTAATAAATAAATAACCACACTCATCTGTAATGCCCACTAATGTCCAGTTGGGCAAAGTAGGGAAGTAGGTTTCTGGGAATAAGATTTTGAAGAGTATACCCTGAAGCCAGGACTTGCCTTTTTCTTTATCTCTCTGTCTCTCCCCGTGTCCCTCTCCTCCACATACCCACTTCCTTGATCTCTCTGGCTTCCTTGCTCCATGAGTTGAGAATCTTTCCCCCACCATAACTCTACCATGGTGCTACTGCCTTGGAATGATTAGACTATAGATTGAAATCTCTGAAACCAGTGGCAAATTTAATCTTTGGTCCTATAAGTTGTAAATGTCTAGTACTTTGTCTCAGTGACAGAAATCTCACCAATACACGAGTCATTTACGACCTGTTTTGGAGGCTTATCTGGTTCTCTCCCCAGCATCGTTATAGAAAACATACTTACTTTCATTCCCATTTGGAATGCACATGGCATCATCAGTCTTAGTTTCTCAATCAATTTTGGGGCAGGGACTCTTCCTGATTCCCAAAATTATTGGTACTGTGTGTAGCATGCCTAGACTTTTTCTCTCCTTTTTTTGGCTTGTTAACTGGCTCTGCTGCCTGATGGCAAGCGTACACATGGAGCTACTACCTGCTGGTTAGCTTGTCCTTTGATCTGTGCTGTTTTGTGTTACATTGTTAAGTCCCACTGAGCCTCTGTTATAGATTTAGCTGACCTAGGTCAGAAATGTCTATATTTGGCATTTAGGGACAGAGTAGGGAATTAGAGCCCTCCTTATATTGGCCACGACTCATGTGTCTCAGCCCAGATCTACTTAGGTGTCTTAAAATGAAATTAAGACAGATTTGCTCAAGGAAAGAGTTTGATCAATTTATTGTATGTGTCACCAAGCCTTGATACTGGGATCTAAATAGCACTGAGAAGAAAGATTCCCTGCAAGAAAAGAAAAGTCATTGTTTCTTATAGAAAGATATCATGAGGGAGTTATGAAAGGAGAGGGGGAAAAAAGAAAAGAAAAGAGGTAAATGAGGCAGCCACTATGTAGTGTGCTAAGGTTTACTTTTCTCACCAGAATACCTAAATGTTTCTGCTGCTTCTATTCCCATGCCTCAGTTGCAAGAAAGGTCTGATTCTTTCAGTCAGAGATACCCATTCATGGCATCACCTTTGTGTTGCGAACCCTGGCGATACTGATTTGGTGATTTCCAAAAGAAAGGCATTTACTCATATGATCATAGCGAGTTGCCCATCTACCCTTAAATATATTCAGAGAATGAAAACGAGTAACTGTTTAAAAGGAAGGCAGGAAGTGAGGGAGACATGAAGGACAAACAGACAGATGGACACAGGATAGAGGAGAAGAAAATAAAAATAAGTGAAATGAAGTTTTATAATAGGCATCAATTAGAAGTCTAAAATTTATCGTAAGATTATATAAGACAAAAACTAAAAGTTCACAGATCAAGTACTTTTTCCTCTAAAAAAGGATGTAGTTTGTCCACATAAGCCAAAGTGTATCAACTGGCAAAACATTGATACACTGGGCTTAATCAGTACAGTGGCTAAACTTACACTTATCCCTGGTACCCCATAAATCTAAAAAAAATATTACTATAATCTTAAAGGAGTTATAGAACATGCAGTAGAAAACAAATAGTTTTTCTTCTGAACTATTTTCTCACTGTGGTCTAATAACCCGTGGCTGTGAAATACTCCATAGTGGATACAAAAACTCCGATTCGATGAGTAATAAAGTGAAAATAAAGCAAGTCTTCAGGTGTGACAAAATAGCACGCAAGGATAATTCTTCTAAATTAAAATAACTTTTATGTCCACTATAAATTAAAATGAGATGTTCAGGGATTAAGTATCATCATACAAGGGCCTCCATCATGTGGATGTAATTACACACACGCACACACACACACACACAGTCTCCATTTAATAATCCTATTTGAAATGTTTTTAAACTTTGAAATAATCAGTGAAGCTTCATGATGAATTACTGCATTATCAGCACTCTGTTCCCACCTATTAAGGTTATGTAAATAGCTCATGCTATGCAGTCAGTGCTGGGTACCTGTTTTGTTATTAAAGTTTTGGCTAATATTTTCTGGTGAATGTCTCTTTCTCAGGTGCAGATCATTTCTACCTCTGAAGGGAAGCAAAACACTTATACATGGGACATTTCAATAGCCTTTCCACTGCACAGACCTTCTATTTATTTATTTATTTATTGTACTGGGGATTGAACTTGGGACCTTTCGCTTGCAAAGCAGACGGCAGAACCACTGAGCTAAATCTCCAGCCCTGGACAGAGCTTTTATAGGCAAGATCCTAATTGTGTCTATCTTTTCTCCAAAACCCAAGTATGACATGGCATTGCTATTATCCTCCTCCAAGGCTGTTCAATAGGCATACTGACTTGCAACATACATATCCTCCCAAGGGAGTTCAGAAAAAGGTGATGCACTGTTTCCCTATATATCTTGCAAGGCCCAATACCTACATTACATTTCTGAAAATTAAATGGTAAAATAAAATTTGCTCTATCTTGATAGCATCAAGAAAAAGGGATTTTCCAGGTCAGAAGCCAAAATATTATAATAAGTCTTGAAATCTTGAAATTGTTAAGCATTTTGAGGGCTCTGGGGTTCACATGCTTCTCATTTACACTGTTGCTTACAAACTGGTCTACCTTAAATGGGGTCTCCTTCATCAAAGGACTCTAGAATCTACTCAATGAGCAATTTAATAGACCACCCTACTATTCAACTCAGAAACTCTCTCACCTAAGGGTTATCATATGTCTTGGAGACTTTCGGTACTACATTCATGGCCATAAGTTATCAATAAATTTCTTATGCAAAAGCTTGCCCTCTGTGGTATCATTCTTTTAATTCTTTTTGGGAAGATACCCAGCAGGGCAACAGCAATGTATATGCACCCATGTTTATAGCAGCACAGTTTGCAATAGCTGAATACTATTCAGCCATAAAGAATGAGAAACTAGAGACATATACAGCTAAATGGATGCACCTTGAGGCCATACTCTTATGTGAAATAAATAGGACACACATGTGTAAATACTGGATAATTTCTTTAATTTGAAAGACTGAAAGTGTAAAGACTGAATGTGGTAAAGAGACTGAAGCTGTAAAGGATCAAAATGTATAACAGACACTGTGAAATAGGAAGAAAAGGTCCAAATGAGGTAGGGGGAAAAGAAAGGGAAAATGAATAAATATGAGAAAAGGAAAAAAATGGAAAAAAAGTCTTTTTAAATAGGGAGGGATGGGGGCATTGAAGGAAGGGCAGGGGAATAGAAGAAGGAAAAAAGAAGAACCAAGATATATCATATAAAGGTACAAATGTCCAATGATGTCATCATATTGTATACCTAAAATGCACCAATAAACTTAATGAATAAAAAAATTGCCCTCATTTTTCCAGTAGTACTCATCACTATGGTGGCAACCGCTGGCTGTTTCTGGCTGCAGGCTGAGCTCTCCTGGTTTAGGGCATATTACAGCTCCTGAAATGTTGTCCTTCTACACCCAGTTTACTATAATGTTTCTAGTTACGGAAACATGCTACAAGGTCAGCACAGCTTCCGAGGTTCCTTTGCAACAGAATGAATCTAATCCAAGGCCTTCTAGCATGTTCCATCTGGGAATGTTCCATCCTCCACTCTCTGTTGTCAGATGCCATGTCTCTGGAGAAGATTACTCCTCTCCAAGACCATTTGGTTTCTTGGGGAAATGGTTTTGGCTCAGTTACCTGTACATTAGGAGTTTGCACACCAAGGAGGCCACTGCCTCCATACACATAAAGTAGCTTCCTGGATAGATGTTGCCTTGTGACCCCTAACAAAGAAGTCTCCCTTAAGAGTAGCACAGAAGACTCAATATAACTTACAAGATTTCAGACTCTCATGATCTAATCATCCTCCAATAGCCCCATCTCAGAGCATATGAGACTCTTGGTGGACATTTTAGATTGAAACCATAACAAACATACCATGTTTGTGAGGTTTTCTTTGCTTCCTATTAACAGTATCAGACCTTCCTTAAACCTGGACTTTTCTTCAATTTCATTATTTTTAATGGAAAACTATTCTGTCTATGTTTCGTTGGTAACAGCTTTATCGTCTAAAAATAAGCACTTAATTGTCAACTTCTGAGAAAAATTTCATAGAGCATTACTTGCACATATTTTCTAGAAAAAATAACATTCTGATACAAAAAGAAACTAAGGTTAAAAAATTGAAATTTGAAGCAGTACCCTACAATCCAATAGTTCAAATAAATAACCTACAGATTTATCTGTCTTGCCCACATTCATGCAAGAGAATGTCAGAGAAAATCAGATTCAAAGAAGGCAAATGTCTTGGTATTGATAGAGGACGATGAGTTTACCTTCAAGACTTTAATACTTTTCTGTGAATCTATACAGATGTGCCCAACCCAATTTATCCTTTAAGACACATACTGTTCAATTATCTTCTAGCACCGAATCCCAAATAACTTTTGAATTTCATACCTGTCAGCACCCTTACCTAATACTGTATAAGAAATATTAGGCTTTTACATCAGAAAAATAGTTCACATAAAGCAATTTAAAGATGCTTAGTTTTTTAGGAAAATCTTTCTTGCTTAGAACTTTATAATGAGCAATTATTGATTGGATACAAGCTAACTGATGTTTACCTACTGCTCTAAAGTTATTTTCCCAGTTAAATTTACCTTCCATGTTTCAACGATGACATGAGCAATAAAAGCTAAATTGGCATTATATGTTTAAACACATGAATTAAAGATAACATAAATTAGTACTTAAATTATTCATTTCTACATAAAGTGAAATACAGTACAGTAATACATTAGTTCACAAACGCTTTTGTTTGCAAACAATTTGTTTCATGAACAAGTGTTCTGCAAAATTTTGCTTGTTTATAAACTCAACAACTGGGTGATAAACAAGACCACAGCCATCTTCCCACCCAAACGCAAATACAGCCATCTTTCCCCAAATCATAAAACAAATGAAGTTTGTAAACCACAGTACCACTGTACCCATTTTAAAGTTAAGCAATTGATCCCAGTGAGATTTATTTGAAAAGAACCATCAAAGAAGAATGTTAGTTTCTACACCATGTAAACTTCAGAAAGAAAAATCTCTTTTCTTTTTCCCCTCCTCTTTTCAGAATTTATAGCATTGTCCTTCACACAGGTTTTGCACAGCAAGTATTAGTGAATAAAGAAATAGGAATGAATGTGTCCCAGATTAAATCATAATCTCACCTTCAAAAGAAACAAGCAGGATCATCATGAACAGAAAGAAATGGGGAACTGATCTTTCTTCCTTGCCAGAAACCAGCACTTGGTTACAATCTGTTAATATTTAGTTTAGAAGGTATTTCTGAGGGGATATTGGCGGAAATGGAGGTGAATATAGTAAGAATTAAAATTATTACACTGAATAGTTAATAATAGTAGAGTTGATTTGCAGGTTAAGTCATCTAGTGTTAAAAATCAAAGACTATAAATTGATAATGGGAGAGATGCAGTGCTTTAATTTCATAGTTCACCTTCTGCGTGCATTTCTGCTTTATCTTTTATCATCTAACCTCCAATTAGTAAACATTTTGGGCGTCTCCAAAGATTTTGACATTGTAGTAGAAACTTCAGAAAAGCAAGACAAAGATAAAAACTGTGTCATAGTCACTGACTTAATAATCCATAAAATATGCCCAATTATAATATGAGGCAGAGAAAAGTTTCCATTGCCAAAAGAAACTGTGTTAAAAATAGATATACATCCATATTGAAATAATATTCATCCCACAAATCCAACATCATATAAAGCATTTGTTTTAAGGACCTTTATATTCATTAGGATAAAGAATTTTTAAAATTTGATTGGATTGCATAGCTTTATAAAAGGAATAAGTTTTCCTGTAAAACTATTCTGTTAATTATATTTCATCTCTTTAGCTACACTATGAGTTAAATAGTTGAATGTTTTCTATTCTGATGGAAAAATAGAAAGGAAATTGTTTTTGTGCTATTTGAATAAATGGCAAAAGGATGCATTTATAATCATCTATTATGAACACTGCATTGTTAAGATATGAATGTATTCTCCAATATTATCTATGTTCTTATCTAAAATTAAATAAATATTAATGGTTCCATAGATTTCTATCTTCAATGTTTTCTGTAGGAAAATAAATTAATCATGTTATAGAATCTGTCACCATTTGGCCCTTAATTATAGGTTTTTAATTTCTTTTCCAACAACTTCGATGTAATAAACATATAATTAATGGAGATCAATTGGTGGCAATATGCCATGTTTGTCCACTTCTATGCCTTTTTTAGCATATGTATTTACATGGTTAACATATCCTACTTTATTAGTCAGCTTTCTTATTGCTGAGACTCAAAAGCCAATACCCACCGTTTAACGGAAGAGAGGTTTAATTTGGCTCATGCTTTTGGAGGATTCAGTCCATTGTTAGCTGACTCCAAATCAGAAACACCATCGCAGAGAAAAGATATTTACATCATGGTAGTTGGAAATAGAGTAGGGGAATATTGTCAAAGAGGAAGGGCCTAGGGACCACAGGCAGAACCCAAAGTCATGCTCTATGACCCACCCAGAAAAATTCGGAAGTGTGCTCCACTTCTGAGCAGTTTTAAGCCAATTAGATTACAGAAAAGTGTTTTGCTATCACGCCTGCCTTTTACAACCTATGAAATCTTGCCTAGAAAGCCTAGATCAGATGACCTGTATTCATACCACATGTTCAAACTTTTATTATAAAATTCTTCACTACTTCTTTTTCTTTTCCTACTTTTTCAGTACTGAGGATCAAATTCGGGACCTCACCCATGTAAAGAGGCATCCTACAGTGTTTACGACTGATTTCTATCATCTATCAGGAAATTTTATTTTTATTTTATTTTTGAGACAGGGTCTCTAATTTATGGTTCTGCCTCAGCTTCCTGAGTATCTGGCATTGCAGACATGTACTATCATGTCTGCTTTTTACCATTTACCATTTTCTTTCTTTTCTTTTCTTTTTTTTTTTGCACCAGGTGTTGAACTCAGGATGTTGTGCTTGCAAATCAGGCATGGTGCCACTGAACTAAACCCCCAGCCCACAGCATTTTCCATTATGAACTGTATTCCACTACATCTGCCTATCTAGGCCTAAGCTTCCTATGTGATTAGTACTTTAATATATTTCTCCTTAAGAACACAAACAGATTTATACCAATGTTATATTCTTAGGATCTTTTATTGACCTTGATATATAATTTATTTTGCAGAATTTATCATATATAACTTTCAAAATACAGACATTTTCCTTACTTTCTTGGCATGATAGTGTGCCAGGAGCTCAGCTGGAGTTGGGAGAGAGAGCTGCAGTGTCAGGTGCAGGAGTAGCTGATGGAAACAACAAGCCAAAAATGAAAGCCCTGATTACTTACAGTGATGATATAAACAAAAGTCTAATGCAGAGAAAGTGTCAGCTTCCCCACCTCCATCCTTACTGCAGAAGCAGATGGATCCAAACAGAATTGTAGGTTGAGTCTCTAGTAAGTGAGTAAAGTCTCCAACAGTTTTACGGGCCAGGAGGTGAGCGAAGGATGAGTTAGTTGTGCAGTGTGTGTAGGAGTACAGTCCAGGATGTCATCTCGGATTTCCCAAAGGCCTCAGATAAAGAAACCTGGGGATAAAGCTGCTGGAGTGGGTATTTTAAGTATTCAAAGAGCATGCGCGACCTGTCAGACTGACGGCCTTGGCAGGTCATGCTCTTTGTAAATTTAAATTCCACAAAAACTAAAGCAAAAATTTAAAAGTTACAAAACAAAATAAACAATATGAGTACTGATGAAAATCTACAACAATAGGAACTCTGTCATATAAATGCTTGCTATGTGGAAAACTGACAGAAACTACTAAAACAAATGCATACTCTCTAACGTAGTTACTGTATTTCCAGTTGGAAAAATTGAGTAGGAGAAAGTGGACTAGGTCAGAGTTAATAGTCAGAGATAACATTTTTCTTTTGGGGAATAGGGGCGTTTTGAGAATAGAAAGAAAAAGAAAAAGCAATCATACAACTTATTGGTTAAACATATACAATAATAACATGTTAGTACTTTCAAAACTGTCTTCTTTCGAAAAATTGGTTAGCACACAGAAAGATCGTCCAATGCAATCATTTTATAGTTAATTATAGAAAGGAAAACTGAGTTTGTATATTACAATCTTACTTCTTCTTTTTGTTTTGAGAGAAATGAAAAGCTTTAAATAGTCCCAGTGAATAGTAGTAGAAATAAAGAACATTTAAAGAATAAGACTTGTTCCTGCTGAGAAAGATGCATTTCAATATATCACACTTGGTGGTATTGAAGCTTAACCTATTATTGGTCAACTTGATAGAGGTATAAGGATATAGAAAACAGAGGACCTAAAGTTGACATTTATGCATTTTTGAAATGATTTCTTACACACATTTCTCACAATTCTAGCAGCTGAAGAACAATTTTTATTGGGAAAACTTAAAAGCACATTCTACCCTTTCACTAGAATACAAGGAACTTGAGTACAGAACTAGAGTGATTGTCAAATTGAAAAACTAGGGGACAGGAAATTGTTCAATGTAAAAGTAACCTAATGAAAGGTTAACTCATGAGAAAGAGCTTTTGGGGATAAAGATGTATTGACTTGAAATGCCTTATTTTGCCACTGTTTGGTCATGTTTTCACTGGCACTAAGTAAACTGTCATCTCCTGAACAACTACTACACATTTCAACACAGGGAATAACCTCACACAACATTCAAGTACAACATCATAAATTAGCAATGAAAGGATCAGAAGCCTTCACTTTTTTCTGGAATGTCACATCCCACAGCCCCTCATTAACAATAAGGCCAGTAAAGAAATGCTATTAAATGGTGCAATCTGGCTCTTTATTCTCCCATGGGTAAACTAGTAAAGAAATCAAGCTGAAGTTTGTAAGTTGATAATATGCTGAGGAAGAGGTGTGGGAATAGTTACTTGACACACATTTGTCGTGGAAGAGTTATTCCTTTAAGTACCATTTAGTCTATAATTGCAATCACATTCAGCTGAATTCCTTCAGAAAATCACTGATCACTGGAAATAAGTCAACACTTCTGCAGAGTCATTAATTCTTTGACCATTATAGCCATTTAATGCACAGATATTAACAGATCGCTAAGCAGGACCGAGTGCCCCAAAAGAACGACAGTGAAACAAAGTGGAAGGAAATAGCTAATTATAAATAACTTCCTTCTTTTAAAAAATGTATGGTTGTCAACATGTAAGCTAAAAATATTTCTCTATGGAAATAAATTTAACAAAAGGTAGAATATTAACTGCTCTATTTTATACAAAAGTATTTTCTTGGCGCTTTTAAATTATACCTTTTTAAAATTTAATACTGTATTTTCTACAAGTTTTGATTAAAAATTACACTGTATTTGAAATTTTGTGTTGATTCATGCACACATTTTCCGGAATATATAATAATCAAACACTGTATGTACTTACTCAACATTTCCTCAGAAGCTTAGCACCTGCAAATACTTTGGTTAATCAACTACAGAACATTTTCTAGTGGTAGTTCTTTTCAAGCTTTATTTTGACTCAACTGATGAATTCAGTCCTGAGGACCTAGTTGTAATGAATTCCAACTCAGTGAGTTCCAGCATAAAGGCCTATTGTTATCAAATTCTAGCATTTAGTATCTATCTTTATTTATTTCAGATTTTGAACACTTGACTGTGATTGACATTAACACGTATACCTAACATATGAGAAGAACATGAACACTCTACATTCTACTCCCATTGTTCCAGTGTAAGCATTTCAATCAGATAAATGTAATTAGTCTATAATATTATTTTTCTTAAAGTACACATTTTAACCAGATGTTCCCGAGAAGTACTGTTAATTTTGTACCTTCACCTACTGTTACAAGAACAGGAGGGATGTGTCTCAAGGTAATGAAGAATGAAACCCCAGATGGATGGAGGAAGTAGGGTGCAAGCAAATTTATTTAAAAGATATAGAGGCAAGTAAGTAAAAAATATGGATAACTAACCAGGAGGAGGTCTTCAGCAAGATATCCAAGAAGGATCTTTGTCTAGAGTGTTTCAAGCGACTTAGACTTGTGCTCCGGCAATTGCGTAAGGAATATAATCTCTATGTCATAGGCCACTGCATACTTTTAGTGTCCAGTGGGTCCAATGTACACAGTGTTCGCACAGTAGAGATGCTAGGCTCGCAGCCATGGAGCCAATGGCCTGTCACATCATGCTCTGATGATTTTGTAAGATGCCTAAAGTGCTGTGACTCCATATTGGAGTCTGCTGTCCTAACTGCCTAAACAAATCCTAACTCTCATCTCATTAATTCCTGTTACCTTGTTATTACTGAACCTTTAAAATTTTGTATTCTTGTTCTATCATTTTATTTTTAATTTTGTATTTCTTATTTACTTTTTGTCTTGGATGAGTATGGATAAGAATAAAACATCTCATATCTTAACAATCTATTTTTCTGTTTCATAGGTACTCTGAAACTTGTTTAGGTAATATTTTTAAATTCATAAAATTCCATTATATATTGCAAAATAAATAACAAAATTTTATTTCTTATCTTTACTTGTAAGCAAAAGGATAACTTAGAAATTTCAAAATATTATATTAGAAGATAATCAGGTTACAAAGATGATAGAAGTTACAATCAAATAAAACTAAAAAAAACAATATAAATTTCAGAGACCTGAGTTAATTCTTAAACATACAAATATCTATATTGTAAATCCTCTACTGCAAAAAATTACAGGAAACAAAATGAAGCAAAAGTATATATGCCTGTAATGTTAAGAGCAGTAACACCATCATAGATCATTGAGTCTGGAAAAATTCTCTGTAGACTAATGATAGAAAAATAAAGAACAGGGAAGTAACAACTTAGTATTATTGTGAACTTGATTTTGACATTATTAACCACTTAATTTGGCAAACTCCATAGAACTCTGGACAACAATTGAAAAAAACTGACTGAAAATTGTACCAGATATATCCTGACACTAAAATAACTGTTGGAAAAAATGAAGCAATATATTTGTGAATTATACTTGCATATAAATGTATAAAAATGTATCTGCTAAAGTGTTTTATAAATCTTGATTTGAAATGTAACACTTAAAATTATGGGTTTTAATGTACACATACATATATAATATTACATATTTTTACAAGCTTTTTCCCTATAGGGGAAACATAGTATCTTATCCCTGCCTTTGTACATTACAAAGCAATTAAAGTAGAAATATATTGTCTTATTCACAAGGTTAGTATCATGATAAAGGACAAAATTAAAACATAGCAGAAGTCAAGGTTAATGTAAGTCAGTGGTTCATTTACTCTCTATGGTATTACAGAAATGGGTAATTTGTATCTTTGAGCTTCAGAATTTCCTACGGATCTTCTTTAAGGATGACCTCAGACAGTGATATCACTTCAGTGATTTAATTTCGCTCATTCCTAATAAGAGACTTCAGAATCCGATTAATCACAGAAGTATGACTACATGGCCCCATGGGTTCTAAGAGTGTACAGACCAGTAAACATGGTTCACCTGGACTGCTTTGACTACAGGAAAGGGCCTAAGAGGTCTGAGGCTCGGAGGCCATACTCTGTCTACCTCATCTTTCAATGTTCCAAGACCAACCGCTGTGTCAGACATGTCAGCATCCATGTCGAAGATGTTTTATATCAGTGAATATTTTTTAAATTAATTAAGTGCAAAATACTTGTTATCCCCTTTGATACACTAGAGGAGGGCACACTTCATTTTTTTGATAAAGTTTGCTTGAGTTTTAGAAGACAATTGATAAAAGGTCATAGAATAGAGACAATAATTTTAGTCAATATATTTATTCAACATATTTATATTTTATTATACTGTTGTTATGCAAAAGAAACAGCTTTGACAAAGATAAATTTCTTTATTTAAAGATTTACCAGTGAGACATAATGATCCCAAATGAATGTAATAAAGTTTGCTTGAGTTTTAGAAGACAATTGATAAAAGGTCATAGAATAGAGACAATAATTTTAGTCAATATATTTATTCAACATATTTATATTTTATTATACTGTTGTTATGCAAAAGAAACAGCTTTGACAAAGATAAATTTCTTTATTTAAAGATTTACCAGTGAGACATAATGATCCCAACAATGAATGTAACTGTACTGTATCCCTAAAATGCCCCAATAAATTAAATTAAAGCTGAAAAAAAAAGAAAAGAATATTATGAAACTATAAATATAATACTTATAAGGAGTCATAAGATAGGAAATGTTCTTTTAATATGAAATAAAGATACATGATACCAAATTATATATAAAAAAAACAGGAAATCTGTAACATAATTATATAAATGTTTTTTTAAGTATTTATATTTTATTTGTAGACTACTACTGATACTATTCTCTAAAGTAGAAGGAAATTATTCAGGCATCAAATTAGTTAAATTTAATGTTATTTCCAGGCCTTTTAGTAAAATAGGTGTTTAGTTTTTCACATTATGAAGATAACTGTACCTAATTTTCAAATACCTTCAGCGTTTTATCACTCTTTTTTCCATTATTGTATGATTTCCTCAGATACTTAGTCCAATTCACATGTTTTTCTACATTCATTCTGATATTCTATTGCAAAATTTAATTTTCATGATTATGTATTTTATTTTGATAGTTATATTTTATTTTCAAATCTGTTATTTTGAAATATGTTCTTTTGAGAGACTTGAACATTTCATCAATCTGAATATGCTTAATCTAGTACCTAAACAGTTAACAATCTCTAGGCTTTTGGGAAGCATATTTAGAAAAACAATTTTAGACAAACATATTTTTATATTTCATGATAGTTTGTTTTATTTTGAATCCACTTCAGAAAACTCTGTGTGTGTGTGTGTGTGTGTGTGTGTGTGTGTGAATAAATGATGATTTCATCCCTTAACCGAAACATTAACCTCAATATGTGTTTTACATTTATTTCTCCATGGCATTCCAGAGTGACTGTTAACTGGGACCAAATTTGTGTGTTTTTCATCTTGCATATTTTTTCCATCTAAAACTACCAAGAATGTGTCCTCGTGTCCTCTCTCCTTGGGTAACAACTGCACTTATCAGTCCATCATATCCTGGACTGAATTGTAAAAGTTCCCAACTGCTTAAGGTTTCCTTATTTCCCACCTTGCCAGTCTGAGACCCCCTCTACACTGTGATAACATAACTTGCTGTTAGCTATCTTGCAAACTGTCCCTGGTGCTGCCATGGAGAAAATTTTGTGGCTATATTTTCTCATCAATCTTTGCTTAAGAAAATTAATCTCTTTTCTTGTTTTATTCATTCCACAGTGCTTTAAAATAATCTTGCTGCAGTTTATAAACTACTTCTAAATCTACTCTGGAGTAAGTTTAGTACATATTAATAAAACTAAATATTCAGGAAGCTTTTTCATTACAAAATTTCCCTTCCTGACCTGGACATGAGTAGTGGTTGACTTGAAATGCTAAATAAAATTTTAGGAAGTAGAGATTTTAAAGATGTGTACTCCAAGTTTAGAGAATGAATATAAAATGTGCCAACAAAGAAGTGAATGCGTTGTCGGTATGGGAATATAACTGTTGGAGACCTGGTTACTCAAGTAGGTTTTAATAATGGAATATGGAATTAGAAGTTTAATTTCAGTTTATTAAAATGTGTACTTGTACAAATAAAATCAGCATTTTGGTTTTTCATATTATTTCCCTCTTCTTTTTTCAATAATGGACTTTCATTACTCCCTGTGCAATTAAACTAAAGCTGAAAATCAATCATCCATTCGCTTGATGATTGGATGGTTGAGGATTGGGAGAGTTTAGACCTAGTGATTTTAATTACTGGATACTTTTAATATTTTCAGTAAATATGAGGCCTATCTTTTATGTAACATTGGAATAATTTCATTCAATATTGTTTATGATTTTATATCAAAATAAAAATTATTGTAACATGCATAAAGCAGCTCTAAAATACATACAAACAATCCACAAATGAACTCAAAAGCAAGAAAGCCAAAAATAAATATATTTTTCTGTTTATGATAAATGGTACTATTATCTCAGGTAAATATAGGGAGGCTTTTTTCAATCCAAGATTCAAAAAAGTAATTTTAATTTTATTTGTATATGTTTTACATATTTTAAATGGACACTCTAACATTTAGAGCATTGGAAAAAATTTTCCTCAGTCAACTTGAACCTCAAACTTCTAAAACTGTGCTAAAATGTCATTTTGTATTATAAGATAAAGGAAAGGAGTTTAATATTTTATATATTTTCTTTATGGTAAATAATAAACTCAAACTTAGTTCATACTAAATAATTCGACAATCTGATCAGAATTATTTCAAGGTAATTAAATTATCACAAAACAGTAGCAATCAGAGTCAAAATCAGTTTTTCAAGCAGTTCAGAATCAATTTTACCTGAATTAGGGAATAAGAATATATGAAATATTTCAATGAATCAGAAAGCATGTATGATTAGAAACAGATCTTCAAACCAAAGCAAAATCAGGAACATAAAATAAATAACAGTTATTTTAAGGTCTGATGTAAGATATTTGTGCAGTAGGAAATCATACAGGTTCACATTTACAGGACTGGTTTAGAGACAAAAGTCACACATAGAAATAAAAAAATAGCTTATATGTATTTGGCAATAACTATCTTTGTTTTAATTAAAATTTTTTCTCATGTGTCAATATACTTCATTGATTCATTAAGCAAAACATTTTCTTTTGATCTAAAATTTATTTACAAGGACCTGAAGCTCAGGATAACTATTATCACTCCTTTTGCCATTCTACATTAAAATTGATATGTAGAACTCATACTTTTTAGAACTGTAATTAAATAACTGCTTCACATCTTCAAAATTTTAAGATTTTTGAATCTGAATATGAAGAATGAATTTGAAATAACTTGGAGTTTCTTAATCTCAACTCCTTGTTGAACCATTTTACATAGAAATTGTTAAAATTCAACAAATGGACATTTAAACTGAATATAATAATATAAAGCACTACAATATACACAAGTTTGGGAAGATTTCTTGATGTTCATTTTCTTTAATGAAATGATTGACAATGACACTTTTTTTCAAAACACTTATTAGTGTTTCTCGTTAAACATGATTTTTTGTATGTATAACTTTTCCTAGCCTTTTCATCTCACATACAAATATATTTTCTACATTTCATTGACCCCAAAGAGTGACATAACAATAACAACTACACAGCACATTAGTATTATGCTTGCTTGCTGTGCATCAAATACTGTTCTAGACACTTTGCCTATTTTAGCTCAACAATTCTCAGAACATCCATAAAGGAGATTGTATTTCCCATCATATTAATAAAGATGCTGAACCACCACAGAGGTTACAAAACTCATTCAAAATTGCCCGATTATTCTGTGTCAGGCTGAGGTTTGAAAGGAGAGGATTGGGCTCCAGCTTGTCTACTTCCTTACTATACTACGCTGCCAGTTCTCTCTACAGAATCCTAACAAGTGGCATAGAAACTGACCTAATACAAAGGCTTCATCAGATCAGAAACCATTAGCGCATTCCCAACAAAAGCAGGTAATCGATGTCATGTACACATCCATTCTTTTCCATCATTATCAGTGCATGACATTTATCTTTGTATCATGTATCATTTTGCCTTGTTCTTTTATTCAATGTCCATTCAAATTAAACACAGCGATGCTGGTCACGTCATTCATACTTAACAGGATTTGCTAATTGAATTGCCCAAAATACTTGTATTCATTATGGAAGCAAGGTTTGTATCTGTGGTTCTTAGTATGAATTCAAGATCTAATATGCCTAGGATTAATTACAGCTTTATCAACTACTCTGTACTTTTACAAAATATTTTAAGGTATAATATCATTCTGGGAGAAAAACTGTATTTAAATAGTAGAAAATAAATAAAAAATAAATTGTTGAAACAACTTTAAATACTTTAATAATTTGACAAATGTGAATAAAATGTGTTCTTTTTGTACAAATCAGATTGACAAATTGGCTCGAAATAATCCAGTAACATTTTCTATGAAGATACAACATCAAGTAAAATAAGACTAAAAGGAAAATGACAGAATGAAATACAAACAAAATAAATTGGTATGGCTAAATCAATAGTAAATAAATAAATTTCACCAAAGTAATAAACATTTATAGGAATAAATAAGGTCATATGAAAAGGACAGCATATTAATTTCATGAAGAGAAATTTTCAGTTATAAACATGTATGTGAAGAAAAGCTGAGTGGTCAACTGAGAAAAAATGCCAAATGATTATCTATGGGATATATTTTAATATAGATCATTCAGATATCAAGCACACTGTGCTTTTAAAATCTAACAAAGTGGGCCAGGGATTTAGCTCAGCAGTTCGGTGGCCTGCCTTGCAAGTGCAAGGACCCGAGTTCAATCCCCAGTACTGAAAAAAAATAAAAATTAAAAAATAAAATTAAAATCTAACAAAGCAAGCCGGGCAAGGTGGTGCACACCTGTAATCCCAGGACTTGGGAGGCTGAGGCAGGAGGATCACTGTGAGTTCAAGACCAGCCTGGGTTATGCAGTAAGTTCAATGTCAGTCTCAACTACACAGTGAGACCCTGTCTCAAAAAAGAAAACAAGGCCAGGGATTTAGCTCAGCGGTTCGGTGGCCTGCCTTGCAAGTGCAAGGACCCAAGTTCAATCCCTGGTACCAAACAAACCAAAACAAAACAAAACAAACAAACAAAAAACACAAAAAAAAACCCTAAACATCTAACAAAGCAACAAAAGGTTTAAATTTCAAAAACATTTAAATGGTGTAGTCTAATGAATGGATATACAGAAAATTCTATATCTAACATTTAGAGAATATCAGTTTTTCTCAACTAATGATAGATTAACTATAAAAATTGTTACATAAAGCAAATCAGTTCAAATTTTATAGAAGAGAGAAATAGAGCATATAGAATTAGAAATCAATGAGATTAAAAATTGTTATTTTTAAAAATAGAACTTTAAATTTTAAATGTTATAATATTGAATTAGGACCTAATAAGAAAAAATAGAGTACTCATTATAAATTCAAATACATCTTCTTAATATCTCAGACAAAGAAAAATTAAATGGAATTCTCAGACACTTAACACTGAATTTTTGTTTCTTTGTTTCTTTGTTTGTTTTTTGAGACAGGGTCTCACTATGTAGCTGAGACTGACCTGGAACTCACTATGCAACCCAAGCTGGTCTCAAACTCACAGCAATCCTCCTGCCTCAGCCTTCAGAGTGCCAGGATTACAGGTGTGCACTGCCACACCCAGTTAACCCTGAGTAATTTTAAATGTACTTTATAGCTAATCTTGTAGAGCAAAATCCTTCCCATAGAGATTTATGAATAGATATTTTCACCTGAAAATATAAAAAGTACAGAAACCTGTATGACTGAACTCAATAAAATACAAAATAGTGTTGGGCTTTCTTTTCTTTGTGTGGTTTCTGTTGTTGATGTCATTATTTTTGTTGTTATTGAATTTCCTCAGTTCAAGTCTACTTGCAGTTAGCTAGCATAAACCAGATGGCAAACAGTGAGACTAGTAGATGAACTAATCTACAAATGCAAGAACAATTCTATAATTTACAAAACTTAAATCAAAACAAAGAAATATATACAATGAATTCAAACTAGTTGCACAAAAGTGGTGTTACTGGCTTCAGACAATTTGTTTCCATTATTTAGCCCACTTCTAAACACCACCTAAAACTAAGTATTCCTCATTCACCTAGATCACATCCCCAATGATTTGGTTATCTTAACATTTATACCTCAATGAGCTGGGGATTTAGCTCAGTGGTTCTGCTGCCCGCCTTGCAAGCACAAAGACCCGAGTTCAATCCCCAGTACCAAAAAAAAAAAAAAAAAAAAACAAAAACAAAAAAAAAACATTTATACCTCAATAATCTCTGTTATTTCATCACTCCATCTAATCATGGTGCTAACCAAAAAGGAACAAATACCATCTCATGCCTCTCTTAAACAGGAAGGGATCAACTCTTCAACAATTGTAGATGGCGTCTTTGCTCTAACAATGTGTTTAGCTACTGATAATGATATTGTCAGTGCAGACACATTTGAGGAAGGGGTGGCCTTCAATAATTGTTTCTGTTTTTCATGTTCACATTATATTTTGGAAAATACTAGTAGCTTGAATTTTAATGCAGAGTATTTGGTCTCCATATAGCAAAGCAATGTTGAAGGTTTCATGGCTTTTCTGATAGCTGTTTACCTCATATTATACAAAACAGCCTTGGAGAATATGAATCACTTGATGTAATAAATCCATAATTTGAGAAGGACTCTCTGTATATTATTTTAAATGCAGCTTTTTTCTGCAGCCTCATAATTTGGTCTTGCCTCCTTTCCAAATAATCTCCCTAATGACATTTGTTGTTTTACGCATACTGGGTAGAGTTAGCTTATAGGTTTACCAGTGCTGTGACTAAGGCAAAAAAGAGGCATGGGTGGAAGTGGAAAATACAGTAAGCGGTGGGCTATGTGCAAACTAAAATAAACTTAAGTTTTTGATGGAAAGCCTGCCACTATAAGAGCCTGTACAAATAAAGTGCAATAACTAATTTGCCACTATGGAGCTTGCCACCACATGCAGCTTGTCGTGTGCCATTCACTAATAGAGCTTTGATATGAGACTGAAATTGATTGATCTATTATAGACTCTACACAAACATCTGTGCTAATATTAATCGGTATTTGCAGCCCCTTTCCAACACTAGCATCACCACCTCAGCTTCACCTCAGATCATCAGGCATCCGATTCTCATAAGAAGTGTACTACCACGATTCTTCATGTGTGTAGTTCACAGTAGATTTAGCAATGGAGAATGGCTGTAAAAAAGACATGAAGCTTCTCTCCCTGGCCTTCCACTCACCTGCTGTGCCCCAGTACCTAACAGGCCAACAGAAAAAAACAATGTACATAATATGATATGTGTGTGTGAATTCATTAATAAAAATTCACAAAATGCTAAATGAAATATTATCAATATGACACAAAAGTAAAACATAATAAAAGATAAATTAGGTTATTGGAATGTAAGACTATAAGGAAATACCTAAAATAAATTTATGAAAAAATGTTGAACTCCAATATTAATTTGAGCCTTTCAATAGATATATAGAAATGTACAAAACTGATTAGTAAATAATTTTGAACATTAAGCAAAATGGGAATTAATATATGTATCTTACCCTGGAAAATATATACTTACACAGCATACATATTGTTTTTGCTGGTAAAAAAATAATTCTTGAAAACCAAAACAAAGACAGACTACTGCTATAAGCATATATCATTGTTGAAGCATTCCTAATAAGGTAAGACTAAGAAATTTCTAACTTAAACACAAAACATAACAATTTATAATAAAATCTATAAATATCAATTTCATTTAAATAAAACAACCACATAATAATTTAAAAGATGTAAATTACAAAAGCACAAAAGTACATAGAAATAAATACTGTTAAAATGTGCAATTCTTTTTAGTGGAAAATTGTAAAGCTTTATTGTGACATATTTTCAAAAGATTAAATGTGTATATCTAATATTATTTAGATGATAAAACAAAATGATAACATGCTGCAGATACAGAATATAAATTTTGGAGTCTTAAAATATGACATTTTCTTCATTTTTATGCTTCTATTTCTTAATTAGTTTGATGCGAATAAAACCAAATTTTTGGTTGGTTTAGTTTAGGTGATAAATGTCAATAGATTTTATAAAGCAAAACTTTCAGTTCATAGTAAGGTATGAAAATTATGAGGTCCTGAATTTACTCCATTCTGACATTAAAAAGACAAATTATGGAGCTTGGGAGGTAATAAAAAAATATTTATCACAAAATTTTACCAGAAAATGGGTTTTTCTGGATCTAGGAAACCAACAGCTCCCAAAATTGTTTCTTGATCACTGATTGAACTTGTTTTCTTAAAAGCTCAGTACACATAGTTTTGTTTTATGTATAGAATTTCTGCATAGAAATGTTGAAAGTTGGATTAATACTGAGCTGTTCATATGCAACAAGTAGGTTCTGTATTCAGTGTCACTGGAAGGAGTGTGTCTTCATGCTGAATTCTAGGAAGGTGAACCATCCACACCACATCTCTCTTTGTTCAGTGACAACTTTGTTTTCATTAAGTTTCTATATCTTTTGCTAAACATCATTGCCATGACCTTATCTTACCATGTGTACATATGGTTTATTTGAATGCAGTGAAACATTTCAAATATTAAATAATATTGAACTAGGAGATGGTCTTGCAAAATGATTGAAAACTATACTTTCAGTGAGGATTTTTATAAAGTTAAAAACATGAGTATTATGCCAGCTTTATCAGCCACTTATTATTTATAATATACTTAATCAATTAACTTGTAAAAATATGAAAAACTATTATACATTTATCTGAAAATAGATTACATCTTCAGGGAATTATTTTTCTTTAAAGAGACAGGACGAAGATTTATTGGAAGTAGACAAGATACACTGAGGGCAGAATGTGGATGCTCAGAGAAATGAGGCACTCAAAGGAATTCTTCAATAATATATCACTGGAGTAAACTAAGAATAATGTTGAGTGTTTGGTGCATGTTTATTCTTCACTGACCTTTCTTGACAAATTGGAAAGTAAAGCAAATAATAACTGTAAATAAGTTGTTGATTTTTACATAAGATCACTATGTCAACTCAGTGTCTCTTCAAGAACTGTTACAAAGAGCAATGAAAAACAAAACACCACAAGCTGAAGAGGCTTGCCAAGTAACTTCTTGCAATAGATAATATAAAACATGATGACTTTAGAAAATAGAATTATGTTTGTCTCAAAACAAATGATTTATCTTTCATGTTTATGAAGCTTTTGAAAAAAAAATCACAGGAATTTAATTACCCACTACAGGGCATTTTCACTGTATCAACTGAATAGGTGACAAGAACAACTCAGTATTGTATCACAGACTGACGTCAGATCACGGAGAGGAACAATGTATAACTATTCCTAGAAGTCGCTGCAGATGTTAAATCAAGGAACATGTCCCATCAACACTGGTTTGAGCTGAGATCGGAGAGGTAAAAGTACACTATAAGGATAAGTGAAAGGTCTATGAATCTTTAAAAGGATGAGTATAAAGTTGGGTTATCTAATAAAATGATGGTTAATCTAGACCTCCCCCAGCCACTCTACCTGGGTCAGGAAGAGCCAATACTCCAAATTACTTAACATCTTACAGTTTGTCCAGTTGTAAAAAGTGCCTATGCTTTTAAAGGTATCCTTCTGAGGATCACAGATCTAGCAAAGATGTGTAGTAAGGCCCTAAAAATTAAATATTTAAATATATTAAACTGTTTCAAGGCATGCTTTTTATCAGGTTTCCATCATATAACTCAACACAGAATGCCTTCAATTTGTAAATTAGGTTTAAAAATGAAATAAAACCAAATTAACAGCAGGTAATCTGTTTCTTTATAAAATTTATGGTGCTATTTAAAAATATCAACTTGACAATAATTTTTTTACTTTCTTGAAATTCGCTAACACAGTCACTCAAATGTCTATTCATTTTGAATGAAAATTCAACATAATATCTCAAATTGAAAATGTTCCTTTCACTTATTCGTTGATGCATTTATGAATATATGTATGCATTATGCTTGATGTTTTTTGAGAGGCTATTATATGGTCAGGATTGCATTTGATGTTGGTGATAAAAAGCATCCCATTGCTAATATCTACAATTGCTAATCATCATGGCCAACATTTGTAAAAAGTCCAAAAACACATAAATGGATTTTATAATGTGAATATGTGCATATATATACACACAGAAGAGAGTATTAAAAAGAAACTTGCCAATGACAGAGTGGAGAGGGCTACAGATGGCTTTCCACAGAACACAAGAGTGAGGAATTCCAAAGGCATTGATTCATAAAGTACCTCTGCTGTAATATGGGATGGCCACTAAAAACACAAAGAATGCTAGAATTGTGGTGGAAACACAATTGTACATAGAATTCATCATTTGTGACTGCTTTATCTGCATAATACCTTCAGGATCAAAAGATCCTCAATTTGATGTCATCTAAATTAGAGACTTTCAAGAGTGATTAAAGCAACACACAGTATAATTTGGACTACATAGTCATATATGCAGAGAAATATATACGAGGATGTTGGGATGTACTCATGCATGCAAACTTAAGGAACACTACCGATCATGACATCTTTAAATAATCACGAATTTACTCTTCTCTTCAAGGATTTCTTTGTAAGTACATGAGAGGCTGGCCAGAGAAGCAGAGTCACAAGTTTTGGAAGTCTATTTCAAGACAGACACTTTTAAATTTATATTACTGCAAAAGCACTGCGTAAAGAAATTCACTGCTATGAGAAAATATAATATCAAAGTCTGACTTAAACTGGGGGAAAGGAGAGCTGGAGGGAGTGGTTGTTCGACTGAGATCTAAAGGATACAGAATGAGTAGCTAGAGGAGGCAGTAAAGAATGTTGTGTTTCACCTGGCAAAATACACTATTCAAGAAGTATCCCTGGTGATTAATGAAATGCTATTTTTTAGCTTTTAGAGAGACCATACATTTTAGATCAATTGAATTTGAAACTGAATTTAAGAACACTCCACTCTGATACTGGGCTGCATTTGAGAAATTCTCCCCTTGACAATCTTATAGTTTCCCTTCTATTTTCTTTCAGTAAAGATCTATTAAATTCCTGAAGAGCCAGGAAGCTTGCTAAATGTGGAGGAAATGAACCCTGAATTTATACACTTCACGTTTCTTCAGTGTGGGAGATAAACAGAAAAATGTACGGATGGTAACTCTGAAGTGCCAATTATATATGGTCAGTAAAATAAGCAGTTGTGAATGAAGTTTTTGGATTAGCAAGAAAGTTTAGAGTTGAAGTTACAATTCAGAATGTGTATTGCAGTCACAAATACGGAGACAAATGGCACGTTTCTCTCAAACTAGTTTAGGCAGAGGTATATAGCCACAAGGGGAGTTACTTCAAAGTCTCCCTTTTTATAGTGAGGAGTCTAATTCCTGGTTAAAGTCAAATAATAATTTAGACCAGATCATAGGTTGTTTTATTATTGGATTATTTTAGGGAAATAGAATCAATTTGAGATAAGGTAAGGTTATACACAGAAAGAGATTAACTAAGAAGGATTGTTTCATATCATTATGAAATCTGAGCAATCCCACAATACGTTGCCTATAACACAGAGCAGCACAAAATCCACCTCCACTTCAGGCCGGAAGATCTGGGAAACAACTAAGGAAAGGCGGTACATCCCATTGTGAGTTTTAAGGCCTGGGAAGCAAAAGGACTTCTGAGTGAAGGCAGAAGACTGATATCCTTTCTCTAGCAGAGAGCAAATTCACCCTCTTTGCAGGTGTTAGTTCTGTTTAGAGCTTCATCAGATTGGAAGAAGCCAACCCACACTGGTGAAGGCAGTCGTCTTTACTCAGCCTACTGATTTAATTACCAGTATCTTCCTGAAACACGCTCACAGGCACGCCCAGAAGTAATGCTTTACCAGCTCTCTGGGCATCCCTTAGAACAATGAGGTCAACATATAACATTAACCACCCTAATAATTAAACATTTTTTATCTGAAAAGGATCGTGCGGTGAGATGCTTAATGACACTGCACACGATGTGCAGCCAGTGCACTGCAGCCTCTGACGGCAGTTGTAGCTGGGGATTTCGGCCTTGGTCAGCCGTATTCTGATGCCTGTCTGCATGCCTAGCCGTGGCAAAACCCTTCAGGGCCCTTACACATGGAGGACTTGGCCTTCTCCTGACACCACTGCCGAGGGCAAGAAGGAACCACTGATACTATTGAAAAGATGGGGAAATGTGAAGACACTTCTTCACTTTGACTCAGTGCTCAATAGCTTTCTAATCTTAGACCTTCTCAATTGCAAGGTCAAATCCCCCGGGTTGACCAATTATCAGGAGCCTGTTCTCTCAGCAGCAAGTCATTCCCCTCATCGGTGCTGATTTATCTGAACTTCAGTAAATATATTCCATGGAAAAAGATGGAGCACAGAAAGAGCTGATGCTTTCTCAATTTATTTGTACTTTATACGTAATTTTTGACTTCTTGTCTTAAGCAACTACTCCCGTACCTGGCATACTACTGCCTTTAAGTATGTATAGGGACTTATTTCTCACACGGCACTTTCCCATCAGCACCCTCATGGTCACATAAGACTAAGTACTATAAATATAATTCCTGGGGATAGCTGGAGATTATCAAATAAATGGCTTACTTGAGTTGCAAGAACACAAGAGCATTGTAAGCAAGGCTATTGTACTCTATCCTTTCTTTAATATTTTAAGTACTTAAGTTACTTTCCTTACAGTGGTCCATTAGAGCAAAATTTTAATTATGAAAATATTAGAACATCTTATCCTGAAAATGTAAATGATGATCACAACTTAGGACTTAATTAGCAGAATGTTAAAATAGAAGAGTATGTGTTTGATCCAGAACAATGAAATACATTATTTCAGCATAACTACAAATCACAAATGGACACAGACTATCCCATTACAACTGTAGTTACAGGCCAGGGATTTAGCTCAGCAGTTCGGTGGCCTGCCTTGCGAGCACAAGGACCCGAGTTCAATCTCCGGTACCAAAAACAAACAAACAAACAAATAAAAATCTGTAGTTACAAATATAATTTTTTTTTATCTAAGAAGCAAATAGTTTAATGGCAGCTGTATTGATTACAACCTGTGTCTTCTAAAGATGATTTCTTTTCTAAGGAAATTATTCCAACAGTCCATGTATGTATAAATAGTATTTAGACACATAAATACAAATATTAATGGGATGAGAAAATTCAGTTTTCATTTTTCTGTGCCTTGAGTTTTAACTCTAAAACTAATTTCTAGAGTGATTTTTATCTATAAATCTACCTATGACTGATAAGACTAGGAAAATAAAGGTCTAGAGCAGTTAAAAAAGCATTAAGTATTCATCATGAGTGATAGATGATGGATTGGTTGGATATATTTGTATACATGTGTAAATATCAATTTATATACCTATAATACATGCTATTTTGTTGTTGAATAAAGAAGACAATAGAAATACGAATGGAAATTATGTGACAGCATATTAAAAGAATGAAATGGAGAAAGAGGAATGCATGAAAAGTCATATGTAGTTGAAGGATCTGAAGTCGTTTCATTAAAAGGATAATTAAAATATTTTTTTAAAGTAATGTTGCATTTAACAGCTAAAGTAGGAAGGGCATTGATGGATAAACAAACAGCATGAGAAGGGAAGAAATACTGCCTTAAAATATTTTTATAGAGTGGCTTCATATAAAAGTTGTCACATAATCAAATTCACCCAACAACTAAAGTGAGAAAGTGTTAGTTAGGAGGTAGCTCATCCATTTAACAATTTAGATAAACCAGTAACATAGAAGGAACAAAGTCTTATTATAATTTACATTATTTGGTGGTTGTAAAACGTATCTTTAAGGAAAACATATTTTAACAACAATTGGGGGAAATGAAAAATTCTAATGTTGATGTCAATATTTATTTCTTAAGGAAAAAACTTTGAACACAATTACTAGATACCTACCTTGTTTCGATGCTACATATTCCATGTACAATTTTCTATTATTGTTTCTGAGTCCTATTACCAGTGGTTATTTATCAATTCATTTTTCACAAGTCATTAATGAACACAATTTCATATAAAAATAAAAATATGGTTTCAAAAACAAACTAGGAAACAAATTTCTATTTACCCAGTCCTGGAAAGTCATGGCTTATTTTTAAATTGTTTGCTTAAAAATATTTCATTTTTAGACTAGCCCAATTCCATACATATTTTATGCTGCAGCACACAATTTCAATATTCCAGAAATATTATATGTTAACAAAATTTGGCTGAGTTTTCTATTTACAAAAAGGATACCCAGAATGTGACTTTCAAAAGTCATTAACTTTTAGATGAGTTCCCACCTTAAAAGCCTTAACAAAAATCTCAGAGCTCAATGTGTGGCAATGCACATGGTTAAATACTGTATTAGCTTTCAATTCAGAGGGAAAGAAAACACTGAGAAATATTTGCCAGATGTAGTCATGTACAGCTTAGGTCAGAGAAACAGATAGAAATAAAATGTGACAAATAAATGGGAAAGAAACATTTATAGAACCAACGTTTTCTTTGGATTCCTAGCTTTTGGCAATTTAGGCTTCATAAATTGTAGGACTGATGGTCTTCCTGAGGGAGAAATGGACTGACACATTCCTCACATCAGAAATTCAATAAATATAAATTTCCAGAGTTCTTTAGCAGAGGAAAGTAAGTCATAGTTTGAGGCAAAGTTAAGCCATACAAATGGTATGGGGGATATCAGGCAGTTGATTATGGGATTATATGACTGTAGTTAAAAACAAGATATGTTAAACTGTTTCCAGAGACTCTGTGTGTGTGTGTGTGTGTGTGTGTGTGTGCGTGTGTGTGTGTGTGTAATGCTGAGCTAATCTCTTTCTCTGAATGATTGTCCTCTACCCCTAATTCCTCTCCAGTACTCTGTATCAGTACAGGAACTCCTTCCTGAGAATATTCTATTTTATCAGTTTAATTCAGTGAGCTGTAGAAAACTGAAGAGTGAAAACAGAAAGGACAGAAAGGTGTTAATTTTACACTATTTTTTTTATTTCACCTCAGCATCTGCTGATTGCTTTTCTAGGGAAGTTCTTCCAAATGGCATCAGTGTACAGCAAGCACCCTTAAAATGTAAAATAAACAAACCTACAGCTTTGTTAAGACTTCATAAGGTCTGTTTGCCATATTGGAACACACAGTATTCTCTAGATGTCAGATCAACTACAGTTTACTCCAGCCAAGTGCATTTATGCTCCTACTTGCTGGCACCCTGCCACAGCAGAGTTGCTTTTCATTCATCAAACACTGCAACACAGCACTCTAACTAGGCAACTGTTCCTCATTTCTGCCCAAATCTCTTTATCATGGAATTGGGTTCCTTTCAAAAGGTTTATCATTTTGAAAAGGGCCTGCAATGCAAAAACAATGCCATTTATCAGCCTAGGCAAGGAGACTGCTAGGAAATGACAAATTTCCTGTACGTGGTTCTAGTTTATTGCTAGTTTACTTTAAACTTATCTGTGCACTTGCTGGATACACATGTATGACAAACAAACTTTAAGTGCCATGTGCCCCTCACCCCTGATAAATGTATGCAAATGTAGATGTGCATTTACAAAGTTGTCTTCCACCAGAGAGTGTACAAAAAGGCAAATTGTAAGAATTATAGGATGTTTTGAAATTATGAGAGCCTAAGAATCATTTAAGCCAAACCCCCAAACTATAAATAACCTCATTGAATCCTTGAGTGGTCAGAAAAGCAATGTAACATCATGAAGGCAGTATTTGTCAGATTTAGAGCCAAACCTATAAATCATACTATATGAATAATTTAACATGCTATCATAATTAGTTTACTAGATGCTAGCTACTAGACCACTCCATGGAATCAAACCCTGGTTAGGAAATGAACATATATAAGGACAGGGGAAATATATGCATACTCTAGTGGAATGTTTAGTGCAGTGAGCTATATAGATGTTAAATAATTGCAAAAATAAATATTTGTGATAAGCACTTAAAGGCTACAAAGATAAATCATAATTATTTCTTATAGTTCATATGGAGGAGAATTCACTGTTAGAATATTATCTTATGATATCTAAAATGTCTCACAAAACTTTCATATGTTCAGAGCCGGGGCTCCAAAAACTGACAGGTTTATAGAGTTGCCAGCCTCACTGATGAGTTAATTCATTGCTGAGCTTCTACGTGAAGGTGCTGTTAGCAGGTGGAGTCTATTGGGAGTGGGAGGTCACTGACCTGTAAGAGTCGTGACCCAGAAGGGTATGTCCTGTCCTCGGCCCTTCCCCCCACCGTCTTTTTTTACTTTTTTTCTACTTCCTGGTTGCCATAGGTTGATCAGCCTCTATCTGCCACGCCCTTTATCTATGCTGCTGCTTCCTTGGAACTAGCTGAGGATGGACTGAAACCTTGGAAACTGTGAGTCAAAACAGACCTTCTGTCCTTTAAGTTACATGTGTGAGGTAGTTTGTCCCAGCAATGAAAAACTGATACCGTACATAGAGTTTGGATGGTCAGGACAGATGTTTTTTGAAGCTGGGCAATTTGAAATAAGACCCAAAAGATGTCTCCTGAAATTCAAAGATCTGACACTTCACACGAATGCTGGAAACCCTAAGGATCCAGTCAAAAGTCGAAGGCCTAGAGTTCACCACAGAGTCCTATGCAAGTCCTAAATAGAAGGCCAAGAATCTACACTGGAAGCTTGGAAACAGGTGTCCAAAGACGATTGTGAAGACGAGTTTCTCTGAAGAAGCAGAGGTAAGACTTCCTTTTCTTGCCCCTTTCATTCCATTCAGGCTTCAAAAACTATTGGTGGTGTTGCAGGGTGGTTCTTCCATCTTTCCTGAGTCGGTCAACCAGACAAACCCACGACTGTACTAAACCAGTCAGCTACCCATTTCTGATAGAGTCAACTATCACACATCTTAATCTCAATTCTTTATCACATAACAATAATTAATTTATATCTAAGTTAGCCAGATATATTGAAAACTGCTGATTTCTAATATGTCACTTTCTGTGGTCTTCAATGCTTGAGCTGAATTCTACTGTCCTTTATCTAACAATTTTTTAACATGCCTGAGAACTCACGGTAGACTCAAAATTTATAGCCATTGACCAAATATCCCCACTTCAGTGTGTAAGATGCACTTCAATATTTAACATACTGAAAGGTGCGAAAATGTATTTGAAAGAGTTCAGAGCCAAGACTATAGAAGAGATTTCTGGAAAAGGAAGTTTATTCTATGTTAACTACTAAAACTTATTATGAACATATAGAAATAGCACAATAGAGATAAAATGACAATAATGTAGAGTAGAAGGCCAAGAAACTGTATTACTCAGATTAAAATTTAAGTCATGGTAGAAGTATGATGAAAAACCAGAAAGGACAGGATAGACTAGTCAATGAATAAAATTTGAAAAGAAATTTTTTCTTCACAGTAAAAATTTACAATGTAAGTTTTTGAAGATAAAACAAAATCCCAGACTGAAATGAAAAGTAATAAAAGAATAAAAAAAATCCTACAAAGCATGTAAGAAGTGTGGGGAATTTCAAAAGGTTTCATATAACTATAATTGTCATATCAGAAAAAGAAACTGAGAAGTTTTAAAATAATCTCTGAAAAATTTCCAAATAGATATCAAAGCATGGGTTTGTGAAGGTAAGAGAACACGAATTAAGATAAATTTTAAGACAAACATATAAACAAAAATTACAATTGCTTTCAAATTTAGAGTAACAGTTTGGATTCCCTGTATTTAAGTGTTTGACTGGGGATGGCTTTGCCTCCTCTGGGCACTTTGCAATTTAAGACTGGGCACAACTTCTCTTTCCCTTAGTGCCATTGTGTCATTCCATCTCGAAATCCCTCCCCATGGACCAGAAGATCCAATCCTGATGTGCCTTCTAACCATCATAAGAAACCTTAATCTTTATTCTCTTGATTCCTCAAGACATATTTGGACAAGCAGTGGAAATTCACTGTATTCTCCCCAGAAAAATCATTAGATTACCAAACTTTTTTTCTACTTCTTACTGTTTGTGTGGCACCATCAGGCTGGATAGCTGAACCAAATAATATGTGTGGATTCATCCTCTTAGTGAGGTTAGGTCTAACAAAACTATAGAAAAGCAAGAAAAGAAAATGTTGATAAAAAGCCAGATGCTGCCGATGCTACTGCTGCTGCTGCTGATGATGATAATTTTCTGCAGAGTGGTTGAAAGGATTTACAATAAAGCACCTAAAACTCAAATTAGAATTATAGGGGATTTCTTCATAGATATGCAACCAAGAAGCAAGTGCAGGTCATGCTAAAATGTTGAAAGACAGAATAAACATAAACTAAATTCCATATCTCGTTAAATTCATTTTAAAATTAAAAACATAAAACTTGCTTTGAGAAAAATCTCAAAACTCTAATAAAATTTATCAACAACTGAAGTTCCCTGCCAAAACCTATTAAAAGAAATTATTCAGAAAGCAGTAAAATTATACAGGTCACGGCTAAGGTCTAAATAAAACGAGTAACAATATTGAAGAAACAATTAAAATATTTTTGTTCTTAAGACAAATCAATTGTTTCAAGTCACAATAATAAGCTAATAGATTACTTTGTTATTCGAAAGTATAGGAATGCTTAGAAAAGCAAAGTAAATACACACACACACACACACACACACACACACACATGATGGGGGTTTCTTAAAAGGACACAGGAACTGAAAGAGATCAAAGGCCAAGGCTGGAAAAGCTGAAGTACAAGAATAAAGTAGCATTGCTTATAATCCACCCCCCTAAAATTAATTTCCAGACATCCACATTATTTTTTAATTAATTTTATTGGTACATTGAAGGTACACAAAGTAATGACATTCATCATTGGAAATTTGCACCTTTACATAATCCATCTTGGTTCTTATTTTCCCCCATTCCCCTGTCCTCCCTTCAACCCTTCCACCTACCTCCCCTCCCTGTCTACAAAGACTTTCTTTCCATTTTTTCATTTTCTCATGCTAACTCCGTCCCCATCAGTCTTTCCCTTACCCCCCACTGCCCCCTTCCTCTTTGCACCTTTTCTTCCTATCTCATTATCTATTATACCTTTTAGACCTTATTTACACTTTCAGTTTCTCACACCAGAGGAACTATTTGGTATTTACATAGATGTGTCCTATTTATTTCACTTAAGAGTTTCACTTCAATATGCATCCATTTAGCTACAAATGTCTCAAGTTTCTCATTCTTTATGACTGGGTAGTACTTCATTTCGTTAAAAAACCAAAACAAAACGTGCTTTTATCCAGTCTCCTGTTGATGGGCAAATGAGCTGCTTCCAAGTTTTAGCTATCATGAATAGTGCTGCTATGAACATGGGTGCACATCTATCACTGTGGGATGATTCTTTCAATTCTTAATGGAAGATACCCAGCAGGGTGATAGCTGGGTTAAATGGGACCTCCAATCCCAGTTCTTTGAGGTCTCTCCATACTGATTTCCACAGTGGTTGCACCAGTCTACACTCCCACCAGCAGTGGAGCAGGGTTCCTTTTTCCCCACAGCTCCACCAGCATTTGTTATTGGTTGATTTAATGATAGCAGCCATTCTTTCTGGGGTGAGGTGGAATCTCAGTGTTGTTTTTATTTTCATCTTTTGAATGATCAGTGATATTGAAATTTTTTTTGTATATTCATTTGCTATTCAAACCTACTTCTTTGAAAAATATCTGTTCATTTCAGATGCCAAGTTTTTGGATTGGGTCTTTAAATTGGGGAGGGCTGATATTTTTAAGTTCTTTATATATTCTAGATAGTAGACCTTTGTCTGAGGAACAGCTGGTGAAAAGTTTTCCTCACATTGTGGGTTGTCTCTTCACACTATTGGTTGTTTCTCTTGTTGTGCAGAAGCTTTTTAATAAGAGATCCCACATGTTGATTGTTTGTGCTAGTTCATGGGCAACTGAGGTCTTATTCATAAAATCTTGTCCTACACCATTGTCTTCAAGAGTTCTACCTAACCTCTTTTCCAGCCATTTTAGTATTTCTGTTTTAATACTTAGATCTTTAATCCATTTTTATTTTAGTTTAGTGCATGGTGAGAGAGATAGGCCTAGTTTTAATCATTGGCAAGTTGAGACTCAGTTTTTCCTACACCATTTATTAAAGAGACCGTGTTTCCTCCAGTGAGGGTATTTGGCTCCTTTAGACAAAGATGTCCGCTATCACCACTCCTGTTCAATATAGTTTTGGAAACATTAGCCACAACAATTATTCAAGAGAAATAAATAAAAGGAATAAAAACAGGTAAGGAAGAAGTCAAATTGTCATTATTTGCAGATGACATGATACTCTATTTAGAAGACCCCAAGAGCTCCACCCAATGTCTTTTAGACTTAAGAACCAAATTCAGCAAAATACCTGGATTCAAGGCCAACACACACAAAAATGAGTAGCATTCCTATACACAAAAAAATAGACTCACTGAGAGAGAAATGGGACAAATAATTATTTTCCCAATAGCATCCAAAAAATTTAAATACCTAGGAATCCACCTAACAAAAGAAATACCTCTACTCTGAAAACTACAAAACTGAAAAAAGATATTGAAGGAGATATCAGAAAAGAGAAAGACATCTCTTTCTTCTGGGTAGGAAAAATCAGCATAGTGAAAATGGCCATATTTCCAAAATTGCTGTATAGATTTAATGTAATCCCAATTGAAATCCCATCAACATACTTCACAGACCTTGAGACAACAATCCCAACATTCATATGGAACAAGAAGAGACCTAGAATAGCAAAAGCAATTCTAGGCAATAAAGAAAAGGCAGAGAGTATCACAATCCCTGACCTGTAAATTAAAAGCCACTGCGAGAAAAACACCATGGAACTGGGCCAGGGATTTGCCTCAGTGGTTCTGCAGCTTGCCTTGCAAGTGCAAGGGCCCAAGTTCAATCCCCAGTACCACAAAAACAAAAAGAGCATGGAACTGGCAAAGAAATAGACCTGAGGATCAGTAGAACAGATAAGAAGATGCCTAAATAACTCCAGAAATCCACATTATTCTTAAAAAGGATTGAATAAATAACATGACATTTTAGTTCTTTTGTACCACTATAACAGACTACCATAGAGTGAGTAATTTATAAAGAGCAGAAATTTATTGTCTCAAGGTTCTGAAGGTTCACAATCCCATGATCATGGAACTATCAGGTTTAGTGCCTAGTGAGACCTCAGTCTCTCTCCACAATGGTACCTTATTATGCATCATGCACAGCAAAAGAATACTGTGTCCTTATATGACAGAAACCAGGATGGCAAGAGAACTGAGTTCTATACAAAGCCATTTTTATGAAGTTCCTTACTCCAGTCCAGGAGAAAAGGAGCCTTTATGAATTACTTACCTCTTAATTGCCCCAACTCTAATGCTATCACATTGGTCATTAAGTTTCATCACTAGAATATTGGACGAAATCCATGCAAAACACAAAAGAAGCAAATATACTGAGCAGGGATTTCTAAATAATTTATATAGATATTATACCTTCATAAAAGTGGAGCAAAAGTTCGTACTGATTAAGCATATGTTGTCCATAGCGACTACCTTCCTAGAATATGGAAAAGGGAGTTAAGCAAATAACTTTATGGTAGAAAGACTCAAAAATTTCTTTTCTTATCTAGGATAATGTAAATAATTACATGTCATGGATATGTTTAAAATATTCCCTCAGATTTCATGTGCTGGAGGCATAATCTCAATACATCAGTGTCAGAAAATGTTCCCCTCCACTAGGTAGTGCTTAGGTCATAAGAGCTTTACCCCCTTGAAGAAATTTATGCCTTTATGAAAGAGGTTCATGAGAGACCTCTTCTTCTGCACTCCTTTCCATTTGCTTTGTGCCATATGATGACAGCTCTTTGATCATGAAGAATTTTAAGCCACCCGAACTATAAGAATATGAATTTCTGATTTATACCTGATCCTTTTAGTTTCAGGTACATTATGAGAATGAAAAACACAAAAGAATACAGAATATATTAAATATATATTCTAATGTGAATTAGTTTTATAAATTATTAAATTTTTAATCTTTTTAGAGCTAAAATTAAAAGAAAAATTATGAGACAATATCAGACTTATATATAAACTCCATGGTGATATAGTTTAAGAGCCAGCAGGTTACAATCACTATTTTAGTTCCTCAAGAACAGTTTCTAAACATGGCTTCTTCCCCAATGTGATTTTCCATGCTCTAATTTCTGTGTGGCGGAGTTCTGAGGTCTTGTGTGAATCCGTATCAGAGGCCAAAGGTCTGAGATGGACGGAAGGGTCTGTCCTAGCAGCTACAGAGTCTTCCCTGGAAGGCTGCAGCGTGTGTGCTGAAAGCCAGGAGATGATTTCCAAGGTGAAGGTGAACACTGGAGCTCCTCCAAAGAAACATAGAAAAGCCTTCCTTTTCTGTTACTCCTTTATATTGTTTGGGCAAAAAGCACCCCTAAAGTGTTTCTTCTGTAACCTCCTCAGCCACATTCAGAACTATTGGGATCCGATTCAGTTGGACATTTCTTACCCAATTGACACAATCAGTTAATTATCACAGTGTATTTTACAAGAGATAGTGTATAAAACAATATAAAAAGGTAAATAAATGATAGCTAACTCAAACAGAATATATGAATTTTCCTAAACAAAAAGACATAGGGCTGAGGATTTAGCTGAGTTTCACCGCACCTGCGTCACAAGTGCAAGGTCCTGAGTTTGATCCCCAGTACCAAAAACTAACTAAATAAATAAAAATGGAAAATAAAAGACATAGAAGGTATTTTTTACAAATTTTAAAAGTAACTAAAAGCCAAGAATATTTGTTAGAAATATGTGAAATATATAACAAACTTCAAGAAAATATTATTCCTACAATGTGTGTATTATACATCTAAATTTGGAAAAGACAAGATGATACTTGAAGCAGAGGAGAAATACTTAAATGTGAGTTTTAGTTCTGCTGTTCTTATATTGTTTTTGTAAGTTTCTAAGTGTTTATTCTTTAATAAACACATGTTATAGACATTAATATCATATTAATATCAATGTTAAATACATGGAGTCACAATGAAAGCAAACAATAAATGGGGATTGTTATCATTAATCAATTGTGTGCACTTGAGCTCAACATAATAACAAAAGCAAAATGTTAATTACATTGAAGTAGATATGTAATAAATCTGTCTCATTTGCATGGATTTACCTTTAAATAGTTATAATAATGGCAGGTCCGGTGTATTTTTAATGATATAGTTCAGCTTATTTTTGTAATCTGTGTGAATTGTGTCAGAACAAAATGACAAATAATAACAACAAAGCACAAATGTTTCCAGGGCCAGGGATTTAGCTCAGTGGTTCTGTGGCCTGCGTCGCAAGTGCAAAGACCCGAGTTTAATCCCAGGTACCAAAAACAAACAAACAAACAAACACACAAAAAAAAACAAAAAAACCCACAAATGCTTCCAACAAAATGCTTCCATTTTTTTGCAGCTAAATTAATTTTGGGATACTGTTAATTATTAAAGGCATGCACCAAAAATGCTTACAATTTTAGGCCTATCACTAAATCAGCATCTGATTATAAACAACAGAAAACCACTCTTGATGAAGAAAAATATATTAAGTATTACTAAGAAGCGCACCAGAGTATTGGTGAAAGGAAGGATACAGTCTACTCCATCAAAATCTAGTATATTATAAGAAAAATAAAGGCTTTTCAAGATGAGTAAAAGCTACAGGAATTCATGGCCACTAGAAAAAATATTACAATAGATTTGTAAGAAAATCCTACATGTAGGAAGAAAGATAACTAGCTTCAAAAAAAACTGTAAAAGAATAAATCCCAGTAGAAAGGCAGATATGTGTAGGAACCACTGGAAGATGCCAGGCAAAGCCTGGGTGTCTGAGGACTCCCAGAGGATGTGACCCTGTTGTCAGTGCAGGGACATGATAGGCTCGCTTACATAACCATCAACCAACCGCACGTGAGCAGCATAGTGACACAAGGTCACATAGCTGTTGTTTTCAGTATGCCTTGGTATGTGGCTACAGGGCACTTTAACTGCTAGGAAAATAAAGACGCTGCAGCTTGTTGCCAATGTCTGCACCACATGCTTTTTTCTGGGGGGACTCTGACCTAAGAAACACCCCTTCAACCGCTTGACACTGACAATATGCAAATAAGAAATAGAAAAGGATCACACATTATCAGGATAGTGAACCATGAAAACACAAAGATAAGTAAGAGAGGAGGGCATAAATTATATTCAAAACAACTAGAAGAAAATCAGCAAGCTGACAGGGACAAGTCCATACTGTCAATATTAACTTTGAATGTCACCAACCTTAATTCTTTCATTAAAAGTTAGACTGGCTGAATAGATTAAAAAACAAAAGCCAACATTATTCTGTATACAAGAATGTCATTTCACTTGTAAAGACACAGGCCAAAAATAAAAAGATGAAAAATGATGTTATAAGCAAATACAATATAAAAGCATGCAAGAGTATACTTATATCTAACCAGGTTCTTTAAGGCCAAAACAGTAAAAAGAAACACAGAAGTTCACTATATTATGATCAACAGATCAATTCATTAAGGAATAACAACTGTAAATCTATATGCACTGAACATTAGAGCACCAGATGTTATGAATCCAACACTACTAGGCATAAAGGGAGAAATAAGTAGAAGTACAATTATAATGGAACATCCCATATAGATAGATAGATAGATAGATAGATATAGATATCACAACAAAGACATATCAGTTAAGTAATATTATTGATTAAATGAAGTTAAACATTTATAATACATGCTATCCAACAGTTACAGAATATATATATATATTTTCATCAGCACATGGAACTTTTTCTAAAATAGACCATTTATTAGCTCAGAATTATTTTAATGAATTAAAATAACAGAAATGATATGTTGTGTTTTCCCTAATCACAAAAGAATGAAAGTCAAAAGCAAGACAAAGTTAAGGAATTATACAAACATGTGGAAATGAACCAACATATTTTTAATTGAGTTTATTGGTACATTTTAGGTATACAGTACAGTTACATTCGAACCAACATATTTTTGAAAGTAGAGTCATTTAAGAAAGTAGAATAGAAAAAAATGTATTTTGGAAGAAAATAAATAATTTGATAATGGAGACCTGTACTTTGTGGCAAAAAATTGTGTGCACCATTCTTCGCCTATATACTTTTTATTTCATTGATAAAGTGTACCTCCCAGTTTACATATATTAACTAGGCCCACAAAACTATGCTCTGGCCAATGGAATGATAAAAATGACACATGTGAATTCCAGTCCCAACTTCAAAAACATATTATACAGTTTTCTATACATTCTCTGTTGATCAAATGTCAACCAATAACTTTGGGACTACCCAACTAAAGATGGAAGAGACACAGGTAAAAAACAAAGGTCCCTCAGTGATTGCAGACAGTAGAGTTCTCCCAGCAATTTGCACCGGAGCATGATATGTGTGAGAAATAAACTTATTTGGCCATAGAAATTTTTCTGCAAAATAGCGCTTAGCATATCACACTTTGACAATTTTGGTATTAAATCATACAGAATTTTATAGGAAAATTTATAAAAATTACATAACATTGCAACTTTTGAAACTTCTCATTAAAAGTTCTTGAGAGCTTTTAAAGATTTTTTAAAATTACCTTTCATCTTTCAAGTAAATTGTTTCACATGAGAGAGAATTTCCTAGAACTGTTCAAACAGCATGTGAAGTACAGCTAACCTTGGGTTCTAAAGCTGAGAAAAATAATTATCATTAGAAGTGAATTGTGGCAATAACATTTCTGAAGTTTATTATACAAAATGTTGGCTCCAGGCAGTTCCCCACAGTGGTTCTATTATGCAAACCCATTTTCTCAACCTGAAGGAGGGGTTTTGTTCCCTTTCTTCAAGATTTTTCAGAGTGGAGACTAGTGTGAGACTCAATAACAGCATACCTACTATCTTCTTCTGATTTTTGTTTTTCATGTCTAAATTAACATGTTCTGTGTTTGTTCATTTATCTGCTTTATTGACTAAATCTTTTGCAAACTAGATGACCTTTTCTTACATTTTTCAGAGTCTAAGTATTGATCAAAAAGGCTTTTCAAGCATGAAAAGTACAATAGAGGAAAACTACTTCACATAGATGAGATAATTTTTAAGAAATTCTTCCATATTAAATCTGTTTTAATGTACTTCACTCTTCACCAGCCATAATTTTCCAATGCAGCCATGAAGATAGTACAGTACCTTCTTCATACTCTAAGAATTAAAATGGGGCAGTATTATTAGTTTATTCCAAAGTAACATCCATATTAAGGATGGTAATGAACAGATAACATCAAATAATAATAGAATTAAAATATAAGGTAGCCTCTCTATTGAACTATCCACAATTTATTACCTCTAGATAGTGTGTTTTTGACATAATTTCATGTTGCAGATGCAGGAAACTTGAGGAGGGTTCTCTTATACTAGATGAGTTAATTTACTATCCTTAAAATAGGCAAGTCTATGGCTGTCTCAGGTCTCCAGCATTGATGTGTCATTTTCCACTAAATTATAAGGAAAATAAATACTCTAATGGAAAATAACTGAGAAATAGATTCACTCAAAGGATGAGAAGATTCTATGCATCTAATCACTCAGTCTACTGATAATTAAATCTAAATCACTAATGGGTATGGTTAAGGGCTCCTATAGCTCAAGGCCCACAGATTCATTTAGAGGTAGCTTTTGTCCATTTGCTTCAGTCTTGAAAAGCAATAATGCAATGGTAGGTAACTAATTTAAACCGAGAGCAAATTTTTATGAGTATTAAATTAGTTACAGTATGATCATGAATTCTACAAAACATTTGCCTTTACAAGATTTCAGCTTATAAATTTATTAAGTGAATCATCTAGACTAACAACATATTTTTATGTACATTCTATTGCCAATTAGGAACTAATACTAGTATTCACCTCCTGATATGCTTATGAAACGATTAATAAAGTTAACTCTATTAGATCATCTCTACAATGAAATAAAATGTATGTATTGCTTTATTACTTTTATTTGATGAATATTTACTGAGCATTTATTGTTGAACTTTTAACTGAAAGCTTTACAAAAGTTTCAGTTTCCATTGCTTAAGTTATGTATTCAGCCATGACTCAAATTATTTCACAGGAAATTAGAGAAGTAAACCATTCATTTTAAGTTGCACACTGTTCTAAGGACCAAGGTAAAATCACATATTGTCTTCCCTCTGTAAGAAAGGACTACTATAGAGGTCAAAATACTAAAGTTATAACAATGTTACCTAGATGCAAAAATCTGTGTTCACATTCATGTCTTATTATACTGGATAGACAAACAATAAAGTAATAAAAGAAGTGGTATAACAAATTATGATAATGTTAAAAGAATAAAATTCTATAAATCTAGAATCAAGGTGCTAGGGGGTTAAATTGTGGAGAGTCCTTTCTTCCTGGCTTGTAGAATTGTGCTTTCTGAGCCATCACATTGTGAAGAGAGAATTCTGTTGTCTCCTACTTTTTATAAAGCAACAGTCATATCAGATAAGGGCTCCACCCTTCTATCTTCAGTTAGCCTTAGTCAACTCCCCAAAGGCCACATTTCTAATAAGGTCATAAGATAGAAAAGAGATCAGGGGGGTATAGAATGTCAATGTAAAAATGCATGTAACAACCTTACACAAGGAATGTAAACACTACGTACTGACAACATACCACAAAGAAAGGGAAGGGGATCAAGAGACAGAGCAGGTAGAGAATTAAAGGAAAGTGGAAGTGGAAGAAAAAATGATACTAATAAAATTTTAAAAATCATTTGTAGGACAGAAAAAGAAAAAAAATCAATAGGGAAGATAATCAGTGGAGTCAGGAAAATCCTCATAAAAAAGATAGCTTTGAGGGGACTACGCCAATGATGTGCAGGAGTAATTCAAAGAACTATGTGGGACAAGGTAGTTTAAGGAAGAAGAAAATATAAATATCCTGAGATGGGAACATGCTGGGTCACTTTAAAGGATGAAAAGACCAAGAAGTGATACAAGATAAAAGAAAGGCCACAATTCTACTACACTATTATACAGATGTTGATTTTACTTATGAGTCAGATGGAAAACCATGTAGGGAAAATAACAATGTGATTGAATTTCAGTGATACCACTTTGATTATCACATCAAGAATGCTATGAAGTTGCGAAGTTGGGAATTAGGAAGACTACACTGAAAGCTGTTGCAAGATACCAGAGATTACAGTGATTTGGATCAAATTTATAGTAGTAGAAAAGGTAAGTTGTCCTCAAAAGCCAGACAAATATTTAATGTGAAAATATAAATGCCTTTTATTAGATGATATGTAGGTTGTGATAAAACAATCATGACTCCATATATTTTTGACTGAACACGGAAAAGTGATTCGCTGTTGATCATCCTCAGTATTGCACAGGAACAAGTTTGAAACTTGAATATTTTAATTTTGAGATGAGATGCCCTGTTAGCATCGAAATGGCAATGTTACAGGAATAATTTCACATGCACAAATGGATCTAAAGGGACGTGACCGGCTATTTTCAATACAGACTTGTTAGCATGACACTAGATAAATTCAGCAAATGAGTGAGTTTAGTAAAAGAAAGAAAAATCCTAGATGTTAGCACTGATTTTTCTGATTCTGTAACTTTAATAAATTAGTGAAATGAGTAGCTGCCAGCATTGAAGACTAGAGAAAAGAGAGGCACAAGGAAAACATGAAAAGAACAGAGTGTCTTAGAAGTCAATCTTTAAAAGGGAATTGAAGAGTTACTAGAAGGAAGAAGTGACCACTGACATCACATAAAATGTAAGAGATAAAGCAAAGAGGAAGGGCTGTTGGGTCTTGATACTTAAGGTTCATTGCAGATATTGACCAAATAATTTCAGTGTGGTCAATATATTCACGGTGGATCAATACAAAACAGCTGAAAAACATATATTTTTACTTATTTTATTTATTTATTTATCTATCTATTTATTTATTTATTTATTTATTCATAGTTTTAATTCAGCCACGTTTCTGCTCTATTAGGCAGATGAAGAGAAGAAACCAGCAAGTTATGTGCAAAGACTGGGAAATGCCAAAATGCTTCCCAGCTGTTTGAAAAGATGCTGTACTTGAGGAAAACGCGATGCTCCAAGCTGTGGAGAGGGTGACATTTCTGCTCATGATCCAGATGCCATTGCGATGGAGTGCGCAGGTCAGGTTGAGACCTGCCCGGGACGCGTTCTCCTTGAGGCAGAGCCACTGCCGAGTGTGTGCGTCAGAGGAGCGCACTGTGAACACGTCCTCGCTGTGGCTGCCTCTGCGGTTCCTGCAGACACCCACCCACAGTGCAGATGGTCTCTTCAGGACCACATCTGCTCCTTCTGAATGAGAACGTCGTAAGTTTCAAAGAGCATCCAGATGTCAGAGGAGGCGCAGTACTGCCAAGGGTTCGTGTTTCAGTCAGTGGTGGGGTGTGAAGCCACAAACACACATGAAGGGTTTTCCAGGTCAAATCAAAGGAATATTTTGCTCAGCCAGGTTCGTAGAAAAATAGGAAATCTACCAGCCCTGCCGCCTCACAGCCCCTGCTGAAGAGCAGTTGCACAAATGTTGCTAGGTCAGGGCACAGGACGCATGCCCTGATACTAGGGAGGGCTCAGATCCCAGAAATGCTCATCCATCTGTAGTTTGTAGCATGGCTACTCACTTGCCTTGGGTAGTATATCCTCAAGTGACATAAGTCTTCCCTTACACTCACACATTCAGCAAGAGGCTTAGGTAATGGTGCTACAAAATTTCATGAGTCCTGCTCAGGATTATAATACTCAACATTAGAAACAGCCTGTCCACCAATGGCGTAGAGTTATGAATTAACAGCTTCACGTTTGAAGTTGGTATCCTGAAGGCTTGTACCCTGAATCTGTATACTGAGAAATGTGCATTTGTCTGAGGAATTTAATTCACTACCACTTAATGAATCTCAAAATTTTGAATAAAGTTACCTCAGTCTAATAAGACTTTTTATGACCTTTATGACTACATTTAAAACCCTTAATTCCTATTTCTGTGTGTTTGCAAGCCTGATTGCTAACATGAAGTAAAAATTTATTACTCTAGGTATTCACTAGCTAAGTAAACATAGTTCTTGTTTATCAGGCATGTACTGTTCCTCAACTACTTCAGCTTTTTCAGTGTCCTGGGATCCTTAAAATACTTGGAAAGTGAGGCCTTGATCCATAAATTAATAAATGTGTTGATATTTTATTTATCATATCTATATAAGTTGGAATACATCATCTATCTTGGTATTCTTATAGTTATCTTTTTAACATTTTATTTTTTCATTAGTTACATATCAACACTAATTTTGTACCTTGAATCAAATAGATTTTATATAATTAAATGTGTCAAGTATCTATGCTAATTGATTTGATGGCATAAGGATATGAAAATAATATCCCACCACATATTACTGTTCCAAAAGGAGAAAGCTTTGTTAAGGGTGAAAATAGCAATACAATAGATTTGAATACCTTGAGGTTTTTGCATTAACCCATTTATGTTTATATCATGTTGAGAAATGTTTTCATTTATTAAGGTCTTTGGTCGCTTCTTCTCAAAAACCTAATGACATAATTTCCTTGAAGATTTCATTTATGTAATAATCCTATACAATCCTTTTATTCACTAATTTTATTGGTGTATTTTAGGTATGCAATATACTGACATTCATTATTGGGAATTTACACTTTTACATAATATATCTTGGTTCTTATTTTTTTAAACATATACATACTGTGTTTTTTCACCTGAATGTGCTATTTGCAAGTAACTGTATCTCTTTTACAGTTCTTCAGTAGTTCCAGTGTAGTTATATCAATGTTTATGGAAGGGTACAGCAAAATACTAATAGTATATTTTAAAACAAAGACTTTCCTAAGGAAAATTGCACCTACTTTTACCTTTCTGCATCTAAGCCATGAAATGTTGTAACATGTCTCCTATTTAAAATGAAAGTTGGCATATGAATAATCATCAGAGCACTGCTCTTTATTCCTCAAACTGTAGAAATGGGATATGTCAAAGATGATTTCTTATTCTGGAGGTCTTGCTAGAGAAAACTGTAAAAAGGTGACCTTGTAGCAAGGATCTGAATCCTCGCACTTGTTCTCTTTTTCTTGGTGCTTCATTAGCAACTCTGGATATTATTATAAAAGTAAATACACATTGTAAACGGATTCAATTTCTGTTAGGTTACTGTGTAAGAAATGTCATGGAAACACCCAGCAAGCGAGATGATTGCCATAGACTCACATATTTCTTGCTTTCTGTTTCTTTCTCATTGAGTTTATTGGTACATTTTAGGTACACAGTACAGTTACATTCATCATTGGGATCTTGTACCTTTACATGACAGGTCTTGGTTCTCATTTCTTCCCCTTGTCCCTGCCCTCCCTTCACCCCCTCCTCCCTTCCCTATTTACAAATACTTTATTTCCATATTTTCATTTTCTCATATTTTTTTTCTTTTTCCTTCTTTCCTTTCCCCTACCCTTCGCACTTCCCCTGCTTCTTTAGCCCTTTTCTTCCTATTTCACACTGTCAATTATACCATTAGGATCTTATGTACAATTATAGTTTTTCACACCAGAGAAAGTATTCAGTATTTATACATGTGTGACTTATTTATTTCACTTAAGAATATATCCTCAATATGCATCCATTTTCCAATGAATGACTCTAATTCCTCATTCTTCATAGCTGAGCAGTATTCCATTTTATAGAAAAAACACATCTTCTTTATCCAGTTCCCAACTGATAGGCAAATGGGCTGTTTCCAAGTTTTAACTATTACATACTGTGCCGCTATAAACATGGATGTGCATATATCACTGTGATACAATTCTTTTAATTCTTTTGGAAAGATACCCAGTAGAGGGATGGCTGGGTCAAGTGGAACCTCTAGTCCAAGCTCTTTGAGGTATCACCATATTGATTTCCATAGTGGTTGCACCAGTCTGCACTCCCACCAACAATGGAGAAGGGTTCCTTTCTCCCCACAACCCGCCAACATTTGTTATTGGTTGATTTCTTGATAGCAGCTATTCTTTGTGGGGTGAGGCGGAATCTCGTTGTTTTCATCTGCATCTCTCGAATGACCAGTGATGTGGAACATTTTTTTCATATATTTACTTGATGCTTTTACTTCTTTATCTGAGAAATGTCTGTTCATTTCAGATACCCATTTTTGAAGGGTGTCTTTATATTGGTGGGGGCTGTTTTTTTTTAATTCTTTATATATTCTAGATAATACAGACTCACATATTTCAATTGCATTCGAGAGTATGTTTGTGGTAAGGAGTGTATCTGTTGCCTTTAACCTGGATTTCTAACCCTAAGGGAAATGAGTGCAACATTTCTTCTGAGAGAAAAATATTTTCATTAGTAATTTTGTGTTTTTCTCATTTATATTTTCCCCAAAGCAACCACCTTCTCTTCCTTCTGGTTAGTCTGTGTATTTCAAGATATTTTTCCTCTAAATAAAATTAAAGGTCTTAAGAGCACAGCCAACTAACTGAATGCTTCTTAAGTACAGGAATCAAAAGGGAGAGAACTTGGACTCCACAAGAGGAGATACATAACCAAATGTTTGAATAATAAAGGAAAGAAGAGAAAGGAAAAAATATGAGATAAGAAATAAACGGAAGCAAAGCTTTTGCAAATAGGGAGGGGTGAAAGGGTTGAAGGGAGGGCAGGGGAATGGGGAAAAAATAAGAACCAAGATACATCATTTAAAGGTAAAAGTTTCCACTGATGAATGTGAATATATTGTATATCTAAAAGGTACCGATAAAAAAATTAAAGAGAAAAAAATAAGACATTATTGGCCCAGTAAATTTCTTGCTTAATATTTTTCAAGTTCTGGTTAGAATGTCTCTTTTTAAAGTTATGTGGGTATTTTACTTTGAAATATATTATAGTTTGTGTATTTAACAGTAAGGAAGAATATGTAACCAAAATTAGTATTCTTTCTTTATACCTATTAGTACCTGAAGCTTCCTTTCAAAAGAAACTCAGCCTTGGGACCAGGGATTCAGCTCAGTGGTTCCACTGCGTGTTTCTTAAGTGCAAGGTTCCGAGTTTGACCCCAGGTACAAAACAAAACAAAACAAAAAGAAATCCAGTCTTTCCTTAATTTTTTTACTTAGTTCCTTATTTTTAACTTGTCAAGTTCTAATTCAAAAGCTGTGCTCTTTTTTGAGTACCATGCAGGGGAGTTAAACTGATGTTGAAACAGTTTGCGATAAACAACAACAAACAAATACTTTGGGGAACTGCCACCTTCCAGTAATTTAGCAAAGTGAACACAAAGGGTAGGGGAAGAAAAACCAGGTAGATATGCTTAGGTCTTTCAGAAATCACGGGGTTGTTCCTTTAGCCCCATATATGTGAATATACAAAAAAAGTCATATTATACACATCAAGGGAATGGGTATTCTTCAAAAGGAATGCCACGCCAATGATACTCTGGAAAAACAGGAAGAGGCTACAATGTTACTCAGCATGCTCTTGCCATTGTTGTAAAAAAGTAAGTTAAGGGCAAGATATTTGTCAATAGAACTAATGTTCATATTGAGCATATTGATCACTTTAAGTGTCCAGATAGCTTCCCGAACTTCATCAAGGAAAATGATCAGAAAAAAAAAGGAAACCAAAGGGGAAGAGTCCTGGGTTGAGTTGAAGCCCAATCCTACCCCGCCCAGAGAAGCACACTTGTGAGAACCAACGGGAACATGGCTCAGTGGCTGGCGCCCATCCCCTATTAATTCATGGCGTAAGTTGAGAATGTAGATCTGCCATTCAGCATCTGATTAGCTCCCTTCTTACTGGAGACAAATCAATCCTTTGACTGTCTAAAAAGGGGGATGAGCAAGGGCTAAAGAAAAAAAGAAAACAGAAAAACAGAGACTCGTGTAATTTCAAAGTGTATGGGGGGGCCGGGAGTCAGTGCCTCAGAGCGGGCAAAGACAGATACCCCCAGGTCACCGTTATTTATTGGATCGGATCATAGGGAGAATCAGATGATTCATAGGGTGGTGATAATCCTAAATCCACTAGGATCTTATGCTGATGTAATATCGCCTTTACATCATGGGACCACTGAAGCCTCAGAATGGCTCCCAACACTTTCTAGACCCTGCTTAAAAATAAAAGGAATCTTCAACTGTACGGACAGTTTTCTTAATTGAACAGGTGTGAATGCTCTCACCTCCGGGAAATACATGGAGCAGGTTGTCCTTGTATCTAGCTGCCAGGTAAAGGTTCTTTCTTCAGTGTTTTTCTGTCTGAAAGATGTGAGATATTGTGCAGGGGTAAACCCAAAGTGCCAGATATTTATGAAATAATTATATTGGCTTAAAGATGCTCTAAGTCACTATGGGAAAAAATATATCAAAACAAATGGAAGTCACTGGATGGTACTGCAGTTAAATAAATGAACTATTTAAAGTAAAGAAATACATTTAAAAATATCAAAAGTAAAAGGGATACAAACATCTTTGTCTAAGAAATGTCTCTTCAGGGTCGGGGATTTAGCCCAGTGGTGCTGCTGACTGCCTTACAAGCACAAGGTCCTGAGTTCGTTCCCCAGTACCAAAAAAAAAAAAAAAAAAAAAAAAAAGTTTATTTCAGATGCACATTTCTGGGTTGGGTCTTTAATTTTGGGAGGTCTGATTTTTTAAAATTCTTTAAATATTCTAGATATATATCAGAGCTTTTTCTGTGGAACAGCTGGTAAATATTTTTTCCCCACATTGTGGGTTGTATCTTCATGCTGTTGGTGTTTGCTCTTGCTGTGCAGAAGCTTTTAATAAGATGAGATCACAGTTTTTGATTCTTTGTGCTAGTTCACACATGACTGACGTTTTCGTCATAAAGTCTTTTCCTATGCAAATAGGAAATAGAGTTCTGCCTAACTTCTCTTCCAGCTGGTTTAGTTTCTGTTTTCATATTTAGATCTTTAATTCATTTCAATTTTAATTTAGACCATGGTGAGAGATTTAGGTCTAGTTTAATCTTTGACAAGTTGAAGCCCAGTTTTTCCAGTACCACTTATTAAAATGGCTATCTTTCCTCCAGTGAGGACGATTTGCTCCTTTGTCAAAGATGAGGTGGCTGAATATGCCCAGAGTTGTTTCTGCATCTTCTAATTTGTTTCACTTGTCCTTAGGACTGATTCTTTGTCAGTAACATGTTTTTATCACAGCTGCTTTGTAGTATAGTTTCAAATTAGGGCTTGTGATACCCCTACTTTGTCTTTGTTGCCTAGAATTACTTTTTTCTATTTTAGGTCTCTTCTTGTTCCATATGAATTTTTGGATTGCTTTCTCAAGTTCTGTGAAATATGCTGTTGGAATTTCAATTGAGATTGCATTGAATCTATATAGTGGTTTTGAAACTAAGACCCTTTTCATTATATTGGTTCTTCTTACCCAGGAGCAAGGGATGTCATTCCATTTTCTGTTATTCTCTTCCATCTCTTTTTTCAGAGTGCTGTACTTTTCAGAGTAGAGGTCTCAGACAAAGAAGTAGAGACAGCAAATAAACACATAAAAAATGTTCACTATCATTGATCATTTGAGAGATGCAAATAAAAACAATGCTGGGATTCCACCTCCCCCCAGAAAGAATGTCTGCTATTATGAAATCAACCAATAACACATGCTGGCATGGTTGCTGGGAAAAAGGAATCCTTCTACAATGTTGGTGTGAGTGTAGACTGCTGCAACCATAGTGGAAATCATACGAGGATACCTTGAAAAACTGCATGTAGATGTCCTATATGACCCAGCTATTCCCCTGCTGGGTATATTACCAAAATAACTAAAAGGATCATACCACAGCAATATATGCTCAGCCATATTTATAGTGGCACAGTTTGTAGTAGCTAAAACTTGGAAATGGCTCAATCGTCCAACAACTAGTGACTGGATAAAGATTTGTGAATTTTTTAAAAATACAATTGAGTACTACTCAGCCAAAAAGAATGAGAAGCGAGGCATTTATAGTTAAATGGGGTGCACATTGAGTTCATATTCTTAAGTAAAATAAGTAGGACACTCATGTATGGATACCAAATAGTTTCTCTGGTGAGAAAAACCAAAAGTGTAAATGACGACCAGAATGTATGATAGATAATATGCAATAGGAAGACAAGGCTCAAAGGGGAAAGGGAAGGGGAAGTGGGACAGCTAGAGGAAAGGAAAAAGGGAAAGAAAAAATATGAGTAGAGAAAAAATGGAACCAAAGCCTTTGTTATTAGGGAGGAGTAGAGGGTTCAAAAGGTGGGCAGGGAAATGAAAAAATAAATAAATGAAAAGAACCAAGATATATCATGTACAGGTACAAATTCCAAGTGATGAATGTCATCATGTGGTATACCTAAACTGTACCAATAAACTCCATGAATATATAGATAGATAGATAGATAGACAGAGAGATAGATAGGTAGAGATAGATAGATATAAACACTTTGTAAAATAGATTAAATATGACTAATAGAGGGAAGCATGAAAATTAGAGGAAAAATGCCTAAATGGCATTTATAAATGCATGAATGAAATTAGGCAATAACAAACTAAAAACAACCACTAAAATAAAAATGGTTAAACTTTTAAAATATGTTACAAAAGATTAATTTGCTCATTAATGTGTTATAAACCACAGACTTTTAGATTACACTAAACTTAACAGTTCCTGGCACCATTTCAAAACCCTTGAACCCAACCTCTGGAATTATTGCTCATGGTAGACTGTTATAGAAATGGCCACCTGCTTACTGGAACTTGCTCCTTGTGAAAACTTTGCAGGTATAGATCAGTATTTTTAGGGGCTATCTTGCACGAATTTACTGTATTGTCGAGAAGATCATCCAAGCCCTCCCTGCCACATTCCTTGTCGGTCGCTACCTTCCCAGTATCATAAATAAACCTCTGCTTTGCATTACTTTCATTTCTGACTTTCTACTTTTCCACCTGGTGGACCGTCAGGCTTTGAGCCGGGCTCGCTTCACATTTCACTCTGCATTCTTCACCAGAGTGAAGGCACAAACCGAGATAAGCAGAATCTTCTTGGAGACTCCTTATCCCCTCAGACCCCTGGCCCATGCTATATCACCTGGTGTAGGAACAAGGGAACAGGAGTGAGAAAGAAAGAGTGTGTTTAACAAAATCCCACCCTTCTAAGTTAATGTGAAATGTGTTATACTTTTCCAAGAAGTTAATAAATGACATAGTAATACTTTTTAAAACTCATTTCACTAATTTCCTAACATATGAAATACAAAATGTATCTCATGATTAATATAAATGTTTCATAAATGTATGCTTCAGATATCTTATTATTATATTACAATAGTAACAGTTTAAAATTATAAGGAAGTGATATAAAAGCCTTAAAATTAAATGTTAAGAATAAATAAAATTTCCTTTTAACATACCAAGTAATGACTTTAAAAGTCGTCATATAAGAACCATAGATTCTTAAATTACAGCCAGTCCCTAAGCTTGAAACCTTTATTTGCCTCTTTCTTGTGAATGTGAGGGTTAATTACAGCAGTAAAGCTTTGTCAGGTGGCTACAATGCTGCAGATTTTAAACATATTAGTTTATTATTCAATAACAAATTATCACATATTGATCAGCTTATAATTATGTGCATTTCTTATTTCCCAGTTTCTGTGGTCATGAGTCCAGGCAAAAATTACTAGGTACTGAGCTCAGAACTCCACAAAGGTGAAATCAATATACTGTCTTGGCTATGATGCCACCCTTTGACCTTTCGTAGAGCTTGAAGTATTCTTTCAAACTCTAGTGATGTTTGGCAGCATTCAGTTTCTTCCAGCTGTAGCTCCTCTTACTCTTCCTCATTACACAGGCCACTCAAGAGCCTGGCACTTTGTGTTTTTAAAGTTCATAAATCAATTACTGCCTATTGTCTCTAACCTCTACCTGTGCTTTTAAGGGGCTCACTTAACACACCAAGACTACTATTGGTGATTTACTCCAAGTTAAAGAATTAATAATCTTCATCATATCTCAAGAACCAATCCATTTCTGTTACATATTGCAAGCTTCCAAGAGGGTGAAATCCATCATATTCATGCAGCTTCTATATCCAGTGGTGAACCTTGGTCTACAAACTTAATTTGTTTCATGATTTTTAGGAAGATGCTGTGTTTGTGGTTTTTTTGTTTTTTTTCTTGTGTGTGTGTGTGGAGAAGATAGACGTGGTGATGTTTGTCATTCAATGCATAATTTGCAAAAAGAAGCAGAATTCTGCAGAATGGTTTTGTTTGTAGTATAGAAGCTTAGCATTAATTTATGATCTAGTGTAATATTACCCTTAAATACTGCAGTGTAAGATGATTTTAATATGAGGAGCAGAAAAAATGTAATGTTACAAAGCCCTATGAAATTTTTATTATCATATTTCTGATGCAGCTAAAAATCATAGCACAGTGAAAATCTTATAAAATTTGGTGTAGTTTGAAAGTCTGAGATTGTGCATAAATTTTTATGCTTTCCTTTCTTATTTAGACTTCATCAAATATATATTTAAAACAAAATAAATGCATACATGAAAATATAAAAATGACAATAGAGTTTATGTTGATTTTCTTATTAATAGGTACCAATTTTAAAGATGTGTTGTATCTAGACTTTTATCACAATGTAAGTAATTTGGCTGAATTTTAATCTGCTATTAAAGATTAAATATATGAAATATAAGAAATATGAAATTTCAACATAACAAATTTATTGTATATCAAGACATGCAAATTAGAACCTTATTTCCAAGGGCAACGAGAAATAAATTGAAGGAGGATATAAATTAACTATATAAAAGATGCTTTAGTAATATTTATTTCGCACTTAAAGAGAGTTTGGAATTGTAATGTCATATTTGATATTTAATTTCTATTTAAAACTCATGAAGTAATCATTTTTAAAATATAGTAGTAGGTATAGAAAGCCACATACTACAATCATAGATATAACTAAATATAAGTATGTGATTTTAACCTGAACTTTTACCTATTGTGGTATGCTCTCACAAATTTTGTTTGTGGTTTTGATATTACATGATTTAGAATTCTTAAATACCTAAAAATAACAAATTATTCCGTCATAGAAACAACTTCATGCTAAAATATTAAATTTTTAAAAAAATTTATGTTTAAATTTTATTAGTAGTTTATGGACCTAGATCATAAATTCTCATGGCCACCAAGTAAACCATTATACATAAATCCACTATTGTTAGTTGCTTTTGTTTATTTTTTTTTCTAGTTGCTTTAGGACACATGTGTAAATACTGAGTAGTTTCACTGGTGTGAAAAACTAAAAGTGTAAATAAGATCCAAATCGTATCATATAACTGACAATGTGAAATAGGAAGAAAAGGCCTAAAGGTGTAGGGGAATTAGGAGAGGTAGGGGAAAGGAAATAAGGGAAAAGAAAAAATATGAGAAAAGGAAAAAAATGAACAAAGTCTTTGTAAGTAGGGGAGTGGGGAGGAGATGAAGGGAAGGCAGGGGTATGGGAAAAAATGAGAAACAAGATCTGTCGTGTAAAGGTACAAAATCCCAATGATAAATTTAACTGTACCGTATACTTAAAAAGTACCAATAAACTCAATGAGAAAAAATAAACAAAAGTTTTACTTGAATTAAATATATTTCTAAAAGTGACCTTGCTGAGTGAAGTATAAATATATTTTTAAGTTTTTATTTTAATGTGGGTCCACTTGTATTACCTCTACACGTAAACAAGATAAGAAAATGGTAAAAAACACAGTGTTATAGATTGGCTTTATTTTGTTTGACACAGATGAGGTTGAACACTTTCACATGCATATCGCTTGACTGTATTTTCTGAACATCCCTTTTATCACCTTTGCCATTAGTGTTAAAATTTTTATTTCAGTTTTAGCCCCTCTTTTCTTTATTTCAAACAGCTTTTTTCTATATACAGTATTTTGACTTTCTATGTAATTCTTACCTCAAGTACTTATTTATCTTTCACTCTTATTAATAATATTACTTGTTTGCATTTCACAAGTTATTCAGTCAAATATATCGGATATTTTCTTTATGTTTAATTAAACCATATTTTGAGGAAAGTTTTACATGCTTTAACATTGATTTAATTATACATACTGTGTAATCATTACAGGGTTTTTTTTCCCTAGTGATCTATTATGTACCATGACACAACTTTTAAATGCAAGCACACGAGGGACATGTGGCTGAGCCTCCATCCCCACAATGCTCACTGGAGCTGGGCCATCCTATCAGACTCCACACACTGGTGCCTCATTTCTCTATTGGCCCTGGAGGCAGCTCCATAACTGACTTGATTTGTTGAGACAGATACTTCCGATCAGGAGTAGAAGAGTCTTCAGACAAGAATATCCGATTGCACTGTCCGTGCCTTGCTGCCCCGAACATTTTTCTCAGATTCAAAGCAGTAACATATAGGTTTTTGAAGGAGTTGAGCAACAAGCAGGAATCTATGTCAATCCTAGGTATTCTGCGCAGTCTCTATGCCCAAGTAATGAGCTGCATGGGCACCGTAGATCACACTCTTCTAGGATTACGTTCTGATCTTATCTTTGAGGATGACATCATCTTCTCTGAATCAAAGCTCTGTCAAATTTTTTCTTGTCTTTGTCTATTGTTTTAGAAACTCTTTCGCTACTTATTCCTCAAAAAAATTCACTCCAAGTCTCAGTTCTCATATATATTTACTTTGTAAGTCAATGCATCAAATTGCATTCCATTTAGACCCTGATGGGTGATGACTCACCCTTGTACAATGCAACATTAACTTTTCTGAAACCCTGATTCACATATCCCAGTGCCTATGTAACATGATACATCTTCCATGTATAGCTTTAATCTCAAATTTAATATGCCACTAAGGGAACAGGAGGGATATAAATAAAAGCAAAACTTGTTTTCACAAGCATCCTGATCTTCCTAAATGGGAACGCTGCCAGTCACTCCGGAGAAAAACTTTGGGTCACCTTTGTCTTTTATTTTTCTGTAATACAATTTATTCAATCTGTTGAGTACAATAGCAACTATCTCTTGGTTTTCCTACCTTTCTCTTGCATCCTTCATTCTCTTCCCCAATTAGTTGCTAGAATTGTTGGGATGGTGTCATGTGAGAAGATGTAACTCTTCTACTGAAAATGCTTTACTGAGCTGAGGATTTAGCTCAGTGGTTTTGCCTCCTGCCTTGTAAGTGCAAGGTCCTGAGTTTGAACCCTTGTACCCCAAGAAGAAGAAAATGCTTTACTGCTTTCTAATCACACAGAAGAAATTCTTAAATGTAGCTAAAATATATTATCAGTTCCTTGCTCTACATCTACCTTTTCCCCTAATCTCTTCTCCTAAGAACCATCCCTGTTTCCTCTAGGCTTTAGCCACGCTGACCTCTATTTTCTTCCTCACACTTGCCAGACACACCCTTGACTCATGCAAGTCCTCGTCATTTACTTTTTACTGTGTCTGAAATAATCCATAATCACCCTGTTGTTTTTCTTCTTTCAAGCCTATTCTCCAATTTGCCTTCTTTATGAACTCTTTCAAACTTCTTTATTTAAAATTGTTACTCTATACAAATACTCTAACTTTCTGCCTCTCTTTGATTCTCCATGTAAATATTATTATTTGCTATGCTATATTTTAAATATTTCTCATATTTTTCTCTATTAGAAAAATTTTGATCATTTAATCACAGCAATTGAAATATTAACTAGACTATAATGCTTTGTTAATGTTCATTTGTTGGAAGAAGCCAGAAAATAAATTGGAGATAAAGAAGTTTTTGTTCTTTTATGATTTCCATATGGGTTTATTTACTTATCAAGGATTTGATGAACATGTACTGTAGGATTAAGTATAACTTATGCAGAAAATAACAAAGACATTGCTCTTCATTTAGTGAAGGAAAAGTGGTAAAGTGGTAAAGTGAACATGCAAATATGTTTAAACATAATAAATAGTTCTGTGATAGTAACTGGGCTATAGGACATTGTGTTCACAATTCTAAGGGACACTCTCTTGAAAATCATATTATAACTGAGGTCTTGAGGTCTTAAATGAGGCATCCAAGTCAAGATATATGAAAATATTATTAAATGAAGTGTTTGTAAAGGAGGAGGGAGGAGGGGTGAAGGGAGGGCAGGGACAAGGGGAAAAATGAGAACCAAGACCTGTCATGTAAAGGTACAAGATCCCAATAATGAACATAATTGTACTGTATAACTAAAATGTACCAATAAACTCAATGAGGAAAAAAAAGATATATGAGAACATTATTTTCCACTGTAGATAAAGCAACAAAACAAAACAACAGGACAGAGAGGAACACATCCAGCCCAAGGAGTTCACTGTAGATGAAATGTAGTAAGCAGGATGAAACTAATAAATGGACTTATGGTAGTGTCCTAACTTACTTCTCATCCCTGGGACAAAATATCTGACATGACACTCACAATCTGAGGAGGGTTTCATTTTGGCTCATGTTTCAGTTTGTTTGGTAGGCTTAAATGCGGAAACCAGAAAGCACTTGGCCATGGTAAAAATTAGCTCACGCAGCCAGAAAACAGAGAGAGAAGAAAATTGCCAGAAAGGGAGATACACCCTCTTCCAGGTCATGCCCCCAGTGACCCACCTCTAAGGATCCCCGCTTTCGAACCGCAAGTCAGGCCTCAAGAGCTCAGTGGACCGACTCACTGATGAAAACAGTGCCCTGATGTTCCAGTCACCTTGCAACACATGAGCTTTTCGGAGGATACCCCAGTTCTAAACCATAACATTCAACCCTGACCTCAAAAGCCTCGTGTCCATCTCTTTATGAAAAATACATTTAGCCTAAGTCTAAGAGTTGCCAAAGTTTCAACAATTTTAGCAGTACTAGAAAGCGCAAGTCCAAAGTCTCTTCTGATTCTCAAAACAAACTTTTAGCTTGAGTCCGCATACAAATCAAAATGGTACAGGGAACAGAAATTCTTACACCAAAGAGGAGGAACAGGAGGATAGAAAGAAATCAGACAAAAGCAAGACCAACAGGGCAATTCTGGAAACTGGCAAGGAGGATATATACCACTCAAGCTTTGTGCATCACATTCTAGAGCTAAAACACAACAGCAAGAGAGTGAAAAATATTTTAATAGATAATATTTTAAATCACGTATCTTTCTTTACAGCAGCATGGTACTTATTCATAGGTAAACGGATATAACTTGGGGACATGGGGTTAAGTGAAATAAGTTAGACACACAAGCAAAAATAGTGCACGGTCTCTCTTACATGAGGCACAGAAAACATGGATACACAAATAAAGAGCAAAACGGATGAGAGCTAAGCGGGAAGTATGGAGAAGTTCAAATACTTTTCCAAGTTGCTTTCAAAAATAATTTAATGTGTATATTAATTTGCTTCATTTATACAACTAATTTATCTTAGTTGATAAAAAAGAAAGTATTGTATTATTATGTTAGTTTCTGCTATGTAAGAATCTATTTTTTATGTCCTGTACTTTGAGTAATTACATTGAAGATAATGACACTATATTAACTATTGTTGATCTCTTATTTTGGTATGAATTCATTTTGACATAAAATAAAAAAGTAAAGGTAAATCGGGGTGTTAAATGAAGAGTGAATTATACCAAAAATGGAAATCAGAAGGTGAGTGGAAGCTGTTTTATTCAAAGCTATGGATTCAACTTTTAAGTCTGAGATTAGTTTTGGGAATGTTGCCCAATGTTTCTTAGGAGTAGCCTCGGAAATTTAGAAAAATACACAAGTTTGAAAAACATTTTGAAAGTAGAGTCTACAATGCTTATTGATGGATTGTCCTGGAATAAAACAGGCAGAAAAATAAACAACAATCCTTCCACTTTGGGATTGAGCAATTCTATGAATTTTAATATCTGCTTCAGGGAAAATCAAGAATGATGCTTAGTATACATTACTTTTGAAATACCTATTAAATGTTCTTGTAGAGATGTAAAGTTGTAATTACAGGCCTCTGAAACAAAGATGAATATTGAGCTATACCTGCTGGCAATCTTATTTGTTACCTTAGCACAATGACAAGATCAATGAATTGTTCATAGCTAAAGATTAATAAAAAATGTAATTAATCAAAGACTATTTCTCAATCTTAGAAATTTTCATGTGTTAACTTGTACCATTGCTTGTAATTATAATTCCTGTAATTCAAAATATAGATTGCAATATTTCTAGACTTGTAATATTTCTAATTTTTTCTTTACTGTTGATAATAAATAAAACTTTGATAATTATTCTTATCAATTTTTTTCTGAATCAATTGAAACCTATATTTTTCTAAACATGTGGCAAAATTATGCCAATCTAGTCCTAAACTAGTCTTTTTGAAGGCAGGTATTTTACAAGCTTTAAAAATATGTTAATTAATGCTTATTCTAAACCTTAAAAATCAAATACCTCTACTGAGACTTTTATTTGAGACAAATATTTAAGTTTTTTTTATTTTCTTTAGATTGTTTTCTTTTTTTGTTGGAGGATTTACTTTTTAAAAATATGATAAAAGCTTAGTATAAATGACAAAAACAACACCAAGCTTTCCTCCTTCGGGGTCTAAAATCCAATTATATTTTATTGTGAAGGCTAAAATAAAGTAAAAGGGAAAAAAGTTGGAAACACTATCTCATAAGTAACATGAAGTGATTTCCCTAGAGATAAGAACAATGCATATCTTCCGACCTCATCTATCTTATTCAGAGTATTACATACTGGAGATACATTAAATAAAGTCAATATACATGTTGTCTCTTTGCATGTTACTAACTACACTGAAATATTGAAATATTCTAAAATGTATGAAACTGCTATCTTTCTCCTCTTCACATTAGATACTTGTACAAACCTGTCTAATAAATAATCTTCCTGTCAAGGTGATTTTTTTGTATAGAAAGCCATGTACTTTTTGATGTTTAAATGTTTTTGATAATGGCTATTCTAAAATAATGTTACTGGCATGACATTATCATCGAGTCTCAGGACTAGAACATAAGACAAATAATATAAAACCAGAGAAAATTGAAGAAATGGGACCACTATGAATGTATGGAGAATACATTCTCTGTGTGTATTCCTGCGATATACTATTGCTTAAATAATGTTATATCGAAGTAATTTATGTCTATTTTACATACTGACTTCTTTACAGATTTTAATGATTAGTTAAATGAAAATGATGCCTCAGTGAATTAAATAATGCACCTTCACTTGATCTAATAGTCTAACCTAATACTGTTTATTGTATTACACAAGTGAATTTTCATTCTAATTTACAATTGAACACAGGAAAGATGCCATGTTTCTAGATTGTTAAACAAAAATAAAAAAGCAAAGCTACCTAATTAAGGAAAATTATGTGAATATATTTATTGGAAGACTAAATCAAAAACATAACAAGAAAACCACCACACAAGAAATCAGTAAATCATTATTCTGTTTTGCTATATTCAATCAAACACAATTATCAGTTAGCAGTGAATATTGAAACGTGTTTCCAAACTGATCTTTGCTGGTTATTTCTTCTCTTTCTAGACATCACGTGACTCCCTGAGTTCCGGTATGCAAGGACACTGCCTTCGGAGAATGTCATATCCCTTTCTATTCCTATCCCTCCTATCCTTAGGGTAATCAGAAGTATCTTGGGTCTATGATGTCTTTTTATTTCCTGTTATTCTATTCAATATCTAAAATGATCTCTTTTTTATATTTTTCTAAAATATCCCAAATGAGAAAAGTCCTTATGTTTACCTAACTTATCCCTTTATTGCTGCATATATTCATTTCCACCTATAACATTGATAATGAACATTGTATATGGATAATTATAGACTATAATACAAGAGGGAGTCAATTCATTGAACACATTTTCAAAGTTGCTTAAAAACCTTATTGAGTCAAACTCTATTTCTCAAGAGCTAAATGTTTATTTCTTAACTTTTCAGTATGACATTAGATCAAAATTTCTCATTAGGATGAATTCACTGCAATATAACGAGTAATGCATATGCAAAATGGAATAGATATTTACCAAGCTGTGTTTCAAAGTACAGATTCTCACTTTCAACCCAATGTTCCAGTTCCTGACTAGCCAGTACCTATGTGAACATATGTCTAATTTAATTTATGCTGAATACTATCCATCTATTTTTGTGACAAACAATGGTACTAGATATTTTGGCATACTCACATGACCATGTAAAGTTTTAGCCAAAAAAAACCTCATTATCTTTGTAATATTTTGTGATCACTTGCAATATTACACTACACATAAGTTGGTTTCACATGGAATTAATATTTCCCCTTTATAAAGTACAAAATATATAGTCAAAAATACATATATTTATTAGATGATGGAATTTAGAATAAGGAAATTTATCAAAGACAATTTTTCTTAAAATATCTGAGAGGAAATGAAAGTTCTTGAGGAATTTAACATGTGAAATTAAGGTATTCAACTTGCTTTGCATCTGCAATTTTCTTGATTCCCCTTTATAATATATTATATTTTTAAAATACATTTCTGCTATATTCTCACTTCATGGGAAAGTAAAAGCTGAAATGCAGACAGATAAATACAACAAACAAAATCTTAAGCCTACTGAGTAAAATGATTATAATAATATTTACAACAAAAATCTGAAAGAAAATGAAAAATCCAGACTGGTAAAAAAATACCACCAGGATTTTTTTTTTTTTTTTTTTTTTACTGGGGATTGAACTTGGGTCCTTGCGCTTGCAAGGCAGGCCACCGAACCGCTGAGCTAAATCCCCGGCCCCACCAGGATTTTGAAATCTTACAAATATTGAAAACTAAATAAACAGAAAGTCAGGTCTTATTTACGGAGAACTTACAAATGTAGAAAAAATAATGTTCTATTAATAAGTCTTGAAGGAGTATCTGAGAAAGCTGAGGAACAAAAATTTCTGTAAGTTATAGGTCATCCAGACCAGTCAGTCATCAGAATTAGATCTTTGTACAGCATCAGAGACTTGCATTTGTATTCTTCTTAGAAAACTGTACATAGTCCTTTAATGTTTAATTCCTGCTGTTTCTCCAGTCAATATATTTTCATTCTTTCTGTAAGCCTCAGTGCTCTGTTCTCATTTATCAATTTTCTATTTATTATAAACTAAGCACTCGTGTATGTTCTAGCTATTAAGATCCTCTCAGACCCTGACATGGATTTCCCAAATGTTTGTTACCTCTGCAAATAATTTCATTAATATTTCAGTTTTTCCCTCAAAATAGTGGTTATTAATCTATTTTGAGAGAGAATCTTTCTATACAGCCAAAGCTGGTCTCAAACTTATAATCCTCTTGCTTCAGCCTCCCAAGTGCTAGGATTATAGATGTGTATGACTATGCCCAATTTAAACCATTTTAAAAAAATAATTAGTAAATCATTCGCTACCAATTGAGCAACATGCAGGTAGAGATCTCCTACCAGAAAGGTACAACATAATAAATTGCATCATTATAGCCATTCAGTTACATAGCATTCAATTTGGGAGACTCAAATGCTTTGCAGAAATCCAGAACAGTTATATGCATCTGACTCCCTTATAATTTCAATAACCTTATTCAAAATTATCTACAGGATTTTAGAAATATGCATGCAATGAATAGCTAAACCTTGTTTTAAGGACTGGAGTCAATACCTAAATTTCTTAGAGGATTAAAATATTGATAATGTATATACACTAGCTGTGGCAAGATGAAAACAAATTCATACATTCACAGATCTCTGGTTCTTGGAGAAGAGGAATCTTGCTATTTAGAGCTCATTAATGAATAATCTAGATCAGAATCTGAGGCAATGAGAGAGATTATTTCACTCTAGCTTCTTTGAAATATAGCCCTGGAAACTCACTATATAAAACACAAATGGCTCAATGGCACCTGAAAAGTCCAGCAACCCATGAGTGGAGTAAATCATCTATACTCGTGTGGTACCCAACAGTGTTTTACAGTTACAATCTGAAATTTGTCAAGAAATTTAATGGCTATAGAAACATTATATGCATTTTTCTCATTAATGTCATTTGAACATGCATGTAATTTGACTCTTAAAAAGTAAGCTTCACTTTCAGAAAATTTTAAGGAGAAAAAGATTTGTGATGAGGTTTGAGAGTTATAGTAATCTTATTTTTTTCTCCACAATATTTTCAGTAATAATCCATTAATATTAAAGATTTTGTTCTCTATCAAATGAATTCCACTTATAAAACTGGATCGAGGTATCTTAATTATTTTCCAGGTTTAATGACCTTACAAGAAAAAAAATGGTGCCTTCTGCTTTCAAAAAATGTTTTATTTAACACATATAATTTATCACACTAGAACAGGTTTTTTGCAGTTATTTTCTTAAGACAATTAGTTGCTAAATATAATGCTCTTAGAATTTTTTCTCATTGAAAAGTGTGAAATACAAGACAGTATTTTTTTCCTTTTAAGGATAAGAGATGGCTGGTATAAATAAGCAGGTTTTGGGGGAAAAATAATTACTTCAAATCAATACTAATTTCATGAAGCTATATATCCTAAATAAACACCAAAAGAAAATCTCTCCTTGTACTGTATTTGCTTTAGGAGTGACCTGTGGACTAAGAAACTTTGGATCATTCATTGTCTTCCAGTATGAAAATTACATTTAAAAAGATTTATCATCCAACTTATTGAGTAGTCATTAATAAGAAAATTTTAGTAGTGACATATTCTAAGTATAATCCTGAAACCTAGTATCTAAATATACAAAGTTTAGAAAGGTAAAATATACTGTCAATAAACAAATTATAAGTTTTTGAAGTTTCTCCTTTCAATTTTATGACTTAATTATCACTAGTCTGAATTTGTGGCTTTGTATAAAAGATGTGAGAAACATTTTGAAGACCAAGAGTACAGTGAATTGTTATGAATAAGTCAATTAAGATCAAGCCCACAGGTTAGTTTCAAAAATCTTACCATTCTTGGCTCGCGTGTTATGATCTCACCTCTCCCTCTCTCTTTACCTAGCTTTCTCCTTTTTTCATCCTTTCTAAACCAGGAGAAAACTGGAAGAAATCTAAAGTGTCTCTCTGTGTGTAAATATATAAAATATTTTCAATCACATACCTAAAGTCATATAATCAAGTATTCAGAATGATGCGGAAATTTTAATTTGTCACAAATTTTAAAATATTTGGATTATGATAAAATATAAAATAATTTTAGGTTAAATAATTGCGAAACAGATTTTAGAATTATAAACATTTTAGTATAAATAACTACCAAATCATTCAATAATTGAATGGTATATTTAAGTTTCTGGAACCAGTTTGTGTTTATCTTTCCCGATTGGGCTAATAGGATTAAAGGCATAAAACAAATGCTTTAAAATATCTTTATACTATGAGTATTTTAGTGACAGTTTAGAGACATTGGAGATATATGTTTGGTTTTAAACTAATTCAATGAAAGAATTGTAAGAAAGTGTTGTTAATGTTTGTTTTCCTAGTGCATTAAGTTATATTATTATATTTATATAATATTATAGGCTATTAAATGGCAATTGCATTATTTCTAAAAATAATTTATATCTTAAGTTTATATATCTTTGCAAGTATTTTATTGCTAAAAATTAGCAATTATCTAAACATTAAATCATAATGCTTTTGCTGGTAGAAGGTCTGGCTTTGATGTTAATAGCTGCTGACTGATCAAGATGGTGGCTGCTCAATGCTGAAGTGGCTGTGGAAATTTCTTTCAATAAAGAAATAATGAAATTAGGATCATTAAAAAAACTTAATGTCATGGAAGATTTCTCATACTACTTCAGCCACAGTAGGACTTCCTTCAAACTTGGAGTCTGTCCTCTCAAAGTCTACTGCTGATTTATCAACTAAATTCATGTAATATACTAATACCTTTGTTGCCATTTCAATAACATTCGCATTATATTCCTAGGCAAAACATTTCATCTTAAAAACTACTTTCTTGGCTTATCCATAAGAAGCAGCTCTTCATCTGTCAGAATTTTGTCATCTGATTACAGCAAGATACATGTTCACACTCTACTTCTAATTCTAGATCTTTCGCTATTTCTGCCAAACCAACAGCTACTGCCTCCAGAGAAGTTTTGAACCCTCAAAGTCATACATAAGGATTAGAATAAACTTCTTCCACTCTCCAGTGCATAGCAATACTTTGTACTCTTAGCATAAAACACAAAATTCTTAATGGCACCAATAATGGTAAATCCTTTCCAGAAGGTTTTCAATTTACTTTGCCCATACTCATTACAGCAATCACGATCTTTGGCAGCTATAACTTTTAAAATACATTCCCTGAATAATGAGTCGAGAGCTGAACTCACTCCTTGATCCATGGCTGCAGAATGGATGTTGTGTTAGCAGCCATGAAAACACTCATTTAAATGTGCATTTCTAGCTGAGCTGCTGGGTGACTATGTACATGATCAGTGAATAGTAATATTGAGATTTTTTTTTTCCTGAGCTGTAGGCCTCAACAGTGGGCTTAAACTATTCCATAAACTCATAGCACATATGGATAAACAAAGTACACAGTCAAATGGACTTTATTGTTCTATCTGTAGAGCACAGAGAGAGTAGAATTAGCAAAATTCTTAAAATCCCTAAGCGTTTTGGAATGAGAAATGAGCACAGGTTTCACTGTAAACCTCTGTTAGCCCTCCCTTAACAGAAACTTCCTGTGCTTTGAGATTTTTGAGGTCTCACATTGATTTCTACACTCTCGCTATGAAACTGTAAGGGAGCATGTTATCTCAACGGAAAGCAATTTGTCTGCATTGAACATCTGCTATTTAATACAACCACCAATTATTGTAGCTAGATTTTTAGGCTAATTTACTCTCTCTGAGCCCTGCTTCTTCGCCATTTAATTTTACATTATGGTGATGGCTTCTTTTCTTAAACCTCATGAACCAACCTCTGGTAGCTTCAAATTTCTTCTCCTACAGCTTCCTCACCTCTCTCATCGTAGACATAAAGCCTTACTTTAGATTGCTTGTGCCTTCGGGAAAGTTGTTGGTTCTATCCGGACCACTAAAACTTTCATATCAGTACTTTTTTTTTTTTTTTTTTTTTTTTTTCTGGGATTGAACTCGGGTCCTTGCGCTTGCAAGGCAGGCCACCGAACCAATGAGCTAAATCCCCGGCCCAATATCAGCAATTTTGATTCACTTTTTAAAGTCATTCATGAGATCACTGGTGACATATCTGGAACAAGAGCCTTGCTTTTTAGTCTACCCTGCTTAACTGTCCAAACTAAGCACTATCATTTCTATTGTTTTTTACTCCAAGTGACAGACTTATGCCTCTTCCTTTCATTTGAACTTTTATAGACCACTATAAGATAATTAACTGACCAAATTACAATATCATGGTATCTCAGAAAATAAAGAAGTACAAGTAGGGGAGAGTGATGGGCTAGTTGGTGTCCCACACAGAACACACGTGTATCATGTAAGTTTGTCATCACAATTTCTGGTGTCTCAAAACAATTGTAATTGTAACATCAAAGATCCATGCTTACAGATGACCATGTCAAATATAATAAGATTTTAAAACTGTAGTAATTGCCAAAATGTGACACAATGATACAAAGTGAGTACAGAGGTGCAACAGACTTGTTCGGCACAAGGTTTCCAAAAATATTCATTTTGTAAAAAAAAAAAATCACAGTGTCTATGGCACGCAATAAAAAAATTTGCCTAAGCAAAGCTAGGAACAGCATTTCACAAAACTCTCACACTTGCATTTAGGAAAATTTTCAAATCAATAGGGATTGTACACTAAAATGATAATAAAAAAAGCACTTCAGGGATTAGAAGTGGAACCAAAGGTTAGAAATGATTCAATAGCAGAGCTGTCCTTGGTAGTGGGCTAGAAAAAAATCCCTTAAAAAATTATTCCCCAGAAAAATTAGATTGTTCTCAAATCCGTTGATGGTATTGAGCTTGGCGTAAAAGCATAGATGAATCTGGTGACCACAGCCTTCAAACAAACAGTTAAAGGCAGAAACACATGGATCACTATATTTGAAGAAGATATCGCCATGTATTTTCTTATTCTATGAAATTATTTCATTTTGATCTCTTTGGAAGTGACCACTCTTCAAAGATTTTAACTACACAAAGCCAACATTTCTCTGCACCTTAAATTGTTTTCTAATTTGTGTGTGTGTGTGTGTGTGTGTGTGTGTGCTCGTGCATGTGTGTGTGTGGTTCTGTGTATGTACTATACTGTAAATTGACCAGAGCCTTCACACTGGACTGCATCCCAGCACTTTTTTTTTTCTGGAAAATAAGTATATATAGTGCTTTACTTACAGTGAAGAAGGGATAGTAATCTTTTATTTCAAATGAAAAGAACAAACTATAAAGAAACCATTAGTACTGTCAATATTATACTCAGAAGAGAATAAACCTAAATAAACCATTGTTAATTTGGTTATCTGTGTTGCACAAATTGACAAATAACAGAATATAAACATTGAAAGTATTTTGAGACCCTATATCTTGATTATCATTTTTGATTAAGAGAATTGGACAAGGGCAATATTTGAGAAGAAAACAGTTAAAACAATGTTTTGAAAATTGCTAAAATACAGTATTTAGATTTAAAAAGCTCAAAAAATTCTTGGGGGGGCTTAAAAACATCACCTCCAAAAAAACAGTATAAAAATTTCTAACAACATGTCTGTGACATTTTTCTAAATACTGAAATGACAAAGAACATTTTAAAATCAGCAAAAAGGAAAATATAGATTATTTAAAGGGGGTTCAATCAGTTTAACAATGGATTCTTTATATTGCAAATGTAAATGAGAGTAAAGTTCTATTTGTCCAAAGAAAATAATAGGAAACCTGTAGAAGAACTATGACTGCATTTAAAATATATACTTAAATAACTTGCAGAAAAAGGAATTTTAAAATACTTTGCACAGAGTAAGAGAAAAAATAACATATCAATTACATTTGATATTACATGATAACAAGAAAGATTTGAGGAATGACTGAAGGTTCTGATTTAAGAAGCTAGTGAAAAAACAAAATAAAATCCAAAAGTGAAGCAAGGGAATAACAGAGAATCCCCGAGAGGAGAAAATAATAAGAGCCATAGATGAATGCAGAAAAAGGCAAACATAAATTAAAATCAATAAATAGCAAGGGAGAGAAAGGGAAAGCGAACACAAATTACAATTAGGAATGACCATTTCTACAAATCTGGTGAACACTGCAAGTGTAATAAAGGATTATTAATAATAATTTCATGGCAATATGCAGACAAATAGAACTATGAGTAGCACAAAATCTATTAGATAGTATAATTATCAAATGTGACTAAAAAGTAAGGAGGAAATGTAAAAAAAAGTCTGTTTTTTCTGTGAGGGTCTGAAAAGTTCAATTTTAGTTGTGGGAGTCTGCTGGTAGAAATCATTATAGCTTGTACTGATTCTGTATACGATCTGGCACGAAATAGCATTAACTCTTCTTTATTTCCATGCCCTTTTCAAGTTGCGCCTGTAATATTCACTTCCAAAAAATCATCCTAACAATCTTTAAAATACTAAATTTCTAAATACTAAATGTCTACATTTCTTGTGTAGCAATGAGATGTATTCATTTGGAGGGAGTATTTTTTCTCTGTATGAAAAAATGTGGCTTTTCTATAGACTCTCAAATATCTTTTGTCTTTCCTCACTCTCATCAAAAAGATAAAGGAATGTCAATTTTCTCTAAAGGCATTCACCTATTACTACAGCATTCTTAAAACAGTACTATGTTTGCTTGCCCATCTACCTAGTTTTTATTTGATTATAATATGTGTGCACTTAGCTTCTCTTTTCCTTTGTGTGTGTGTGGGTGGGTGTACCCGGAATCAAATTCAGGGTCTTTCATCAGGGCTGAGCTACATCTACCCTTTTGCTTAGTTTGAAATACAATTACACACAATATTCATTACACATCCAATTTAGTCACAGCTGTTGTGATGTATTTTTACAGCGTAGACTTTTATGAAGTGTGTATTCTGTTTCTAGAGGCAATCCCATGTGGCCACCTTTTCTAGAGTCATGGTGATTTATTCTCAATAATGTATGTTGAATAATGAAGACTGATTTATAGAAGTTCAGTTAAGCCAAAGTAACTACTATGCATTAATCATAAATAAGTAAATAACTAGATGTACAGACATATTTATGAAACGTGATAAAGTCTAATAGAATAACAATTTACAGGAATACAGTTTTCCAGAATAAAAATTCACAGCATAATTCTCCTTCTGGAATATTTTTGTAAATAAATGTTGCTCTAATAAATCCATGACAGTGTATAATTATTATCATACCTGAAAGTGCTCTAGAAAAGCTTATGAGATTGCCAATAAAACACAGAATAGGTGTTAGCTGATATTTCCATGTTAAATTTATGTAGTGTTTCACTGCTTTAGTGATGTATAGGATTCATACCCAGATTTAAGTTACTGCTACTTACTGTATTGTGTACTAAAAAGTAGTAGGTGGTAAATTAATGTTGTTTTCATAGCATGCCAGATACAAATTTTTATAGCACCATACCCATGAAATTATGTAACTGACACATAAAGAAATTTCACACAAAGAAAATGTGGGAAACAGCTGACAGTCCTGATAGGTAGTGGTTTACATGATTTAGTTTATGTCACCTCATGAGCTAAATAATAGCCTTCTAGGTTACTATTTTACTTAGTCCTATATTTCTTTGTGTTAATAGTTTCTTATAAATACCTCATTTTGTTATCGTTAAAACTATATTAAACTGATATTTTTTCAATCTTCCTGTTTTCTAGTAAAATTGTTTTGTTTTCTATTATTTTTGTTAAGGAACTCTCTCCTAGTGAGACCAATGATTTACTGGGCATCTGTTGGGTGTGAAAATATAAAAACCGTGCACTGACATAATTTTTAAAAATAGTATATTAAAATGAGCATAGATGCTTGCTACCTAATTTTTTAATATCAAGATCAATGTATTATTAATTTTTTGAAAATATTTATACAAAGACCTATAATGATCTTTAATCTGGCCTCATGGTATTGAAGTTTAAACTAAGGAATTTAATTAGTGACATATTCTGGAGTTCCTAAAAATGAACATGTCATATACAAAATCAACAAAAGGATGCCTTATGTAGTTGATTGCCTCTTTCATGGGCCCCAAATTTAAACATTTAAAAAACGCATAATCTGTGTGTTTCAAAAACTCTAGAAATTTCTCCAATTCCCAAAATTAAAATTGAAGTAACATAATGACAAGAAGTAAAGAGAACAGAGTGAAGTCATATGGATAGTATCTCTGATTATATTAGTAAACACATAAAATAAACTTTTAAAAACTTGGAATGGTAAATTTTTCTTGCATGATTTATGCGCTTTTTACAGCCCACTTTCTCTCCATGTGATCTTACTTGCTTCTCACTTATTTCACCTTTATTGGCTAATATATGTTTAATTTCACTCCAATTTCCAGGCAGAAAAAATAAAAGGAGAGTTTTTCATGGTTCCATGATTATTTCCTTTAAACAAACACAAAAGTAAACAAGTACCCTCAAAAATAAAACCATAGTTCAATACTATGTAACGCAAAAAACAGGAAGATGACATAATATTACAACTTCCAGATGATAAAATACTGGTGTAAGCATCCCATTACCATAGCAAAATAATTCAGACAATCAACTTATAAAAGGGAGTTTTGTTTTAGCTCATTTTTGAGCATTTCAGTCAGTGTTGGTTGGCCCCGTTCCTCTAGGCCTTTGGTGAAGCAGCACCTCATTCTGGGGAACCTGCGGTACAGCAACACATTCATCACAAAGGCGGCAGAAGACAAAAGGACCAGGTCACACTGCCCTCTGTTCCCTTCAGGACGCACCTCGAGGACAGGAAAACCTCCACGTTAGTCCCACCCTGTAAGTTTTCCTGGCCTCCAGATAGTGCCACCCTTGGGAGCAAGCTTTTAGCACGTGAGCCTCTGTGGGTACACTTAAGATCAAAACTATACTGATACTGCTACTTCAGGTCGGAAATAACGTGAGTAAAGATTTGTTTTTAAATGCTTATTTTTGTATAGGAGAACTTAATTACAGAATAAGGGAACTACTTCTTGTCTTAACTCCAGCGATTTTCTGTGAGAAAAATTAACAAAGACTATTGACTAAGTTAAAAAACAGAACTGACTAAATAAGTAGTCTTTTACTTATCTGTTTATGAATATCACTGTGTTTTTAAAAGCAATTTACACATTTTTTTTCTTCAATTTTGAGTGCTTTGGAGTGATGCACTTAGTTTTTCTCTTTGCGGCAAGTATTGTTCAATAATTCATGCTGCTTTCCTTTATGAAAATAACTCTAAATTTACATTCATATGAGAACACATGGATGTACACACTGCATTTGATTTCATCGATATTTCCCTAATATATCTATATATAAGTAATTCATTTTCAAAATCTTTATATAGTATATATTTATTCAGAAATATGAAATTATCCCTTAAGTCTATGCCCTACTCTATTGTAGAAGTAATCTTTTGGCAGTTAGGAATTTGAGTTTATAATTAATAAAAGGAATATATGATTATAACAAAATAATGTTTGAAAAAGGGCACAAAAGCCTTGTAAATAGAAATAATTGTCACAACAGCTCCCATTTATATGGTAAAGGAGTCTCAGAATTTTATTCTAATTATTAGACTCATATCAATATTATAATAGCACAGTCTAAGTATTGTTAATTAAAATGTTTATTTAAAAAATAACACCAAATGTTGGAAAGAATTGGATAAAATAATTTTCTATAATCATTCATCAAACTAAAAATAGCTGAAAATAAAATTATTTGCATGAGACATTAAAAACAGTGTATGTCTATTCTTTATACATGTTTTACATATATAGGTTAATAAAATGTACTTTATTTTCTTCTCTCCGGTCTAGAGCAGGGAATACTACTCTACAATACATGCTGTGGTCCTCAACTGACAACATTAACATAGGCAATATGGACTCTTGTGAAAAGTGACTAAACTTAGAATATTTTGTAAACATGCAATGTAGTTTAGTTTCCAAAGATCAAAAGAGTGATGCAGTTAGTTACCTTCCCCCAAATCATAAAACAAATTAAGTTCATAAACTGAGGTACCACTGTATTTATAAATTAAGAGAACAATAACTCTGTAATGAAATCCTTTAGGCTATAATTCTTGCACTTTGGGAAACTGAAGCAGGAGGATCTAAACGTTTAGCCCACCCTGTTCAACTTAGTCGCATTATGTCTCAAGCACACACAGGCACACACACACAAGTTAAAGGACTGAGGATGTAGCTCATTACAAAGATGCTAGGTTCAATCCTCACTACAGTAAAAAAGATCAAATATGTTATTTGAAGCTGATGAATGATAATAAATTGAAGGTGAGTTAAACTTTAGATAAATATGTAAACTTTAGGGAAAACATGGCTTAAATCTTATCTACTAGTAATATTATATGGAGGAAAATCTGAGAGCCATCTCATGTCATATGAAATAAATGCTATTTGATCTTTAATTGAAAAAACTCACCCATCTGTAATTACTTTCAGCCTAGCAATTGCAATGATTCCCTTCTGATACCAGCAGCAGATCACAGCCAGTGGGCCCGGGAGAACACTGAGTATATGGGCAGTAGTGTTATTTAATTGTTCTTGGTTTTATGATAAAAAAAAAAAGTTTGAAAAAATGCTTAACATATATCTCTATAATTTGTAATGGCCTTTCTCACCAGCATGTTAAAATTCAACTATTCATAGCATCCTTTTTAGATAAACTGGATCCTTTGGTCAGGTCTATTCAGATTTCCTGATGTTGTGAATGTGACCAAATGAAAAAAGATTTAGACTTTAAAGGAAACATTGAATGAAACAAAATCAATGCCTTCAAAATACTATTCATCATAAGTTAAATATTATAGAGATAACATCTTAAATATGTATGTCTTTTATTCACTCATGTTTCAATGTGAAATCAATAAGATTCTTCCAGTTTTAATATAACAATGGGAATTTAAAGAAAAAATTTAGGTAAAATTTAACACCAAACCTACTGTCATATTTAGTGTCATTAGGCACTTGGGTTTCCCACATACAACTAATCTGTGAACATATGATTCATTCTTGAAGCACACATATTTATGAAGAGTTGAAAGAGGAAGAGAGAAAGAAAACTGCCCATTAACATCAGCATCTACCATTTGCCATGCATGTATTCTACCCAGTAAATAACAAAGAAAATAAGAAAGAGAGAGAAATATAGTAAGGAAATAAGTTCACCTGTAAAATTATTTAGGTAAAGAGTCACCCTGACATTATTAGCTTCCTAGGGCTAAAAAATAATATAACCACAAATATCATCTTTGGACACATTTATTCTCTTACAATTGTTTTAGTCAAAAATGTAACCCAGGTATTCACTGAAGTTCTGGTCTTTGCCTAAATAGCTCAGTATTTGGTCTACTGAATTTCAAATGAATTTCACCAAGGCTAGATTTCCATTCATTCAATACACAACTTTTTTTTTTTAACCAGTCCCTTTTCACTGCTAGAAACACAATAAACAAAAAGCTTCTGCATTGCAAGAGAAACCACCAACAGAGCTGAGAGACAACCTACAATGTGGGAAAAATTTTTTACCAGTTGTTTGTCAGACAAAGGTCTACTATCCAGAATATATAAAGAACTCAAAACATCAGACCCCCCAAATTAAAAAACTCAATTCTAAAATGGGCATCTGAAATGAACAGACATTTCTCAAACAAAGTAAAAGAAGCAAATAAACATGAAAAAATGTTCAATATCACTGGTCATTTGAGAGATGCAGATGAAAACAACACTGAGATTCCACCTCACCCCACAAAGAATGGCTGCTATCAAGAAATCACACAATAACAAATGTTGGAAGGGTTGTGGGGACAAAGGAACCCTTCTTCACTCTTGGTGGGAGTGCAGGCTGGTGCAACCACTATGGAAATCAATATGGAGATACCTTAAACAATTAGGTTTTGAAGTCCTGTTTGACCCACCTATCCCTCTGCTGGGTATCTTTCCAAAAGAATTAAAAGAATCATACCACAGTGATATATGCTCACCCATGTTTATAGCAGCACAGTTTGTAGTAGCTAAAGCTTGGAAACAGCCTAATTGCCCATCAACTGGAGATTGGATAAAGAAGATGTGGGTTTTTTTTTAATAAGATGGAGTACTACTCATCCATAAAGAATGAGAAACTTAGAGGCATTTATAGTTTAGTGGATGCACCTTGAGTACATAATCTTAAGTGAAATTAACAGGACACATATGTCTCAATACCAAATAGTATCTGATGTGATAAACTGAAAGTGTAAATAATAATCAAAATGTATAATTGACATTGTGTAATAGGAAAACAGGTCTAAATGTGTAGGGGAAGAGGAAAGGGAAGGGGAAAGGTACAAAGGGAAGAGAATAAATAAGAGAAAAGGAAAAAATGGTAACAAAGTCTTTGTAAATAGGGAAGGGTGGAGTGGGTGAAAGAAGGTCAGGGAAATGGGGAAAAAATAAGAACCGAGATACACCCTATAAAGGTACAAGATCCCAATGACGAATGCACCTGTATTGTATACCTAAAATGTACCAATAAAGAAAAATGTCTATATCTTTCAAAATTGAAATCCTTCTGCAAGGAGGGAACAAAAAAATAAATAAAATAGTAAGGCAATTTATGATGATGATAAAGACTATTAACAAAAGTCAAGATGATGTGACTAGAATTATAACATATATAGAGGAATCAATGGTAACATCTTTAAGCAGATATGAGTTCAGTTAATACTAAAAGACGTAAAGTAGTCATACCTCCTATATTATCAGCAGTGCTTTTGCATATCGGGCTGCCATCCTGAAGCACCGGGATGGAAGAACGATGTACACACTCAGGGGACAGAAGAAGGCCAGCCTGACCACAGAAAGCTGAAAGCAGGAGAAAATAAAAATAGTTGTCAGTCTGTATCTGCCACTGTGGCTGTATGAACGAGATTTCCCAGAAAAGAGGAACCTTCTCCATATATATGTACATACATACATCTTATTTTCCTTCTAGTGAAAAATTTGCCTTCCAATTTAAACTTGTCCTATAATTGCTTCTACTAAAAAATAAAAAAATCAATTATCTCATTCCCTTCACTTTAAGCAATTTACCAAGCTCTTTGTCAGGTTTTCAAGTTCCTGTATGAACTTTTATTATTCTTTTATGAATACATATAGGTGAGTTCCAGCTATTGACAACATTCTTTCAACTTTTTGATTAAATTTTCTCTTTACACTTATAATTGAGCTTTACCACGTCAAATATTAAATTATTCTAAAAAGGTTTATCTTTTATTACTCTTTTTGGGGAAAAAATGAAATTTATTTTGTTTCTTCCCACTGTTTGGAAGGACTACCTGAAATATGATAGAAACTATCATGTCATCTGTTATGTACATCCATGAATTTTTTTCAATGGTTTTTGTTATGGAAAGTAGACCCTTTTGCTTGATTATACAAGTGAGCTGTCATAGTATAAAACAATTCAAAGAAGTATAAGAAAATAGACATAATTCCAAGTTAAATGTAATAATGCAGGTTTCACTGATTATGTGTGTTGTATGTTTGTGTGTTTACCAAATGAGAACGTCTCAGGCGTGAGGCACTTTTATGTAAACTATATAATTGGTATTTTTATAAAGCATTAAGTATAAAGAGCCATAATAATTTAAACAACTGTTTTGTATTCTTCTATAAATATAGAGTTAACCATCTCTCTATCTATGAATAGATTTTCTCAGATTATAAGGTTACTAGGCTATGATTATGGTGGTTAAACATCACTTAGATATGATTCTGCATATAGCATTATATTATGTTCCTAGCAATTTTTATCTATCAAAATTAATTTTAGTATTGATACACATTCACGCTTGACTAGTAGAATACTTGGATTAATTTTTACATCTCCATTTTCCTTCCAAAATTGCTTTATTTGGTCTCTCAATTACAGACTTACTTCAGATTATGAGCTGAATTCTTTCCACATTTCTGGTTGCAGAATTTGTTCCCTGATTCTGGTCCAGAATCACGGAAATAATTAAGTTCGTGAACCGAGTTAACACTGTACTTGGACTACTTTCCAATGTAAAATATACAAACTGTAGATTCATTTCAATAGGCATTCTTTTGACTACAAGTGAAATCAAATGTCTTCCAATGAATTTAGTAGTCATATTTTAATATGAATATTTCGAAGTTTTACTCATTGTTTAATATTGTTTACTTTTATATATCCTTTTATACTGAGAATATATTCTTTGGTCACTCTGAGGTGAATAATTTCTTAGGATTCAATGTGTCATATAAATGTCTATGCTAGACACTTTAAACATTTGTGTTTGGTACAATTGATTTATCATTTGTTGTATAATTTTAAATTTATGTATAGTTGAATTATTTTGAGTGATATAATAATTATTTTAGGTTTTTGATTTACACATCAAAATTAGTATGGTGTAACTATGGTGTTCACAGAAAATAAAAGCCTGTACCTTTTTTCAGTAATTAAAATTTTGTTTTCTACTTCAAATGTTTTCAGTTTAAATTGCAAGGAAGCCAAGATAATGCTTGTAAATTTACAATAAAAAAATAACAGTTTTTCAAAGCATGATAAAATTTAGCGTATTTAATAAATAAATAGTGGTCACACAGATGATGGCTGGTATACAGGAAGAGTGTTGGGGACCATAGCTGGGACACTTCTTAATGTGTATCATTTCACAATGAGGACGGCTCTGAAACTCCTAAAACTGACTACAGGGCTAGATTGGTCCTGAATAGGAGAGAGGGAAGTGTACAGGGAAATCAGTATGAAAACACATCAAGGCACTGTCGATATCAGGTACTGAAAGCCATCCACTTTCTAATTTCATCAAAATATAAAGCTAAATTACTGTAAATTAAATCTAGTCTTTAGCTCTCATACTTTTCATATCAGGTACATAAATTCTTTTTCATTCAAATACAGTAAACCTGGGTTTGTGAGAATCATTTGTTCTGCTTTTACTCCATAGCACTCATACATCAAAGCAGCACCAGAGAGAAGAACCACCGGAGATATGGTTTGGCTACAGTCCTATTTTGTCATCACAAAACAAATTCCTGAGTTGTCCATCTTTTTAATGATGCTAGCATTTGTTCTAAGTGTTCACCTACTAGTTCTGAAAATGAAGAGTGTATTAACTCCCTTCAAGCAGTCCCACCTGCAAAAATTAGCGATTTCTTTTATACAATAACCAGGCCTAGTAAGCAAATAAAAACATAGGATAAGAGAACAGATTATTTAATAATATTTTAAAAACATAAACGGCTACTAGCAAGATAATATTCAGATGCATAAGCCAAAATATCATTACTTTGAAACAACTAAATTATACGAAGTATTCATCTTTGACCTACTAAATATTGTGATTAAAATATTTAAATAATGAACAGTTTATAACTGTTCATGAAATTAATGATCATTAAATATATCCAATAATTGTCCATTTCATGGCCAGGAACATACTTCAAGTCTTTGTCTTAACAATAAATTATGGTATAGTAAGATATTTTATTTCAATTCATTATTTTTAAGCAATTTGGAAAAATAAAAATATAATTTATAAAGTTTAACAATTTTATCTATATTAGGAATACATATTTATATATTTAATATATATTATAAATATATATTATATAGGTTTACAAAACGTCTAGGTTGGCATACAAAATAATAGACAAAGAGAGTAATAAATTTCTTTTAAAACAATTACAATACAGTTCTTTTTGTATTTTCCCATCTAATATTCAATCTAATCTTCAAAGTAATCCTTGGCAGTAAGGAGAACTGCTTTACTATCAGTAGATTTCAAATAAAAAGATTCTTTAACTCAAAGTCTGGAAAATGGCAGATAAAGACTTGAATTGATGAATTCTGTCTTTTTTGCCTGTATTCTGTTAAAGTTTTCATTGTTACCTTACAATGTGCCTAATGCTACCACTAAAAATAGAAAGTGACTCAATTTTTAGATGAAATTTGTTTCTTAATATTTAATTCTGACCTTTTCCTGATATTTTACAAAATCTTAATTGAATCTAGATCAACCACATAGGTTAAATTAAAACTAATAATACTCTATTGATTTGTAAAATGGAGATTATTTATGATATTACTAAATGGTTTACCTTATAAACATAAGCAAAGTTAATTGAATAGAACCTTGGGAAAGTTACATAAAAAATAAAAGGGGTTATATTATTAATGGCTTTCTGAGAAAATAATTAGGAGATGTATAGGATCTTACAGGCATAGGGTTAAAAGAGTCTTACATCCAGCATGTGCTAGTAACATTTCTCAGACATAAAACCTGCTTGAATTGCCATTGCATAGCTACTACTTTAGATTCAAGCGTTGAAATTGCTAGGTCAGTTTTTCAACCTCTAAATCCTAAAGTCTGATGGCCACTTTTCTTCAGGAAAAAATTACATAGATTCATTGAATGTGATGCAGCTGGTAAATGATCCAGGGCTATTCCATGTAAGATATTGATTTGATTTCAATTCTCTACTCTGACTCTTCTGACATTCCTATTAATAGCATAGACCAATAATTGCCACTTTAAAATCTTTAAAATCACTATTTAAAAATCACAAGTAAAATATATTTTAATTGGAGAAATAAAACAAGCGAATATGTTTAAAGCTACCAACAAATACAGTTAATATAAAAAAAGTTCTGGGGTGCTCTATTTTCGAAATGTAGAAAATGTATTTTGTTGGCCTTGAATAAGATGTATTTTCTAAAGTCCTATGTATGATGAAAACATGTTAATTATACACTGAATACAAATTTGTATTCAGCATTTTGTTAAGGAAAATAAACCAAGTTTGCCTGCCTCTATTTATGAACTATTTTTATGTTGATGGCACTTAGCTGGCAAACAACCAACTGGTAATTACGTGGAATTCGATGTGCATGAGCTTCACTATTGCTGCAGGCTGTGCCAACTGAGACTGAAAATAAGGTAGGACAGATTAGACAGATATTACAGCAAAGCATCTTCACCAAAAATGGGGTTTCCAGCAGAAAGCGGCGAGGGGGACAGCACAATGAAACTCAGTGTCATTTGGCGGCCATCCACGAGACACTGAGCAAATTCATTAAGGATATAAGTAAATGGATCATCCCTACTTGGCTCGCCCAAATCAATGATTTTGCCGGTTTCACTTCTGCTCCTCTGTGATCTATTTTGCTTTAAAGCTACTGATGTCTCTTTAACCCATTTCCAAACCTGGATGCTGGCTCCCTCCTGGTTGTTTTTGAGTGGGAAATGCTGGGTGGAAAGTGAGTGTCGCGCGCACCTCGCCAGCAAGGAACACGCAACACTCAGGATTCTTCTGATGCACGCTTTATTGGAGTTTCTTCTACATTCTTCAAAATGGCGGAAAGACCCCAAGCCGGATGCGAGCCTGCCTTTTATAGCCTCTCGGGTGACGTGGCCCATTTCTATTGGTCAATGCTGGCCTGCGTCATTCTGACGAACCAAGCGCCTCTTCTGCGCGAGCGTGAACCACCGTCACCGGCGGACTCACATCCGGAATTCATGCAGGGCATGAAGAACCCGGAAATAATGGCGCGTGACATCTCCCCCTTCCTTAAAATAACTAGAGCTCAGGAGGAGCCTGTCAACCACCCCGGCCGGAAGGTGGTCGAAGCAGGTATTCCATGTGAGCAACTGTTGGATCACCTTAGCTCGTGCAATGAGGAGAACCTCTGAGTGGTGCAAAGGCTGATCAACAAGATTATAAAAGGACATGCCTGATTCTGGTGCAATGGACTAATCCACAGAGTGCAGAGGCCATGTCCAAGGAGGTGGAGAGATGTAGGTATTTGTGGCCTCCGAATGAGCAAGGCATAGGCAGATATTGACCAACGTTCAAGTTACTATTGTAAATTGGCCAACCAGGCAGCAGGCGAGTATCCAGCCTCAAGGGCAGCGAAAGCTTGCAATAACATGATATTATCATTTTGTCTCTGTCGTCTCATCTTACATAACCACCAAAATCCCAAAAACACTGCCAAAGCCAACAAAGCAATCATTGATCCCATTCCAGCCCAATCCTTCAGAATAGATACAGCACTTGCAATCCAATCAGATATACCTTGTGCAAAAACAATGTCTACTCGGGTAGAATTAACATGAGCAATGGCTACTCTCAATTGTCTAACCAAGTGATCAAAATGTCCCATCCAATTTGATGTCAAATACATAGAGAGTTCCCTAGATAGATTCGCAGCTTTTGACATATTATGATATTGTACAGGTGTAACACAGAGTCCTGGCATCCTCCACATACATCCTATTTGGGCCAATTGCCATAACACATCAAGTTGCTCTTGCACTAAATCAACCCTTTGATTAACAATCATTAACCCTCCCTTCAAATGGGCATTAACAGAGGCTTGCATATCGAGCGCAGAGGCTACATTGGCTGACAAATTATTCAAAGCGGTTGCGGTTTGTACTGACGTGGAAAGAGAGACGGCGGCTGCGGTCGCACCAGCGGCTGCAATAGTTATCGCCGATACTATTGCTGCCGTAATCCCAAAGTCTCTCTTAGATCTTACAATACTCAAGGGATTCGTGACTTCCGTTGGTACAGGAATGAATCGAGGCATTCGAACGACCACAGCATGAAGAAATTTGGTAGCGTCCCAGCAGGATGCGTACCAACAAGTATCATTGGCACAATTCAGTTCCATAGTCTGTGAGAGAGTCACATTAGCCACAAGCCAAAGAAATGGTGGCCACACGCAAACTGGAGTGGGTGCGAAGGTGATGTTGCGCAGACCATTGAAGTGTTGTGGTGATGTTGATGGTCCTGTTGTTGGTGGTGAAAAGAACTAACCATAAGTAGGTGGAGCAGAAGAGAAGAGAGAATACCTGGACCAAAGGGTTATTGTCATAAACAATATGCTGGAAAACCTGCATGGTCAAACAATATAAATACATTTTGTATACCAGAAAAATAGCAATAATAATTATAATGAATTCTTATATCCTGTAATGTGGCTTTGTATCAACAGGATCTTCCCCCCCCTTTTTTTTTTAACAGAAAATAACCATCAGAAACATATTTATAATTCAGACCTTTGATAACCAACAATATTCCCAACAACATATTTAACAAGATGTATCTTTTTATAAGGCTATAAAAAATTATTTTGGTGGCTCCCATTAGTGAACAAAGATCAGAATAAACTTTCTGAGCAGCTGCTTCTTTATTCACCAACAGGAGCATATCCAAACTTGAAGGTTGTATTTAAATATCTTTTAAATTTTTTATTTGATCCTATAAAGCCAGGTTGTAGAAATCAACAATCTACTTGCATTTGACGTCATTCTGATCAAGAACATACAAACATCTTTGAACATTTAAGACAGACAAACATATAACACTTAAGACAGACAAACATATAAGACAATTTTAACGAGTGCACTCAGATGGTTTTGGCCAATTGAATTATCTTACTACTTCCTCTTTTTCGGGCGGCTCCCCTGAGGACTCCGACGCGGTCTCGGAGTCCTCCGAGGAGCCCTCCGAATTACTTTCCTTTTCTGCTAATGTTAATCTTTTTAGTTCATCTAGGGCAGGGTAGAGGCCCGTTGAGGCCTCAATAGGGCCGGAAATTTGGCTCCCTTCTTCTTGAGCTCCCATTGTTCTCCGTTTTTGTCTAGACTTACTTCTTTCTTCCCTCTCCGTTTCTGATACACTGTCTTGATGCTCCCTAAACAATTTTTGTCCCTCCCGCACCTTATCATTGCAGCGCTTATCCTCCAAACAGGCTCTAATCATTTTCCACACTGGTAAAACCCCCGGTCTTAAGGTATTCTTATCTTTCTCTCGCTGGAGGTCTTTTCCTAATTTTTCCCAGGATGGGATCGTGAGTGACCCGGTACCGCTGAACCAGGGCGCCGCTCAATCCACTTCCTTTAGAAACCTTCTTAAAATTTGCTCCGATAATTTTAACTCCCTTTCCTCCAAAAGGCTTTGTAAAGCATAAACCAGTGATTGTGAAGTTGAATTGCCCATTTCTCCCTTATCTACGAGAGTGGGCGACCGACAAAGTTATTTACCTTTGATTTACGGCCAGTTTAAACCTTTTGGAGTGAACAAATTAAAACACCCGCCCACACCAGACAGCGTACCTCTCGGAAAGTTGGTGGATCCTCCCCTCCTGCATCTCAGTTCTGAATCCTCCTGAAGTCAGGGGTCTCCGCTGATGCCGGCGATGATGGCCGTCGCTTCCCGGGTTTCGGCACCACTTGTCGCGCGCACCTCACCAGCAAGGAACACGCAACACTCAGGATTCTTCTGATGCACGCTTTATTGGAGTTTCTTCTACATTCTTCAAAATGGCGGAAAGACCCCGAGCCGGCTGCGAGCCTGCCTTTTATAGCCTCTCAGGTGACGTGGCCCATTTCTATTGGTCAACGCTGGCCTGCGTCATTCTGACGAACCAAGCGCCTCTTCTGCGCGAGCGTGAACCACCGTCACCGGCGGACTCACATCCGGAATTCATGCAGGGCATGAAGAACCCGGAAATAATGGCGTGTGACAAGTGAGAGCTCAGAGTTGTGTCTCTTTTTTTTTTTCTCTCTCTCTCTCATTGAGTTTATTGGTACATTTTGGGTATAAAGTACAGTTACATTCATCATGGGGATCTCGTGCCTTTACATGACAGGTCTCGGTTCTCATTTTTTCCCCTTATCCCTTCCCTTCCTTCACCCCCTCCTCCCTTCGCTATTTACAAATACTTTATTTTTCTCATGGTTTTTTCTTTTCCCTTATTACTTTTCCCCTAACCTTGAGGCAGCTGTTGGCTGTTTTCTGGCTGGGTATAGACCTGTAGGTTGTCAGGGACCATTTTCTCTCCCTATTTGACATTTTAAAATGTTTTCATTGTCTTGTGGTCCCCGTTTCTCCTGCGAAAATATCATTGATCCTATCAGTGTTCTGCTGACTATAATACACCCACTTTCTCTACCTGCTTTTAATATATTCTCATCTGTGTTCTCAGCAGGTTCAACATGATATGTCCAACTACAGTTTTCCTTCTATTTATCTTATATAAAATGTATCAAATCTGTTGGATGAGTAGGTGAATTGTTTCATCAGCATTGGAAAATTCTTAGGCAATTTCATTTATCTTACAGATATCTAGATGATAGATGATGGATGTAGATGGTTTGTTTTGTTTTGTTTTGTTTTGCTTTGTTTTTGCCACACTCACACTATTTCCTCTCCTTTTCAGCTGCCACTAAAATGCAAATTAGACTAGTTCATATTGTACTAGAGATGCAAAATGTTCTGTTTCATTTCTTTTTTTAAACTATTCCTGATTTGTTATGGGTTATTTCTACCGACTTTTGATTAAATTAATTGATTCTTTTCAGACTGTTCTCACAGTTCTTAATTCTCTATCTTCAATGTTGCAATTTTCACTTTTTGTATTTCACTTTGTTCTTTATAACAGCAATCTTACTGATGAAACTTCTTATGTGATGATGGCTGTTTATTCTTCCCAACTACATAAGAGTTATTTTTGGGTTCCCATAAAGAAGAAAAATGACATCTGGTACCTTTGGACCTATTCTTGCTCTCTTGGTACACTTGTATATTCACTTTTTTCCCATCTTTATCAATAATCCTATTTTTTACTCTTTATCTTTTTAAAATTTTTATGCCATATATAACATATAAAAATAAGCATACACCAGGAATTTAATTTTTTTTCGTAAAAGAACAAATAACAAATAGTTCAGATTTTGCACAGCATAATAGTCTGTCATTACTACTCAGTATTGCTATTGTGACACAAAGGCAAAACAGAAAACATGTGAATGAATCCATTCCAATAAAGCTTTATTTCTAGACCCAGAAATTTGAATTTTATGTATAATTTAAATGTCTCAAAATTACTTTTAAAATTATTTTTTCTCATTGAGTTTATTGGTATATTTTAGGTATACAGTACAGCTACATTCATTATTAGGGTCTTGTACATTTACATGACAGGTCTTGATTCTCATTTTTCCCCGTCCCTCCCCTCCCTTCACCCCCTCCTCCCCTCCCCATTTGCAAACACTTTATGTCCATTTTTCATTTTCTCACATTTTTTTCTTTTCTCTTATTTCCTTTCCCCTACCCTTCCCCCTTTCCCTACACCTTTAGCCCCTTTCTTCCTATTTCACATTGTCAATTATCTTATTAGGATCTTATGTACTATTATAATTTTTACTATTATAATTTTTAATTTATTCGTTATTTACACATGTGACTTATTTCACTTAGGTGTATATCCTCAATATGTACCCATTTTCCTTACTATTATAATTTTTACTATTATAATTTTTAATTTATTCGTTATTTACACATGTGACTTATTTATTTCACTTAGGTGTATATCCTCAATATGTACCCATTTTCGTATGAATGAATCTAACTTCTAATTCTTTAAGGCTGAGTAAGCTTCCATTTTATAGAAAAACCACATCTTCTTTATCCAGTTTCCAACTGATGGGCAAATGGGCTGTTTCCAAGTTTTAGAAATTACAAACTGTGCCGCTATAAACATAGGTGCGCATATATCTCTGTGATATTATTCTTTTAGTTCTTTTGGAAAGATACCCAGCAGAGGGATGGCTGGGTCAAAAGGAACCTCAAGTCCCAGGTCTTTGAGGTAGCTGCATATTGATTTCCATAGTGGTTGCACCAGTCTGCACTCCCACCAACAATGCAGAAAGGTTCCTTTCTCCTCTGTCCAAGTGTAGCTGGCAAAAATTTTTCCCGTTTTTTTTTTTGTTTGTTTGTTTTTGTTTTCACTCTGGCTTCTTTCCTTGGCTGTGCAGGAGTATATATATATTTTGTACCGGAGTTCGAACTCAGGTCCATTGTGCTTGCAAGGCAGGTGCCAAATCACTGAGCTAAATCCCCAGCCCTGTGCAGGAGCTTACAATTTTGATACAGTTCAATTTGTTGATTTCTGGTGTTATTTCCTGTGCAGTGGGGTTCTGTTGAGAAAGTCCTTGCCTATGCCTATTTCTTCTACTTATACCTATTTTATCTTCCAATATATTATTTGCTTTGATATTCAGATCTTTGACCCATTTGATTTTTAGTTTAGTGAATGGTAAGAAATATAACTCTAGCTTCAATCTTCAGTTTTCCCTGCACAGTTTATTAAGGAGGAAATGTAAACTAGTACGACCACTGAGGAAATCAATATAGAGAAACCACAAAATATTACAACTAGACTATTCCCCTACTAGGTGTCTTCCCAAAAGAATTATTCTAATGAATGTACCAGGCCACATGCATTCTTTATAAATTTCTTACATTTACTTAGTTTCTTCTTACTGCCGCTTAGCCTTAGCCCTGAATCATTAGGAGTCTCTGATTCTGCCATAACGCAACCACTACGGAAAATATTCAAAAAGCTAAAAACAGAAATTCTGTTAGACACAGCTATTCCTCTTCTCAGTATCTTTCTGAAAGAGTTAGACATCATATTACAATGATACACACATATACTAGATTTCTTCTGAGAGGGGTTCTTATTTATTGGAACTCTGTTACTTAAATTTTTAGGTCTCTCATATCTTCCAAAGAGTATTTCTGCTGTTTATTGCTCAATTTGTTTTTTCTTATAGTTACCCATCTCCTTTTTGAATGGAAGCAATCGTCTTTTACATCTTTCTACATCTTAACAATAAAAAGCACATAGCTAATGACTTCGATCAGAGGAATACAATGCCCAGACTTTAAATTTCGTTTAAACAGTCCACATTAGAGGTCATGTGTATGAATTTACAGGATTTAATAGAAAACATGAAGATGTGGTCCAAGGGTGTGCCAAAAGGAGTAAAGAGAAGTAGACAGATTAGAGTTCTGTTCAGGATTCTTCATTTTGCCAATATGTCATCTTCCATTTTTAAGAAAAAACTACAAGATAGCTATGTAAAACAAATTATTTAAAACACAAATATACAAAAAAATAACAATTATAGTCTTAAAGGACAAAATATATATTAAAACCAGGATTCAGTTATGATACACATTTTGAATTGTCAAAAAGTGAATTTAAAATAGCTATAGGTAAGATATTAAAGGTTCTAATACAAAAAATCAGGCAATATGCAAGAAAAGATTGTTAAAATATTGGAAGTATGGAAACTCTAAAAAATAATCAAAAGTAAATGTTAAAAAAAATCAAAAGCACCACAATGTAGATGAAAACTGCCATTCATTGAGCGAATCAGAAAAGAGCTTGTAGATAGTTTAACAAAAACTTTCTAAATTGAAATACAAGACAAGAGAATATGAAGAAGACAATTTCAAGGGGGAGAAATGTGCATAATGTGTATCAGGAGAAAGGAGGAGAAGAAATCATTGATATATAGTAGTCAAGAAGTCAATTTTAAATAATAATGACACCAAGCAACACTGAAAACTCAGAGAATATCTAACAGAATAAAACAACAACAACAACAAAATCTACAAGTATACATACATTATTCAAACTGCAAGTAATCAAAGGCAAAGAGAAAGCGTTGAAAGTACCAGGGGCATGAGTGGGGAGGGTGAGGGAAGATTAGAAGGAAACGGCTCACTTCTAAAAAGGAGGTAAAAATTACATCACTCTTCCAAACAAAAATCATATGAACACGAATAGAGTGGAATAAATTTTTAAATATTGAAATGTCCACCTATAATTCCATAACTAGTAAAATTAATCTCCAAAAGTACTGAAGAAATTCCTTAGAAAACAGAGCTAACATTTTTAATAGTTTTTAGAGAGAAGGAAACTACTGGTAAAATTCAGAAATTCAGATTACATATATATAAAATTCAGGAAAAAAAAGCAAAACTTTAAATAGAGAATAAAATCAGTGATTGCTGGTACAGTACCTGAGTGTCAAGACGTAAGGAAGGGATTGACCAAAAAAGGCCTACAGGAATTTTTTTGGGGGGTGGAAATATTTCATTGTAGTGATGTTTATGTTATTGTATGCATGTACCAGAATTTATATAATTCCTTTTAAAAGGTTGAATTTTAATATCTGTAAATATTATCTTAAAATGTGTGACTTTAAAATGTTTCCCATTAACTCTGATATGAAACGTGAGCTTTTCATTTTGAAATAACTAACTATATAAACATTAGTTAGTAGAATAAATCCAAAGTCAAAATAAGGTTTTAACAGGTTTCCAAATGCATTCTTATTTCTGGTTAAATGCTATTTGTGATTAACACTTGTACCCACCAAAAATCAAGTTCAGTGAATTAAAATTTATATGTTCAGAAACTTAGATAGAGGTAGATTTTACACATTTTAAATTTATTTTTAAGATTATTTAAAAATGTTAATTCAAATTTGTTTAGGAATATTACATATGTTTATGTATTTCCTTTTACTTTTATGAATTTATAATTGTCTATGTCAGTGTTTCAAAGTATTAACATTATTTAACAGATTCTTTATTTTTAATTTAAATCATCTTAAAAAACAATATTCTAATTTTAAACATGTTAACTAAAATATAACAGTTCATAGTTCTTACTAAAGAGTAATCTTTTAGGATTTAGTAATCTTTTAGAAATCTTCTAGGATGTATTATTAACCCATTTACAAATACTAAATATTTGATTCAGCGTCATTGTTATTTCTTCTATGAAACTCAATACTTTGATGCAATTTTAAAAATTAAAAACAAAATTTTTTTTGTTTCTAAGTTTCAATGATTATATAGATTATTGAAGATTTTATTAACTAAACCTCAATACTTTTGACTTGTTAGCCAATATTATAATTTTTGAAATTGTAAACAAATTTGTTTTAGTTACATAGAAAAATCCCAAGACTTGTCCTGTAGAGGTACAAGATCCCAACAATGAATGTAACTGCACTGTATCCCTAAAATGTACCAATAAACTCAATTAAAGCTAAAAAAAAATCGCAAGGCTATCTACCTAGAATGCACCAATAAATTCAATTTAAAAGAAAAATCTCAAGGCAAGTCAGCCTTAATGTTCCATCTTATGGAATAAGAAATGTACCAAGACTGGGGTAACTCCTTCCTTAAAGTGAATAGTGACTCAGTAGGTGAATAATCTACTAAATCCATGCTCTCCACCACTGTTTATTGAATATGCAACATAATAACTATTCCTTACAGTTTTCACAGAGCATGTTTAGATAATATACCTGGCAAAATAGTGTACATGAGCTTAAGGAAATATTCATGGTCAGAATGAACATTATAATCTCTTGAAATGAATAAATAACTATGCAAATAGTTTATCAAGGAAGAAATTGTATAAAAGGTAAAACATATGAAGAGCTACTGTTTTTTTAATAAGGAGAAGCTCTGTTATTCTGAATTTAAAAGATAACAGGAACTAAACAGCAATGCCCAAAAGAATCTTTGATGTAGCAGTTAGCATAATTGACATTAGCAATTTTTACTTGTGCTTTGCAGTAGATAAAAGCAGTTTAATATTTCTAATTATAGGAAGAGATGTTATCAGCACACCTGTAACTTTGTCATAAGCAAATGGAAAACTATTTTTTAAATTAATGATGTATTTTAGTTGATAACATTTCAAAATAAATTCATTGGAAGTTAATAAACTACATCTAAGGAATTCAGACTGCGATATTTAAGCTTACCTTTGTTAATGTACTGTGTGTGACATGTTTATACAGTTGTGCAAGTCACTTCCTTAGTGACTGGGACAAACTACCTGATATCTGTAACTTAACAGACCAGAAGTTTATTTTGGCTCACGTTTCAGAAGTTTCAGAGATTGCATGTTAGACGTGTGGCGGAAGATCCTGGGCAGAGGAAAGCTGCTCTTATCACAGCGACCAGAAAAGAAAGGCAAAGAGATCCAGAGCCATAATGAGTTCCTCAACAGCCCACCCTTTAAGTATGTGCAGTGAGAGAGGGTGACGCCTATGAAAAAATTTAACACAGCTCCTTTATAAGCAGCCATGTGACTGCACACACACAGCTGCATTCAGACGCACATAGGAAACCTTAGCTTAACATCAAATGTAGTTCAAAAGAAACATAGATTACTATCTTAATGTATTATTATTACTATTATGACCCATAATATATTATGATAAGAATTAAGTGATGTGAGGAAAGGAAACATTAATACCATATTAAATAATATTTGTAAAAGAATTCTTTACAAAATGTTCCAAATGTTGCAGAGTGCATTCAGTTAAAAATGAGATCACATTTTAAGAGCGTAACAGATTGCAGATGTATCATTTCATATTTGGAAGTATTCCAATCTTCATGGTGTTAAAATGGAGTAAACGGTTACAATATCATTTTCCGGGCCAGGGATTTAGCTCAGTTGTTCCGCTACCTTCCTCCCAAGGACAAGGGCCTGAGTTCGATCCCCGGTACCAAAAAAACAAAACAAAACGACAACAATATAATTTTCGTTTTGGCCAATAATGTTGACCAAACAATTGTGCCACCAAGGTCAGACCAGCCTCTCTGCACCCACTCCAGCTGAAGCAGGGATACGCCCGTCCAGGCCCACTTCCCAACGCCAATCTAGCTGTAGTTCTCCCATAACCAACCACCTACCACAAGCCCTGTCCTCTCAGCTTGAGGCTTGGTGGGTGGAGCAATGTAGGTTTAAATCATAACAAAAGCTAAAGAAAAGTACACATTTGAGTGTGCTGGACCCCAAACCATGTCTTTATTGCACCTTTTTTTCCTGAAAGTTCTTTGCCATTATGATAATTGCATTGGCTATTTTCCTTACCATTTCTCCTCATAATGCCTCCAAAACGTTCCATCATTTTCTAGTCAAACTTCCTCTCCTTTTTGTCACATAGAAAAATGAGAAACCCCACTAAAATCTCCCCTTGCTTCCCACCCTGGAAAACATGTATTCACCATCGTAGCCTATAATTTAGTTATCTTTTGTTCTTTAGTCTAAAAGCCTCAGTGTTACAAACATTCTTGCATTCAAGGTTAATTCTTCTGATGTTTTCTTTATATCCTATAGAATCATCGCAATATAATGAATGAGCAGTCACATTACTCCTTCATTACATTAAAAACACAATTTTTATTCATCAGTTAAAAAAAAAGTAGTTATGGTAGCATACACCTTTAATGTAGCACTATGGAGGCTGAGGCAGGAGGATCCCTGTGAGTTCAAGGCCACCCTGGACTACATAAAGCATTGGAGCCCAGCTTAAACTATATAGCAAGACCTTATCTCAACCCCCACTCCCCCCAAAAAGGAGGAAAATGTCCCCCCATGATACTTTCTTAGTATATTTCTACCTATTCCTTCTCTTAAACTTCCTGAAAGTTTTGCTTCAGAAAGACAAAAATCCTTTTTTCTCCTCAGCTTCACGTAGATACAATTTACAAATAAAAATTAAGTATATTTATCACTCAAACTTTAACTTGTCTACATTTAATTCCACCCTTACTTTCAAATGAACCATTTCTCTTGCCATCCTATTTCCCTTCAGTAACATTTCTCTCCAAGTTATCCAGATGAAGAACTTTGAAGGATGCCTTTGTTCACTGTTCTTGATCAGCTCATCCCCAATCTGGGATTTCTTACTGGTGAAATACATACTGAAATATTGCCAGGTAAGTAGAAAACAAAGCAGAGATAAATATTAGTTATTGGATACAAGGAAAGCACATGTTAGCGTTTTTATTTAGCTGTCCCCCACAAGTTTCAAGAGCTCACAGACAAGGATTTTGTAATTGGATTATGGAGTCTTATAACTGACTTGCTGTTGGGAAGAGGAGGTCACTAGGGATGGCACAGAGGGGCTTACCTCACTTCCCAGATCCTCCCTCACTGTCCACTTCCTGGATGCTACCACGTGAACAGCTTTCTTCACCCAGGCCCTTCTGCTATGCCCTTCTGCGTTGAAGCCAGCTGAGTATGGATTGAAACCTAAATCTTCCCTCCTTTAAGTTGTGGGTGTCTCACAAACAAAGGAAATAACTAAGACACTATACAAAAAATAATAATTCTGGTAGAAAATGAGATGCAATATATTACACAGCAGCAGATATAAAAAGAGCTTCTTGATTTTAACATTTAAATATGTGTCATCTTTCATAAGCAGAGTCATTACAACCAAGAGAATGGCTACTTTACTTCTCTGCCATATGCAAGTCACACAGAGAGTGCACCCAGGGATGATTCCTTTATCTTTATTTATTTATTTATCTATCTAGTTATTTATTTGTTTGTTTGTTTTGGTACTGGGGATTGAACTCGGGTCCTTGCGCTAGCAAGGCAGGCCACCGAACCACTGAGCTAAATCCCTGGCCAGAGGGACACTTCCTTTAGAAGCAATGCCACCCGCTAGTTTGCTTTTTGTTTTGTTTTGTTTGTTTTTTTGGTACTGGGGGTTGATCTCTGGACCTTGAGCTTGGGAGGCAGGCAGAACCACTGAGCTAAATCCCTGGCCCTACCACCAACTAGCTTTATGTGGGTTAATCAACTTGCAGATCTAGCATCTTCTGTGAAGTACAAAAAGGCAATGGAAAGAAAGGATGAAAATATTCTTCATGGTCCTCTTATGAAATAGGCCAATATGGAAGTTGCAATGCCTGTACCCCCACAAATAATTAAAATGTTCTCCAAATTTCGGCCTTTGCTTCCTATATTCATCTTGAGAGTCAACTTTACAGTCAACTAGTACTTAGGATTGTCTAAGTAGTTATTATCTGCCTACTTCTGCTGTCATCTGCCTATAAGATAAAACTGTTAGTAACAAGGTTCCTTTGTTTTTCTTCTAGGAGCAATGAGAAGGGCAGGTTTGCCTTAACTTTCACAAGTTCTGAAATGCTACAGGATATTAATAAACTTTAAAGCCGTAGGGCAAATAAGCCTCCCCAAAAAGAAAAATATCTATCTTTTTATAGAATATCTAAAATTATTCACCAAAATATTATATAACAAGTTCAACTTAAAAAATAAAGGATGAGCCAAAATTTAACACAGTCCCTTCCCCCATCACATTCCCTAATAAGTAATATTTAAAATTAAAAAAATAATTCCTCCTACAAGTTCTCATGCAATTAATTCTTAGCTAATGTAAAGCTTTCACTTAAATTATCTCTACTATATTCTTGATTTTAGAATATTTATAGATCTAAACATGAATATATTTTATTTTTGTGTATATTTATCACTCATAGGTAGACTTGGAAATCCATCCATCTTTATTTCAGTAGTTCTGAAACCTCAGATGTGTTTTAAATTCCTTATCCAAAATAAGATTATACACACTGTTTTACAAACACCGCATTTGCATCATTTCAGTTTTCTGATGTATAAAGTCAAGATAAGTATTAATTACTCCACAACATGAGGATTAAAGATTAATATACAAAGTACTGGGAACTGAACTCGATGCATGAGATGTTCCTACTCCTGTTTGTGTCTCTTTTTATAAATAAATGAATTTTAAAATGCTCTAATTGTCAGGATTAAACCTACAAGAGATTATGTTGCTGTCTGCAATGATTTGTTCCTTCCCACCCGCTTCAGCCTCCTCCTCTTCTCTCTCGTATCTGCTGAACTAAATCAGAAGACAGAAGAAACCGAGACTTTCTGTTGGCCAATGCAGCAGAGAAGACGGTTTGTGAAGCCATTAAGCAGGTAAATCGTTTTCTAGGGTTTTAAGGCACAGAGCCACTCTGGAAACAGGCAGTAATTATTCTGGGAATGAAAACCACCAAATATCAGCCATTCTGAAAGGCAGATTTCACCAGAACAAAATTTTAGTCGTCATAAGCCATGAAAAAAAAAAAAAAAAAAGGATCCTTAGTTTCCTAGTGAAACATTTGAATTGTTATTTCTCTGTAGGTTAGACTTAAATTTAGGATCATATGGAATTTTGTTTAACAAAGGTAAATGAGGTCTGTGACGGCCTTATAAGAACAAGAGTATTCTCTGCTTTGTGCTGCATCATATTTGACTTTCTCACCTTCAGTCTCTCTCTCTCTCTCTCTCTCTCTCTCTCTCTATCTATGCATATATGCAATCTGTGTAGTCTGTAATTTGGAAAAATAAATGGGGCTGGGAAAAGGAAGGAAGCAAAACAAAAAAAAGAAAAGAAGGAAAAACTAGAAACAAAGCTTTTGTAAATGAGGGGAAGAGGGGTTGAAGGGAGGGTAGGGAATGGGAAAAAAGAATCAAGATATATCATCTACAGATACAAATTCCTTATGATGAATGTGATCATTATGTATACCTAAAATGTACCAACCACCATAATTAAAAATATGAACTGATTTTTTAAGATTTTTGGCAATCCATGTGATTACTGAAGAAAACACATAAAGAAAAACCCCAGGTATCATGATAGTGTCAGAAGAATGAAGATTATTTTTATAATTTAAATTTGTGTATGCCAACCAAGTTCAATTCACTTTCTAATACATCTTTTGACTCTTTTGGACTGATAAAAAAAAAAACAGTACACATAGGCAAATGTAATGTTGCTTGTCATAAGCTTTCTACAGGATAAATATCAACATATCATAAAACTATATGACTATCATTTCTACTAATAAATATTGATTATAGGTACCTCTAGAATTATAATGTGATATTGCTGGATAAACCTATCCTACAGTGAAATTATCATAGGCAAAAAGCATTGACTAAACCTAACCGGCCAAACATCATAGCTTAGCCTAGCTTACCTTAAACACGCTTGAAACACGCAAATATTAGCCAAAAATTGGACACAATCATCTAACACAAATTCTATTTTAGGATTCGAAGTATTGACAACCCATTATAATTCCCTGAAAAACTTTAAAAACTCCTGGCAATACAGTATACTCTAGAGTACTGATTGTTTACTTTATCAACTACTAGAAGTATACCAGCTATCGCTCCTTGCCCCTACCTAAAATCACAACAAATATTGTAGCACATAATAACTAGTCTAGAAAAAACTTTTAAAAATTGAAGTAAAATTTTTACCCAGTACCTATCACTTTAGCACTGTCCACAGGCCAAAAAATTTTAAGTCAAATTAGGGTAAATTGGGGAACTACATGCAATTTCAAATCTATATATTTATTCTGACATTTCTGAAAACATTCACAAAATTTTATAATAACTTCATATATATTGTGCTTTAAGTGAATATGCAGTCATGATCTTGAGAGTATTTTAATATTGGGGTACTAAAATTTGTTTATAGGTTTGTTGATTTTTACATAACATTGTTTCTTTTTACCATATTTCATTATGGATTTGCTTTTATTTCCTTAGAAGTGTAGCTTTTAGGTGTTTGTTGTTCTTTTTGTTGTTTCTTTTGTGTGAGGGTGTTTCTTTTTATTTATCATAGTGCATAAAATAATTGATTTTATCTTATAAAGAAGTAGGTGTATTCTATAAACATAGTGGGAACATTCTTATTAACAATTCCATTGACTTTTGAGTGGTACATCTGCCTTTTTTGCCGTACATCCTAAGACTAAATCACAGTTTTCTCCCAAGTGGGATAAATGGATCTCAACTGGACACCAGAAACGCAGGCTGCTGTGCTATTTGTTACAGCTGGCCAACTTTGTTCAACTGAAGCAACAGGGATGTGTTGGAAACCAAGGTGCTTCCATAAGGCCATTATGAAGCTCACTTGTGGAATTTCTAGTGGAAATTTTCAAAGAATCCTCCCATACAGCATGGATGTTTCAGTACAATCACGATAGCAATCTTCTATACATCTGCATTTAAGCATAAAAAACCTTGTTACCTGAAAGGAGTTTTAGGGACTTTGACATACGATTGTTGGTTGTAAAATGTTTGATAGTTTTCTTTCAATTCTGTTACTTATTGTTAAAAGAATATACAAAGGACTTTATTTCTTCAAATATTAAAATAAGAGGAATTCAAGTGATCTGCAAGTATACTTTTTTAAAATAATCATTGGGAGACCATTGGAAAGTAATAAAGAAAATAGGTACTATTTAAAAAGAAGTAATTATTTAAAAGTTCTTTTGGAAAGGTTTCCTCATTGGGACATTAGTAAATTAAACACATTTTCTTCATATTCACTGATAACGTTTTGTCCTAAAGACTATTGTAGTCAAAAGTTCACAATATAAACAAGGAGTTTAGACATTTATAGCTAAGTTATAAACTGCTACCTTAGGTGTGACACCCATTGTATTTCATTAGAGACATTTGAAAGTTTCTCAGAATGATACTAATTTAAATGTTCTCATTGCTTATTATTTTTACCTATGTTCAAACTTAGAAACCATGCAGACTCAATACATATGCAAGGTTCAGTTTCTTGAGAAATAAACTCAACAGGACAGTGTTTAGAAACTAAATGGATAAAACTGAATATTGTTTTATAAAGCTGAACTTGCAAAATTACAAACAGATCTCTATATATGCGCCTCTATTTGATGCTTTTGTTTAGTAAATCCTTCCAAGACCACCACTGTTTGCCTTCTCAATGCCTTTTAGGTCACTGTTTATAGTAACTAAGCAAGCAGGAAAAAAAAAATGGAAGCTAGCACAGTGACCAGATGGCTAACACAGTTCCCTCTATGAGACTCCTGCTAACACAGAAGTCTGCTCAAGACTACATGGTAAATAGTGTTTATCATAGGTAGGATCGTTATCCTTTTAGCCCTTTCATTAGTTCTTTGACCCCTACAGTTAGGCACTAATGAAACCATAACTTACCATTCCTGAGGCCTCTACTATTCCACCAGTACCCTGGTAATGGAGTGTGTGTGTTTACTGCAGCAACATTACAGAGCTTTGTATTTCGTGCCCCTAGCATCAGTGCCACACAGTTGTGGGTCTCTGACACACACTGGTACAGTTCTGCAATGAACTGTGCTTATTAGAGCCCACCAGGAAAGTGAGCTTCTTAGCATAATTAGCTCCCCTGAGAACAATGGCTGTCTTCACAGCTGGAAAACTAGAAGAAATTTAAAGTATGGAAAGCACTGAAAAGAAACCTGTAATTAAATTTGCTTTTTCTTCCTTTCCTCTTTCCCTCTCTCTTTTCTTTTTTCCTTCCTATTTGCATTTGCAGCCTAGCATTTTTATCTCCACCACGAATAGCAAAATATAATTATATAATTTTGTAATTAAAAATATCACCTGCTTAAAGTCATGTCTTTAATTATCATGTAACATTAATCCCGTTTTTCTCTTTTAGTGAAAATTCAGTAAAGAAATATGTTTGCATGCACACATATACACACCCATATGACCTGTTAAAAAAGAATTATTTAGAACCTTCACTATGGAAATAAAGCTCTCATTTTTACATAGGACATCATTCAGCTATTTCCACTGAAGTATGATCTTGATTTTGATACTAGAATTTTCTGGAAATAATTTTCATTTGCTCCAAAAATGTCATTATCCTTCCTTTGTCTGATTTTTTTCACACTTTCATCCTACTGCAGTCTTCCTCTTGATAGCTAACAGTCTGTTGACTTTTGTTATGAATGTACTGTACTAATTATCATCTTAATAGTTTACAGCTTCTCTCACGCGGTTTGGAAAGCTGTGTAAGCAATGAATAGCAGGTGGCAGCAGGAATGTATTATTGCAAATGTGAGTAACTAAAACTCAGTTGACTTGATGACCCCAGATGATAGTTCGTATTCACATAGGAGAATGAAATAGAGTGTTCCATATCATCTACTCTAATATGCAAATATTTGCCAAGTAAATGGCCATCTCTTCAAGGATATTACTGGTGTTTATGTGGAACTGGGATTGTAATGAAGATCTAAACTGTCCTTAGTACATTTGTCTAGACTTGGAAAAAGCATATATTGAAGGTCACTGGAGAACAGAAATGTTAATCACTATGGTAATTAAAATTATCTTGCAGTTCCAGAATTCTTCTGTAAACATCTTACTGAGTCAACTATGAACACAATAGAAAGCAGTCTGTTCAAGTAGCTGACACTATAGCTTCAGAATATCTGAATCTGGGATGTTAAAAGTCTACAATAAAGTCAAGATATTTTACTTCCTAATTTTCCTTCTCTGAGGCTATATTTGCACAACACAATCAACCCTGCTGTTTCAATCAATTTAGTGAAAGGAAAAAAAGGCAGAGGAACCAGATGTTTCATAGTTTGTATATGAAACAGCTGGTTGATTGTCTGAATTCTTCATTTTTGAAGTAATCTTGCTGTCATCATATAGAAACATCCTAAATACTGATTTCTTTGCTTGTGAAATGTAAATAGCTTCCTTTTTAAAGGGGCACTATGGGGTTAGATATTTAGAATTACTATAAAGTGGTTTAGACTGATTATATTGCAAGAATAAATACTGAGAAAGAACATATAATGTTATTCAAGGAAAATTACATTGTTAATCATTAGAACTTCTATGAAGTTTACCCTAAATTTTTAAGAAGTAGTGTCTTAACTCCAAATAATCAAGTACTAGTTTTCTTTATTTTAAAATATTAAAACAAATTTTCCAATTTATAGAATGGATAAGTACTTGAATCTGTCTCTGTGCCATTATTGGAATTTTGGCCTAATATTACATGTACAGTAAATATCATCTTTACTGTTACAATTTCCCATTGATGAGGAATTTTGTATTTCTTAAGTAAAATTATTTTATATAAAGCATTGTATGTTTATCCCCTTAAATAAAGCAATTTTAGCATTATACTGGAAATCTTACCTTAGCAATTAACTATAAATACAAATAAGTAGTCTCAAAAAAACTAAGATAGTTAAATGAATGGTATCACCAGTTTTTTTAAAAACATAAATATTTATCTATAAACTCACAATGTAATCTAATCTTTGGACTTTTGTATTGATTATGTTTTATATTTATTTTTCTCATATATACTACGCCAAGTAATATAGTGAAATGCAATAATTACTTGGCTATTTCCATGATGTATTTTTGCCTATTATACAATGACTCAACAACTTCCTTTAAAAACTATTATATAAAAGATATTACAGCAAATACTTTTCAAATCCAAGTATACATGCATAGTCCTTTTCAAATCCTAACAGTATGAGGTATTAAATATATACAATTACCATATCAAAAACAAAATGTCAGCCGGGCATGGTGCCACACATCTGTAATCCTAGAACTCAGGAGGCTGAGGCAGGAGGATTGCTGTGAGTTCGAGACCAGCCTGGGCTATATAGTGAGTTCCAGGTTAGTCTCAACTACATAGTGAGACCCTATCTCAAAAAAACAAAACAAAACAAAAAATGTCTGCAGTTTTAGGGAAAGATAATTGTATACTAGTAGCAATTAGAAAACTGCACCATGAATAAGATAGGCATGATGGATGAGTATAATTCCAAAGGTGACCATGAGAGGATGACATTGCAGATAGAATTACTGAAAGAAACATAGGTCCACCAGCAAAAAAGCCTGATTAGAGTGATTAGTTTGTATGTAATACCAGTAGTAACTGGAAACACATTGGAAAATAAGAACTCAACCTCTTGCTTCATTTGGTTAGTGAACAGAGCATTTAGAAATCAGTTCAAAATGTATTTTCAATGAAGTTAGGAAAATGATATTTTTAGTACACTTAATGATGTGAACATATTTTTAGTTTCACTTTTGTTGGCTGTTATGGGTTGAATTGTGTCTGCTCCAAAAAAATATAAGTTGAAGTCCTAAACCCTAGTGCTTCAGAATGTGAGTATATTTGGAAATAGAGTAACAGTAGATGTAATTACTTATGTTAAAATAAAGTTATATTTGAGTAGCATTTGACTCTATTCTAGTATGACTTCAGTCCTTTTAAACATACGGCTTGATTACACTGACCTGAAGACTACAAACAACAAAGGTAGTGATAGAAATTCAGCAGCTACAAGCAAAGGAAAGCTAAAATTTTCTGACAAGCAATAGGAGCAAAGGCACAGAAGGGCAACCCTACCTACAAGATTCAGGTCACAGTGCCCTGAAGCACCTTAGTTTCTAGCCTCCGAACAGTCATGAATTTCTGATGCTTTCAGCCTCTTCATTTTTGGTACATTACAAGAACCCTGGAAACTAACATACTAGTCTTACCGAGACTGGCAGACGCCACAATTTGGTAGCCCCTGTCTGTTTGCCTGTGGCTGCAAGGGATTCCAATAAATTTGAATTCATATTCTTCATTCATTTGTTTTATCTCATGCTATTTTATTTCACTTCTAAATTGGGAGGTCAAGAAATATAATAAATTAATAATAAATTATGAAAACATTATAGGGTTATTAAAAACATACTAAGTACAAATAATATACGTGTTATATACTATGTAAAACAGAGATATCTAAACATAGATGTGACGGCCAGGGATGTAGATCAGTGGCCTGTACCCACCTTGCAAGTGCAACATCCCGAATTCGATCCCCGGAAACAAAATAAAATAAAATAAACATAGAGGTGGAATTCAAGACAAATTGACATCTCAAATTAGGATTGCCACAGTTCTGTATTGGAACTACCAGAAAGATATTGAGACTTATTGATACTATTTTTGATATTTTTATTATTAAACAAGCAAAGAAAAAATTGTTTCATATAGACCTCAATTCTTACTTTCATTCTAATTTCTATCCTTGCAATAAAAAGTAAAGGAATTATGAAATATCCAAAAGAGAAAAGACTCTAAGGCAATAAGTTAAGAAAAAAAAAAATCTAGTAAGAAACACAATCAAAGACTTGTAAAACTAATCATTCAATTTTAACATACAGAAAGAACTAGAAGGAAGTAAAATGCTGGTATTGATTATGCATATTTAGGCCAAATCAAAGCTGCTTATTATTTTCAACATTATGTGTTGGTAACTAAGTATTATTTTCAAAAATTATTGTTGTGTATTGCAAATTAGATATGAAATATATTTTATTGAAATCTATTTTATTTTAGATGAAAAATTATCATTTTCTGTGAAAATTTTAATGGCAACTATTAACAAAAAACTATAGCCTCAAAAACTTCATCAACCTGTATTCCTTACTAAACTTTATCATTATCAAATTGTCCTTTGTTTCAAATAATTTCATATTTAATCATCTTTTGGTCAACTCACTAGTACCAGAAATTGATCAATATTTTGAACATATACCACTTCAAGCAAGTGATAAGTTCAGCCACCACATTCAATGTATTTACTCTTATTTAAAATTGCACAGTGTTTCTTGGTATGAATATAAAAGATGGACAAATATATTTAAATGAATATATGGAAATGATATAGGAATAAAGTTCTAATGCTTTTCCATTGGATTATATTTAACTAACCATCTTCAAATTTGGTCATTTTAAAATAGCCAGAGTTTGGCAAGTAGTGTGTGATACAGTCGCCATGTTAAATGTTATGGGCAACATAATATTTCTGTTATAATAAAAATATTAACAACCCATTGAAATATAAGATAATTCACAGCCATTGTTCTATATGAAGGGAAATGAGCCAAATTTGGGCTGTGGTTTATGCACTTGGGCAATGTATACTCTGGTATATGGTTTCCTTGAGCTTGAAAGCATTATGTCTTCTTTTCCATGAAACTGCAATAATATATTTTGTTTTTCATCAGCAATATTCATGATATAGTGAACTCCTCTAACCAGAAGATATTATTGCACCAGTAATGCTTATTGATATAACTATAATGTATAAAATCATATGCTTAAATGGGAAATGTTTTGGGGAAATATCTTATTTAGTGAAGTCAAGACATAAGAATGATGAATAATATGTATATATGTATTTATATATATATTCATATATACATATATAGATGTTGGCAGTCACCATTTACCTCAGACATTATCTCTGATATGAACAACTGGAGAAACATTTCCTAATATGACAAACTTGCTCATCCATTCTGATTTTCTTTAGTTCAGCATGGACAATAATACAGTACCTTACTAACAGCACTCCATAACTTCATAAGTATATACTCACGTCTTTGAGACGAGCACTTGATTGCTGTGTTTGGAAAAAATAGTCCATATTCGTTTATTTATCTGTTCATAGATTATTTTATCAGCTTATATTACTTTTAAGGGCGACAGTAACAGCAGAAAGAGTGTATTGCTAGCTGAATTATTTTTTATTTGAATTAAATTTTGCAATAGGTGTGTTTTTCCTGTTCAAAACACTGCCTTTTAAACTATTCTTTCTTGGATATGTCCCTCCATTCATTCAGCAGTGATTGAATGGCCACTTTAGACTTATTTTTTAATGGTAGTTTCTAGACTTGGGAAATTATATATAGCTTTGAGGTTGCACAGAAATAAGAATGTCATGATATGTTTTTCTCTGTGAAGAAACAAAACATAAGTTACTTCACTGTCTAATGAATGGTAGACATTGTGCTACATGAATAAACACTATATTTAAATAGATCAAAATCTAAGGACAGAGAACCACTTGCTTTGCTTCTCTTGCTGTATGTCCCAGACATACTTCCAAATAGAATCTTTTATTGTTTTTGTTACATTTTGTGTGGTATATAGGTGCACTGTTCTCCCGGTTTATATTCATGATTTTATGATCTCCTTTTCTCCTCAAAACACCCTTAGGATTTGAACAGACTTCATTAGAAAAGAGGATAAAGGAGTATTGTAAATACATACCAAATATAGTTGTGTGTACCTATGTACATGTGTATATGTGCACATAAAATTAAAATCATGGGAACAGAGCTCTGAATTGGACCGGTGGATCTTTAGGTTGAGTACACATTCATTTAAGTTCTCTGCCTTCTACTTAAAATTTAAGACACATCAAGTTTTCTAATTACATAAAAGGATGTAATGTGCACCGTTAAGTTTACTTATATATCTATCTAATTTTCATAGCAGTGTTCTCAATGTTTTGAAAACTATTTCCATAGTCCTTCGTGATTCTCTACCACTGCGCCTCGCAGACTGTGACCCCTGGACTAACAGCATCAGTACCCTGAGGGACACGCTAAAATTACAAAGTGTACAGTCCTATTCCCCAACCTATCATTCAAGAACCTGGGGTAGGACCAACAGTCCTTGCTTTAGCAATCCTTCCTCCTGACAGATGTTAAAGCGTAAGAACCACTCCTTCAGCAGAGTCGTAAAACACCTGACTGCTATGAAGCGCTGGTCCTCCTCCTTTTCATTCTATTAACTTTAAGATTAAAACAGAAGCAGGATTGTCTACTGGCATCTGACAAATGACTTCACTATTTGAGGATCCTTCACTATTGCACTGAGGATCCTGCAAGAGACTGTTCATGGTACATTGCTCCCTTGCTATCACATTCAGCAGCCTAAAATTCTAGCATTATAAGAGATCCTGGGATGCAAAATACATTTTTCAGCCACTGAATTATATGCCACATCACTTGTTTGCTTAATGAGAAACAGGTGGCTCATTTTCAATTGCTACCATTTATTCCTTTGACATAAACTTGTTTTCCCTACTTTTTCATGGCTGTTTAATTTGCTTATTATAATATTGCTCTCTCTGAAGGTATAACTAGAAATTGCAGGAATGGCTGGCATGCATTACCTTCTTGTACAGCTGTAATAAAGTGTTCTCAGTACCACTGAGAACTTCACAAGGAGAAATGGAAATGAATAGAAGTGGGAAATGAATTTATAAGGTATATATGAATGTAAAGAATTGGCAAAGTAATTTTATGTATTTATTTTATTCCAGAATAGAAAAATAATGTAATTCAGAACTAAATCTGGATTCAATTTATCACAAACAAATTGATATGGATAGTATTATGCTAACTACCTCTTTTAAGCACATCTAGAATATTGAACACACAATGCCTATATAAACTGAAATATAATAATTTTACTACTTTAAGATCATTAATCATTAGCAATATCTGGATAACTCAGTTTAATAAATCAATGAGTGTTTCATAAAATGACACTGAGTTTGAAACCTAAGTTGGAGAGCAGTTACTCTAGTCCCCACAGAAGCACATGAAGTCAAGGTAATCAATGATAAAATGTCATGTCATTATTTTGTGTCTTTTTAAGGAAGAGATTGCCTTTTGTGAACACAGAACTAAAAAGAGAACTGCACTCTTGCTGCATTTCAGGTGTAGGGGCTGAGTGATACAGGATAGTTGGCCATCGCCTCTTGAGGGGCAGCAGAGAAGGCTGCTTCTTGAGGAAAGATTGAATGTTTGACCTTTCAGATGTATAAGACAGTGTTTGCATCGATTGGTTTAGGTTTTACAGAAAAGCATAATATAAAATGAAAAGTGGGTGAATTTCTAAATTAACATTGTCATGACGGCCGGCCCCATATGAAATCATCAAAAATAATGAAAATAAAGCACAATTAAATAATAAGGTATTAAAGGATTGTGACAATATCATATGGACAGTAAGACAAGACAGATATCATATGCTATAGCATCTAAAACCAATTTATTTTTTCTTTAACAATAAACTTGTACTTTCCTGGAAAATAATGGAAATATTTATAAAAAGGGATGAACAAGATAATATAGTAAATGTTTATATTTAAAATATTTTCTACAGTAAAAGTCACATTTTTTCCAGTTCCTCTCAAAATACTCCCCTTTGAATCAAACACACTTTTCCAATCATTCTTTCCATATTCTGAAGCACTTCTGAAAGTTCTTTCACGACTTTCCACACCTGCCTCAATGTTTTGAATCTATTGAAAACATTAATGGCAATTTCTGACAAATATACAAACAATACAGTGTTCCTCATTCACCTTATTCATCAGATCTGGTACTCTCTGACCTCTGATTCTTTTCCAAGGTTAAAATAACCATGCAAGCCAGATTTTTAAAATTGATACAGGTCACCTAGACAGCCCTGATAGCCCAACTAAAGACACAAAGAAGGACTTTGAGAACTGCTTTAAAAATGGCAGGAATGATAGCATAAGTGTTTTCATGGCAAGAGGAGAAGGATTTTTGAGAGGACTTAATGGCAATATGTCTCTTAGTGTAATACATTTTTTATTTAAACATTGTAATTTTCAATCACACTTCCTTGTAGCACTTACCTGAAAATACCTTACATTCATCTAGATTAATCAATCTAATGTAGCCCTTATATTGTTCATACAATACATATACAATAATTTTTTTAAAATAGTTATTGTTAGTTGTTGAAATAGTTAATTTCATGGAAATTGTCTTAAACTAAATTTTTAGATTTAATTTAACCTACTGAGAAGAAAGAGGTTTACACATATTTCAAATTTTCTATAACTGCTTGAAAAGTGTTTTTGAGGAAAAAAAAAGCTTTGGGGTGGTTTTTATCTTGTATTTCATTAGAGGTATTTTTTCTTAAATTCTGTCATCTTGAAGTAGTTATACAATTCTGGGTCTCAGTTTTTTATTCTGAAAATAAGAACAATAACTACCATCTGAAGGATGCACGAAGATCTAGGTAAGAATCACAATAATTGTATCTTAAACAGGGCTTAAATCTTTTTATCAATCCTTAAGGAGATATAAAAGTCTTTAGTAAATACTATCATTGAAACAAACTTAAATCTCCAATCAAAGAGAATATATATGGTGTTGTTATACACTACTTATGAGCTCTCCAAGCCATCTGTAACATTTTAGGTAAAGATGCATTTCAGAATTTAGAATAAGTGGTATTTTAAGAATCTAATCAATGCACACACCTTTTAAAGTAATCCTATAATCGAGTGTCAACTAGTACCCTGTGATCACAAAGATGAATATCTCTGCAATGTAATTATTTTGAGGCTTGAAGAGTCCTTGAGAACTTTGCACATGGAAGTGACAGCCTTGATTAACATTTTAAAGGAGTTTTTTTTTTATTTTTATATTAAGAATACACTGGAAAAGGAGTAAGAAAACTAAAACAATCAGAGGTATAATTTAGAGGGATTTTAAATAAATTAGGTGGGAAATTATTGTTGCTTGGGTTGGATAAGTTCAGTAGCTGTAGAGTTTTTTAGGGAACAGAGAGAACCAATCTAAGGTACAACTCGTAGGATTTGCTAATGGGTTGAATATGGAATGTGATTTCACTAAAGATGTGTAGATTCATTATCTCAAAATATAAGAATGTCATTCCGTGAGATAGAAAATATTACAACAGCTGCAGATTTAATATTAAAAAATCAAGACATTGGGCCAGGGATTTGGCTCAGTGGTTTTCCAACCTGCCTCACAAGGACTCGAGTTCATTCCCTGCTACCAAAAAAAAAAAAAAAAAATCAAGACATTTATCTATATTTAATTCACAGTTTTATTAAATATAAATGTGGGTATCAAACTGGTTGCTGATACTAGAGAACTAGGTAGAGCTCCAGACTAGAGATATTCCATTTGTGGCTTCTCCATTTTTGAGGTGATTTTATACAAAATCATGATAGAGAAGAATGTTATAGAGAAAGTACGCATTAAAACTAGAGCATGAACAGAAAAGAGTTCATATATTAGGACATTCTCCTACACTTAAACCTTAGATATCTCTGGGAATAACAGGATCCAGAGAGAGGAGCGAGAAAGAGTAGGGTAGAATGTGGGATGGAGTGATGTCTCAGGACCAAGTTGAAGTGTTGAAAAGAGGTGCCCGTGATTAACAGCATGAGAGATAAGAAAGACGATGACTGGAAAGTGGCCACTAGATAAGGCATCCTGGAAGTCACTGGTGTTCATCACAAAAGTTATCTCACTGGTAAGTGGTAGATATCAAAGACTAAGTGACTGTGCTCAAGAAAATGTTACAATGCACATTTTGATCCTCATGTAAACTTTCAGTTTCTCATACCAGAAAAACCATTCGGTGTTTAGCACAGGTGTGTCCTGCTTATTTCACTTAAGAGTATGACCTCAATGTGCATCCATTTAGCTACAAATGTCTCTAGTTTCTCATTCTTTATGGCTCAGTAATACTCTGTGAAACAGTAAGATGAGGTCCAAAGGGAAGGGTAAAATGAAACAAGGTAAAGCAATAAATATGAGACAATGAAAAAACAGAAACAAAGTCTTTGTAAGCAAGGAGAGGTGGAGGGGTTGAAAGGAGGGCAAGGGAATAGGGAAAAAATAAGAACCAAGATATGTCATGTAAAGGTACAAATTTCCAGTGATGAATTGCACCATGCTGTATACCTAAAATATCCCAATAAACTTAATGAAATTAGAAAGGAAGAAAATATAATAAAATAATTAGAGATATAAGTTATGGATAAAATTTATGAGGGCATTTTTATTAGGGACAGGTTATATGCAAGTACTGTGCCATTTTTATTTAAAGGACTAAGTAAGCAACAGATTTTGTATGGGGGATTCTACAATCAATTCCCCACTGATGCTGAAGTACAGCTGTATGCCTCATGTAACAAAAGAGATGGTAATGGAAAAATTTTTTCAACAAGTCAATATGTGATACAGGATAGAGCTGAGAAAGTTGTTAGAGCAACTTCCCTGAGATAAGAGAAAAGGATAAGACTGCATGAACAACCAGGGGGCCTGACATTGCTTGGAATACATACAGCCTATGTATAGCAATAGAAGAGCAGGCAACGCATATGATCACAGATTCAGATAGGTCAAAATACATTACAATAACATTTTATGGGATGTGATTGCACGAAATTCCTCAATAAAATAAGAAAATTGAGAAAAAAGGTTGGCAAGAGTGTTATGAAGGTTGGTGAAGAGAATAATTTAAAAAAGAGTCCTGGAATACTGGGTATAGTGCATGATCTACAGAAAAGCATTAAATCTTCAATAATCATCATTAATTAAAATGAGAGTCGTCACCATCCTAATGTGCTTCTCCAGCAAGTTCAAATACCTAAGGGACCATGGAGAATAAGTGAAGAATTAAATTGGGCCAGCATTTGGTTTCAATGGGAACACTGAAAAAAGAAAAGGACAAAGAATAAATTGTGAATACAAAGGAGTAACTAAAATGATAGACTTCTGAATCAAATCTAAAGAAGGAAATTTTAACAGCAGAATAAGGACTCATGAAAGAGTGGTGTGTTCAATGGATTATGCATATTGAAAGTGAACAGAAAATCATGGAGTCATTACACCAACAGAAATGGCCCTAGAAAATAAGAGGCACTGCTAGAATAGAAATGCTTAAAAGCACAATTATGGAGGACAGCTGTTATAGGAAATAAAAATTCTCAATCTATGGTTTGCATAGGCTGTCAAGAAAGAATGGAAGAGAAAATATTTTGACTAAATCAAACTTGGAAAATATTTAAAGGAATGCAAAGCAGTGGTGTATGCATAGTGTTTTAAAGCATTAAATTATCTGCATTCATTCTTGCTTCCACCCAATAAGAGGAATTTTCCTATTCCTTCCTCCAAGTAACAAAATTATTGAGGAATAAAAACCATGTGCATGATTACCAAACGAATGTGCACAAATGCATACATATATAAAGTTGCTTAACTTTTTCCATTGAATTTGTATATGAAATCACTAACAGGGGGATATGTATTACCAAGAAAAACAGAAAACATTTCCAATAATTTCAAATGATTACGAACTTTCTCTTAAAATGAATACATCTAGACAATGTTAAATGTGTACGGGTTAAATATATTACTGGGCGTTCCCTTCGTGAGGTTCCATAAGCATTAAAACATTTATTAAAGAAAATTAATAAAACTGTGATAAGTTGAATCTAAATACAGATTATATTTTAAGACTAATAACGAAAACTTATAAGAAATGTCTATTAAAAGATTTTGTAACATTGACACTATGCAAAACTGTCGCATGGGAACAATGAGAAACAGAGCAAATTTACTCAATTTTCTTACTGTTTAAAAATCCTCTAAGGTAATGTACCCTTATTACCTCCACCTAGAATAGAATATTCTGACCTCTACTCTTAAGGTGCCTGGGAAATTAGAACTGTTATCTTGAAGATACTGACATCCTTCAGAAAGGGGATGAGTGTTTCAGAAAGGGACACTGAGTTTGAAATCTAAGTAAGACAGGAGTTGCTCTAGGTCCCCACAGAAGCACATGAAGTCAAGGTAGTGAGTGATAAAATGTCATGCATTCTTTTGTGTCCTTAAGGAAGACGAGATTGCCTTTTGCGAACACAGAACTAAAAAGAGAACTGCACTCTTGCTGCATTTCAGGTGTAGGGGCTGAGTGATACGGGAGAGCTGGCCATCGCCTCTCGAGGGGGCAGCAGAGAAGGCTGCTTCTTGAGGAAAGATTGAATGTTTGACCTTTCAGATGTGTAAGATAGTGTTTTCACCAGTTTGTTGAGGTTTTACTGAAAAGCATAATATAAAATGAAAAGTGGGTGAGTCTCTAAATTAACACTGTCATTTATAGCTTACCTCACATATAAGTTTTTAGCCACAAACTTCACCCACAAATATATGTGACTGTGTGCACGTCCTTCTTTGCGTGTGGTTGGAAGATGTTAAATTCTGAGATTTATGCAGATGCCATAATGCACTTTACTACTCGTCTTCCTTCTAGTGATACATACTGGCTCCCATTTTATTCAAGAAACAAAATGCAGCACAAATCTTGTGGGATTTCTCACACAAAAATCATAATGTACCATATCCTCTCTGGGATGAGAATCCAGAGAAAGTATTAAATTCTCTGCTGGTATTCTTGCTTCAATTGCTTCCCCAAACAGAAAAGTTTCATATGTTATTATCATCAGATGTAAGATACCCCCTCCTGGAGCTAAAGTTAAATTTTACTACATGGTGTCTGTGGGTTTTGAGAGTTTACCATATAGAACATTTTATGCTACAGGCTTCAATTTGAAGATCAGCTGCCCTTAAAGCAATCCTTTGAGAATGGTGTCACTACTGAGCTCAATTTTTACAGATAAGGAAACTGTATCTTGTGGATACCGAGCAAACTGCCTAAGTTCACATGGCTGGACACATGACAGAGCTGGTGTTCAAAATGGAATTCTTTTACTATCATAAACAAAAGTAAAAAATCCATCCTGTTTTTATTACTGATCATGAGATATTGAGTTCTACAACATTTTAGTATCTGTAAATTTCTGAATTCTGCCAAAAAGAACACCTTGAAAAAGTGGATAGAGAATGGAATCAGTCAACCCAAACCACTCTAATAAACCAAGGTCAACAATGATCAATAATGACATGACCAGGGTTATGTAAGAAACAGTATTACTATTATATCAAAATAGTAGAAACGTTTTTCTTATAATATTTCGAAACCTTATATTTCACTTAGAATTTTAAATAGAAAAATGGCTTCCATTTACTTATCCCATGTTTAAAATAATATTGTCCACATACATAGTTATGTTAGAAGACTTAGGTTTTAGGAAGTAAGGCAAATAAAATTGTGCCATTTTCTCAAATTTCGTTACCAGAAATTGGCAATAGGAAGGAGCTACATTTATATTAAATGTAATTCTTTAAAAAGTAGAATCTGCTGAATAAAATAAATTTCAAATTATGTGCATGCAATAAAAAAATGAAACGGACTATTACCAAGTTCTACTCCTTTCCTTTCTTAGCTTTTCTTACTAGTATATGTCTACACCACATACTAATTCAGTCATTTGGGGAAATACAGATATAGATATGTTTACTTCAACCATACCTTACTCATTATTTCTTGCCCTCTCTTTCCCTGCCCCATTTCTTTCACTCACAGATCCCCTTTTCCCCTCCATATAGTCAAACTCTGTGTCTTACAATCTACTCTACTTGTTCTTTAAGTTATTTATAGCTCTCATGGAAGAGAAACTACATAATATTTTGCCATCTATGTCTGAGTTATTTCATTTAATATTAAGGTCTCAAGGTGCATTCATTTTCTTACAATTGATTTATATGTGGTGGCCGTAAGTGTATCTCTCTCAAATGCTGTAAATCTTTAGGGCTCAGACCATTTTTAAACATCTTCCCATTAAAATAAGGGCTTAATATAGTACTTTATGAGTAATAGTTATGTAATATACTGTTACTCATGATATTCTAAAGTTTTACCAAATACTGATTTGCTATATTGTAATCCTGACATGAAAACCACATTTAACATTGTATTAAAACAAATTTAAAAGGGAAATGTATATAAATATAAGCACACATGCAACTGTACTATATCATACACATATAATATATAATCACTTTGCTACAGGTTCACTTTTTTTGCTGGCTCATAAGGCAGGCAAAGTTCTGGCATCCAGTTACAGTTGGATTAAAACAATCAATAGATGCTCTTGATGACATCACATTCTTTGGAAAATGATAAGAGCTCGGAAAAACGTTTCAACAGGGACAAAAGATAGAGGAGAGGGAAAGATAGTAAAGCAAGTACTGACATTCGATTTTGTCATCATGGAAGACTTAGTTGATGCAAGGTGGAGGATTTTAGTCTCATGGAATTGCAGATAGACTTTATGTACAGAAAAGCCAGGGACCACTTAGAAAGAGTCCAGGTTCTGGGAGCCTAAAATGTTTGTTAAAAAAATGAATATTATCAAGTGAAATATAATTACAAAAACAAGCGATTCTGGAGCTGAGGTTACACCCTCAGTGATCCTGTTTTGTCTACTGTGTGTGAAAGACTCTGGGCTCAATTTCTACCACTGTAATGATAACAACAATAACCATGATAATAATAATGCATTCTTTTGAAATTAGAAAATCACAAATTTTTTAAATTGTTGATGCAAAACACAAGCATTATAGAGTTCAAGAAAATCATATTACCTTTAATTAATTGTGCCACCCTTTTTCTTGTTTTTTTCATTTCTTCCTTTTTTGTTGTATATTCATGAGTGTCTTCTGCATAGCAGTGTTCTAGAGAACAGAGATAATTCATTCGTTTCTGTGGCACAGGTTATCATAGAGTCTGTTTTTTGTTTCCTCATTGTACTGATGGATTAGAAAAGTTTATTGCATTTTATTGTAAATGTCATGGATCTTTAAGAAGATAAACAATTTTTGTGAGCATCTATAAAGTTCTTAAACTTTAGAAGCTATAAATTTCAGGACATTTAATTTCTTAGAGTAATTAATTTTAAAAACTTCAACTAGTAATCACTTTTTCATAAATATGTCTTAACATACTGCTATATTATCAGTTTGGTGTTATCTTTGTTAAAGTCACTACTTCATGTTAAATCTGTAATAAAATATTTTTTTCTGCACACTATTCAAACTACACCATCTTCTTAATTGGATTATTCCACAAGTTATGATTCTATTCATTACTGCTTTTTAAAATATGGTGATCAGAATGTATACATAAAATAAATTTAATGAATAAAAAATGGCTATTTCTTTCAACAAATTCCTGCTGTAGTGGGACAGAAATTTTTATTTTCGCACTGTTCCTGATATAAAATTTTAAAATTAATTTCATTACTCATTTCACTTATTTTTCTTTCAGAAACAGAAATGTTATGTTAATATTTTTTCTTATTTCTTTTTTTGTTTGTTTTGTTACATTTTTTTTTAGACTGGGTTTTACTATGTAATTCAGACTACCCTTGAACTCACTATGTAGCCCAGGTTGGTCTCAAACTCCTACTGATCCTCCTGCCTCAGCCTCCTGAGTGCTGGGATTTCAGGCGTGCACCATCAAATCAGGCTCTAATTTCTTTTTTAATAAACTTTAAAAAACACAAAATACTCTATCTGTACAGTAGATCAGGAAAGAATAACTTCCATTTGTTTTAGGTAAATGATTTAAAACATCTTTCATTTTATTTAAAGCATTAGCAGTTAGACATGGTAGTACATGCCTATAATCCCAGCATGCTGTGAGTCTGGGGCAGTAGGGTCACAAGTTCAAGCTCAGCCTTAGCAACTTAGTGAAAACTTGCCTTAAAAAAAGCTCGGAATATAATTCATCTGGTTGTAGAGGTTTGAGTAAACAATGTTTTGTTGTTTGTCAGCTGTTCTAGCACATAAGTGGCTTCCTTGAAACTTCCTAAGACTGAATGAATAGAGCTGGCTTCGCTACTGAACTTCATAGATTACCTGGGATCAAATAATTCCAGTTTGTGAACGTTAATGGATTACATAAAACAGCTGAATTAATGGAAAAGCCCCAAATACGTATAGCCTATGAGAAACTCACTTCATTGGTAAAATACACAGAGTAAAAAAGTGAAAGTTTAGAAAAACTTTTTCTCCCTAAATGGATGCCAAAAATGAGCAGGACTGCTTATATGCATACCAAATGAAATAACCTTTAGATCAACAAATATAAAGAGATAAATATGGGCATTATATAATTATAAAGATGAAGTTTTCAAGAGGAAAAAGTTATCGACATGTATGTAGCCAACGCTGTATCATCTAATTAAAGGAGCTAAATAGCAGGTCTAATGGGAGAGATAAGATCTAATACTGTAATAGTGGAGAATTTAATCTCCCTCTTTCATCATGGAGAGATCAGACTGACAAAAAAATTAACAAAAAATACTGAGGTAAAACTATGTCATGTGCAAAACAGACTTAACAAACATTTACAGAACAATAGCTGCAAAATTCTCAATTTTCTTATCATCACATGGAATGTTTTCCACGATATTCTATACGGTAAGCCCCCCCAAAATTATTCACACACTAATAAAAGCTGAAATAATATAACACAGATTCTTATGCCACAATGGAATAAAATAGAAATCATAATAGGAGCATTAGAAATTATACAAATGTATGGAAACTAGCCACTGTACACTAATTACCATAAGATCAATGAAAAAATCAAACCATACAGCAAAAAACTGGAAAACCTAAAAAAAAATAAATATCTGTACATATACAATCTACCAAAATTAAACCATGAAGGCAGATTTATTGAACTGACCCAAAACATGCTGCAAGATAGAAAAATAAAATGCTTCCCAAAAAAGAAAAGCCCATGAAGTGATATTTTTCCCCCACAAAAATGATTCCAAATAAATTAAAAAGGAGGAAATTTTGCCAATCTTGTTTTATGAGGTCAGCATCACACTGATGATGAAACTAAAGACATAAATGAAAAGAAGGAAGGGAAAAAGAAAGCTAGAGATCAATATCCCCAGTGCGTATCGGTACAAAACTTTTTAGCAAAATGCTTACAAACCAAATCCAATAATACATTAAAAAGATCATACACAATGATCAAAAGGAGATTTGCCCCACGAATGCAATAATGATTCAACATATGTAAATAATAATCATAATAGAGAACATCGACAGATTAAAAGACAAAAGCCATATGATTACCTCAGTAGATGCACAAAGAGCATTTGATAAAATTCAACATCCTTTCACAATAAAAACCTTCAATAATTAGGTACAGGAGAAACATATTACAAATAACAAAGTTTATAAATATCAGCATTATGGTAAATTAGAAAAATCTAAAATTATTTCCTCTAAATCGGGAACAAAACGAAGTCTTCTTTCAATACTCCTGTTCAACAGAGAACTGTAAGTTTTAGTCAGACAAATAAGATGTAAGAAAGAAAAGACATCCAATTTGAAAAAAAATAGCAAATCATCACTATTTTCAGATGATATGATTTTTTAGATGAAAAGCTATAGATACTATAGAAAGAAATACCCGAATGAGTAAAAATTTGATGAAGTGGAAAGACAAAAAAATCATACAAAAAACATCAAGGAATGGGCTGAAAAAAATAAGTAAATATAGTTCCATTCACAATATCTGCCCACTCACATTCATGTACATATGCACACACAAGCTTCCTAGGAAAAAATTAACCAAGAAAATGAAAGATCTCAAACACTAGTAAAAGAAACTATAGAATACAAACACACACACACACACACACACACACACACACACACACAAAAGGATAGACATCTATTTTCAAAGATTAGAAGAATTCATATTGCTAAAATATCCATGTTACTTAGAATAATCTATTAAATGCAACTTCCATCAAGATGCCATTGGCATTCTTCACATAACGGATAAAAACAAGTACAAAATTCATATGAATCCACAGAAGAACCAGACTAGCAAAAGCAATCCTGACCAAAAAGTATGAAGCTGAGACATCACAATACATGATCTCAAATTCTACTTCAAAGCTATTGTTACTAAAAGACCGTAGTATTGTAATAAAAAAAGACACTCAAACATTTTGAGCAAAATAGAAAAATTCAGATTTAACAAACATATTTAAAACAGATTTTTTATATATATATATGAGAGGAATATATAAAATATACACTATATAATATAGTGTATATATACTATAGTAAAAGATATATATATGCAAATATACATTTATATATCTATATATAATATATAAAATATACAAATGGATAGATATAAAGACATATATTACATATTTATGTAAAATAGGCCCTGTTCTTCATTAGTTGTAAAATTAATTAAGAAGACATAAATCCCATACATGTGAGACTCTGCACTATGAAACTATTGTAGATGAAAACATAGGTTAAAAAATATTTCGATACTGTGTGCAAAAGATTTTGAGATAACAGCCTAAACTCAGGAAGCAAAATTAAAACTAGACAAATGCAATCATATTAAACTAGGAAAGTTCTACAGAGCAAAGTAAATAATGAACAGAGCAAAGGGAAATCTACAGAAAGAGAGAAAATGCTTGTAATGTATTCATCTGACAAGGTAATATTCAAAGAGCTCAATAAATTCAACAACAAATATATAAATAATCCAATTAGAAAGTAGTCTTTTATTCAGCCTGTATCTGAAAAGACATTTCTCTAAGGAAGATATGCAAATGACCACCAAGCACAGGAAAAAATATTCAACATCTCTTATCATTAAAGAAATGTAAATTAGAATCACAATGAGATATTATCTCACATTATTTAAAATGAATATTGCAAAAAAGTCAAAAATAACAATGATGGAAGGAGGAACAGAAAGGAGAGTCCTCATTGTTGATAGGAGGATAAACTATACACTGTTGGTGGAATGGTAAATTAGTACAGCCATTATGGAAAAAATATGGAAGTTCCTCAAAAAAAATAAAATAAAATTGTATGTGATCTAGCAAGCCTACTACTGGGTATGTATCCAAAGAAAGTAAAATTATAATATCAGAGAGATAATGGAATGGTTATGATACTGTAAGACTATTCACAATAGTCACCTTTTCAAGTCCACTGAGATGTAGCCGGGGATTTAGCTCAGTTATGCCATGCCTGTCTTGCAAGTACAAAGTTCTGAGTTTGATAACTGGTACAAAAAAAAAAGACAGAACTATCTACCTCGTAACTATTTTTGGTAGCACAGGTACACATCTACGTGACACACCTAATGGTGGAACTGGGTAGAATCCCATTTATTTCCTTTACTTTATATGGCAGATATGAGTTTCTCTCAGGATCCACTCTACCTGTCTAGTAACTCTGTACTTCAGAAGATAATTAGCTAAAAGCTCTATCTCTAAGACTCCTTTCAAGTCCAGCCAATCAGATGCACTTGTGTGAGATTTAGTTTCCGGTCACTCCTGTTGTCTCTGAACCCAGTGAGAGAAGTGCAGGCAGCCCTAAGTGTCTGGTATGGAGCAGAGCTAAGGGGCACTAGACTTCAGGATTGGAGACCTCCCAAGCAAGAGGACCTCTGTGCTGTATGTGGATCTGAAGCCTGTTTCCCTCTCCCAATGGTTCCATAAGCCAGAATACATACCAAATCTTTTCTTCCTGAAACAAGCTAGAATGAATTCTCTACTGTGCAACCAAACCCTGATCAACCTACTCTGCAGTGAAAAGATACTACACATTTTACCTAGAGCAATAAAAATGTTTCTCGAAAGGGACTGAGTACAGAAAAAGAAAAATTCTCACTTATTGATGAAATCTGAGACCAAACTGGTCCAAACTACCCCCAGACAGAACGAACTGCTCCATCTATCAGACAGCATACGAAGTAAGACCACCCGGGGGTGAGATATTCATGTCCCTGCTAACATCCATCCTCCCCTTGCTAGTTCCACTGAACTCTCCCCTGGAAGAATGGGACTAGCTCATTCAGGGCCAGCACTACAGACACAGAAGGGCCTGGGGGAAAATAGTTAAGGTTTTCTGAGCTTTTATTTCCAGCCAGAGACTTTCACTTTTTCCAATCCACACTGTGGCCTACAGAGAGCCAGCCTTGTTATCTGATGGGCAACAGGCCAGGGGCCATTGTGCACAGACCCACCGCCTGGAGCAGGAAAGGGAAGCTCCGCAAACCAATAGCTATCAGAGGAAGCGAATGGAAAAACCAGGAGTTGGCAGAATTGCTCCAGGGTATTTTCAGTTTTGTTTTTATCTTCATTTCGGACACTGTGAGCCTACTAGATACACAAGTAGCAGTCAAGAACAAGTGAGACAAGGGACTGAGCAGGACAGGATAATGGACTGTAAGAAAGCTGGATTGCACAAAGCTCTGCTATGCAAAGCACAGATCACTCCACAGGTATCAGGGGCAGGCACAGGTTGGGGTGGGGTGGGGTGGTGGAGCACAGGCTCTGACACCCCCTCCCCAGCATTCCAGCCTGATCTTGCCGCTTCAGCTTCAGCAGGCCTTCTGTGTTAAGGGGCCCATCTTGGTATCAGCTGAGCTTACCCTGAAGGCATTCTACACCTAAGGAGTGTAAGTGGCCAGAGATAAATTTTCATCCTAGGATATGGCTGGTTCTTTTGCTCTGTACTCTGACTCAAAGCTGAAAGGCTCTCTGATTCTGGCCCTTTGCATGAGAAGCCTCATCAGGAAGCTGGTGTAGAGTCAGGAAGTTGCCTCTGCAGGGCGTTCTAGAGCTCCGGGTCGGTGTTAATGTGCCAATCATTATAAGTACAAAGATGAATTTCTAAATCCTTTTCTCCCTTGGGGGATAGATGAGGTGGGAAAGGTAATCAAATCTTTTCTTCCTTGATAGAAAATTGTTACCACAATTTCCCAAAATACAACAGACCACGCTGTGCAGAACAGGTGCTTCTCAATGTTTTCATCCCATAAGATGCTGAGAACGTCCTGCATGTTTCACTTCTCAAAATTTCCGTTTTATTCTACAGTTTCTGGTTTTATCTAGTATTGCAAGAAGAGCAAGAAGGAGAAAAGAACCCTAGGGTCGGGATTTAGCTCAGTGGTTCTACCGCCTGTCTCACAAGCTCAAGGTCCCAAGTTCGATCCTTGGTACGAAAAAAATAAAAAGAAAGAAAGAAAAGAACCCTGTGGAAGTAACCACTTTGTTTTCATGTGTATGGCCACTACCTCCACAGTCCTAGTTTCTATCCTTTCACAACTGTCCTAAGACTGGCAGTTTATAGCACACACAATACCCAAGCTCTCTACTGCCCAAGTGTCACTACAAGAAGTTCTCACCCTTTCAACATTCGTTTTTTTACTTTGCCTTCACCTGAATTTTCCTCCACTCTGTCAGAGGCAGAACGTTCTCTCCTCCTTCTAGGCCACTACAGCTTTCTACCAGGACTCTTTCATCCACTCCTGCAAGGCCAGCTCACCCATCCCTTCACATTTGCTCTTTCCTTTCAGCTGTCTTTCTCTCTTCCTTCACAACCTGCTCAGATCTCTAGCCTATGTTCTGACTTCACTTCCTGACTTCTTTTTCTTTCACTAACAAACTCCTTGAAAGAACTGCCTGCCTTCATTCATCTTGGAGGTTATAGTCTGTCTGCCTCACTGGGCTGTAGAGATGTGGCGAGACAAGAGAAAGGTTGTGTGAGAACAGAAGCGAGGGCATTTAACAAGATGCACTCGAATGAATAGGGGCCAGAACGTGTAGGGGTGAGCCCTTCAATGGAAGCTTGGCTACATGGCTTAAAGGCACCATCCTACTTTATGGAAGAATGGTGGGTAAGCTTGGAAAGGCAACAGAATTTCCATAGGCAAAAATAAGAGGAAGGACATTTTTTACATAGGGAAATTCCACTCAACTACCTGGTGATCTCTGCATAGGAAGATTAACCCTTTTGAGTTTACCCATTACATAAGGAGTTTTTTTGTCTTTTTTTTGTTGTTGTTGTTGTTTAAATATGAACTAGCTTAACAGATTGGTTTTAAAAAATGGATTTTAAGGTACGTATGTTATGATGGGATATGATGTTATGATGCATATGACAGTTGGTGTCAAATATTTGAAGAACTTCCATATGAAAATTTTAATTGAGTTACTCAAGAAAGCAGTACTAGCCAGGCACGGTGGCACAAGCCTGTAATCCCAGTACTATGGGAGGCTGAGGCACAAAGACTGCAAGCCGGAGCCCAGCCTGGGCTTAGCAAGACCTTGTATCAACACAAAAAGTAAAAAAGGGCTGGGAATGTAGCTCAGGGCAAAGATACAGTACCACACAAAAAGCAAAGCAAAAGCAAATGCAAAGCAAAACAGGCCAGGTAAGATGGTATGCATCTGTGATTAAGCAGGAGGATCACAAGTTCAAAGCCACAAATAAAAGTTCTGTCACTCCTTTCCTGTGTCCCTTAGAGATTCATCCTCTCATTTTTTAACCAGTCACAAGCGTTGGAGTCCAAAGGCTCAGTCCTAGGCCCTCTTCTTGTTATACAGTCTGCTTAGACATATTTCTCTGGGCCTATGGTTTCACATTGATGATTTCCATTTTTTTTTCCTAGCCCTGATTTTCTCCCCTCTGAGCTACAGACTGGTGTACCTAATTGCTCACTTGCTATACCTTCTTGGTTATCTGAAAGGCACATCAATACCAAAACATGCCTAAAAGCTTAGGTCCTTCCTTTCCCAGCACCCAAGACCAGCACCTCTTCCAGCATCCTTGCCTTAGTACCTCCTCCTCCTCTCAACACCTGAAAATTCAACCCAGTACCATAGTAGTTCTTAGACCATCTGGTTTTAGAATCTTTTTAACATTTAAGAGCTTTTATGTATGTGGGTTAAACTGTAGGGGCAGAAAGAATGTAACATGCTTCCTTCCCCCTCATAAGAGTAACACCGTGGACCCCCCTTTAACAAAAGTTAGGTTAACAAAAGAAAAGCATAGCTGTTTTATTTAATCAAAAATTTACATTAAAAACCCTTCAAAATGAAGATACCTTCCCCAAAAAGTTAAAGATATCATATTACAGTGATACATGCACATCCATGTTTATAGCAGAACTCATAAAAGCTAAATCTGTATGTTCCTCAAAAGATGAATGGATAAAGTGTGGTATTTATACAAAATGGAGTACTACTCAGCCACAAAGAAAGATACATTTGAGTCACCTGTAGAAAAATGTACCTTGAGATAGTGCTAAGTGAAATAAGTCAGATAGAAAAGGTTAAATATCATGATTTTTCTTATATGAGAATATAAATAAAGAACAAAATAAAAGATTAAAGTGTTTGTAAATGGTGAGGGGAGGAGGGGGTGAAGGGAGGGCAGGGACAAGGGGAAAAATGAGAATCAAGACCTATTATAAAAAGGTAGAGAATCCCAATGATGAATGTAATTGTATTGTATACCTAGATTGTACCAATAAACTCAATAAAAAGGAAAAAAAAATAAGGGCTGGGGATTTAGCTCAGTGGTTCCGCCACCTCTTTCTTTCTTCTTTGTTTTTTTTTGTTTGTTTGTTTTTTGAGACAAGGTCTCACTATGTGGTTGAGACTGACCTGAAACTCACTATATAGCCCAGGCTGGTCTCAAACTCGCAGCGATCATCCTGCCTCAGCCTCCCGAGTGCTGGGATTACAAGCCTGCGCCACCAGGTACAGCTGCCTGTTTCCCAAGCATAAGATTCTGAGTTCAATCCCTGGTACAAAAAAAAAAAAAAAGAAAAGAAAAGAAACTAAGAAAATGAGTATGGATTTTATTTATAGCTAAGGATAATACAGAAATATCAATTTGTACATTTGACAATGTACCATAATTATATAAATGTTAATAACAGAAAACATAGTGTGGGACATATATGAACTCTTTGTACTATTCTTGTAAGTCTAACTATTCTAAAATACAAAGTGTACTTGAGAACACATTACTTGTTGTCTAGGGACACATTTCTTTTTTAGTGAAAAATATTTTCTGAAATTCTTCAAGCTATTTTGAAACTCAAATATCCAGCTAGTCTATTTATGTGTTTGGTATGTATTAAGCAAAACATTGCAAAACCCAAGTATCTTTAGGAGAATAAGTACAATTATTTAATACAATAAATAATAATTACATTAGATAACAATTAGAGAGTTTTAGATGTTTACAATCTGTTGAACAAGACCATTTGTGAGTTGGCTGAAATACAGACTTTCACATGAACAGTGCATAAATTAAAAGCTAGTTCACAGAAATGGCTAAATCCATAGCGTGATGGAAATGTCACACATAAGTAACAGAAATCTTTACAATAATATTGTTCTTTATTTATTGTGTGATTATTGGGGGATTATCCAAATAATTATGAAAGCAGTTTGACTAGAATAAATAGCTGTGCTAAGAGAGAAGAAAACAGAAGATATAGATCTTTGTGAAAATTCCAAAGGAGTGTTTTGTGAAATTAAGGTTTCTAGCCACTGGAATCTTTGCAAAATTGTCATTTCATCAATTTTAATGGTAATGTCAACACATATGGCTCTTAGTAATATGAAGAAAATTATCCTTATATAACAAGCCTTTTTATTTCAGATAGAAAATGGAAACAGGGAGTTTATATATACATATTTATTCATATATATGAATATATATGTATGAATTCATATAATTCATCATATAAATACATATATTGATGAATACATATGAATAATATATATGTGTATATATTTAATAAACTTATTATAAGCATTTGGTAAAATCACCCAAAGCATTCTGGGAACAATGAAAGTAATTTATCAAGAAAAGTCATTGAATCTAATAAGCTACACTACCATAGAAATTTTCCAAGATTCCTTGATATTTTCCTAAATAAAACTATCAAATATATCAGATTGTTGAAGGCAGTGGAAATCTGGTTTATTTCTATGTGACTGTTAAGGAAACACACACACAGATACTTTAGTCTTCGACAACATACACTGAAATCTTGTGAAAAAATGAACGATAGCTACAAAATCTATGTAATGTTGAGATATCAGTCCGATTCCTAACTGAAGAGTATAGGCATAAAATAGCTTGTCAAAAAATACTAGCTCACAAAATCTTCAAGAAAATGAAAAAAACAATCTAGAATCTCTGTAGAAAATAGGCACGTATGCTCTGAGATTTATATCACTAAGCACAGTCTATATTTCTCTGGATGAGAAATGGAACTCGTCCCCAGGAGCCCCACTACTGCTGTACCTGAAAGAGCCTACAACATTCATGTTCGCAGATGTTACGGCTTGTGTCTAGATATCTCCGCAAAGCCTCCTGCAGTCTTAAGTGAGGCTTATTCATAGCTGGCTGGATCTTCAGTGTATGATGCAGGGATTAAGGGTGTAAGGTTACTAAATCAGTACATTTATTGCTTGGCACCACCCTAATCCCAGTAGCCTGGATGCAATATAAGGGACAGAAAGAGGCTCGTCTTCTCCCTTGTTGCTTTTGCTATTGTCTGGGCACAACTGTTTCCCTTCTGTGATGCCACTCTGCCCTGTGCCACTCTGCTTTACAATCAACGAACTATGGACTGCAACCTCTACAACCTGCGAGATAAATAAACCTTTCCTCCCTTACTTAAGTTAGTGTCAGGTATTTTTGTCTCAGCAACAAACGAAAAGTATCTAAGGCACCAGATACAGTCTTCATGCTAGAACTCCCTCACCTAGTCTTCTATAAAATCTCCTGCTTTGGTATCTCCTTAGAAAGGTGAGACTGTTCAAAAAACTGAAACGTGAGCTGGGGACTTAGCTCAGTGGTTCCAGCATCTGCTTTGCAAGCACAAGAACTTGAATTTGATCCCTGGTAAAAAAAAAAAAAAAAAAACAACAAAAAACCTGAAACCTCATTCAAGAGACCTAAGCAATCAATCATAAATATGAAAAATGCCTGCCACAATTGTCGACTTAGCTCATTTTATGTACATTGATTTTACTTTCTAATGTTGTTTTATAAATAATACTTGAAAACTAATATGATTAGAAAATATCTTCTGAATATGTGGAGATTATTAATCTGTGGAAATCTTTGTATTTGTGGAAGCCTCAAGTGTACATTATATGGTGTCAAATGCTACTATCTCAGATGGTAAAATTATTTTAGCCACAAATTTAGGAATTCAAATTATATAATTGGTGCATCTTATAAATTAAACTTTCACATACCATAAAATTTATAGTAATAAAAAAACCACTAGGCAAAGACACTTGTATTATATTTAAATGTCAGCATCGTACTGAAAGACTGTTGTTGACATTCTAAGTTGTTGCAAAAATCTCTGTGTGCTTGGATATTGTGAATTCTGTCTCGAGAGATTTAGCCTTTGTATCAAAGTATTAATGACCCAACTTTAAGGAAGAAAAAGTTTAAAGTGTAGATCTGAGTTGGAATCAAATTCTGAATTAACTCTCACTTTGGGGAACCCTATTAAGAAGTTAAATTTCCTGAGGCAAATCCTTCAACCATGATTTTTATCCGTTGTTCAGACTTTGGCAAACTACAAAAAAATTAACATTTGTAAATAAAAAGTAATAGAAATTAGGTAAGTTAAAAATTGTTTTCAGAGCTACTGTTTGCTTTTTTCGTCTCCAGCATACATTTCACAGGCTTAAAAGAAAATCTTTCAAACTGTCAGTGACTATTTAAAGTAAGTGGCTTCCTAAATAAATGCCTTGTCAGTTTGTATTAGAATTGCTTGTCTGATTAAAAAGGAGACAGTAATTAAGTGTTGACTGTTAATATAACTGTAATTTAGAAGTCATTAATGAAAATGGTTTATGGGTTCAAGTGGTATTCTATATTTAAATTAATTCTGCTGCTAAAAACCAGACTAGATGTCACACAATATTCATAACATCCATGATGTAAGCTATTGAATTAAAATAGGCTTTGAATGAAGGGGGTATTTTGCAAAGTCACAGTTGGCAACTGTATGCTGAATTTAAAAATGATTATATCTAAATGTTATTGGTATTACTCTTTACAACTGGCATAAGAATTCATATAAGATATAAAAAGTAGAAAAAGTTATTAATGCTACTTTTTATTTCTGCAGACATTTTTGCCACAGAGTTCACTAATTGCAATAAATTCCACTTTGGAGAGAAGCTTTGCAAAAATACTGCAACAAGTGTCAGATTTTTTAAAACCCATATTGTCAATGGTAGTCAAATACAAGTGTTAAATGAAGAGAATTTGGAATGCAGTGTCAATGATACTCCTCTAGATTTTAATATAATAATTAGAAAGTACTAAGCAAAGTAATACTCTGTAACATAGAAATATGAGGTCTGTGAGATCAAGGTAAGAATTCGTGCAGAATCATTATCTCAAATATAACTTTTAATAGATTTTCCTGACTTTCATAGAAAGCCGACCACATTGTGTCTCAAAACTTATTTCATTTTTCTTATTTATATATGCAACTTGGCATTATGTATTATTTTGTTTACTAGCTTATCTAATCTTCTTAACTAGGCTCTATACTACATAATACTTTGATATACATCATGTTTATTTCACAGCTCACAACTTGTATTTAATATTGCACTTAGCACAAGTCAATGAATTTTTGGTTGACTTGCGTATCTAATGTTTGAATATTGTAGTAAAACTGAGAGATAAAGAGGGTAAATATTAATTTAAATTAACTGGTATGGAAAATTTAGTTGGCTGCCAATGATGACTATTGATTATCCCTTGCAAAGGGAGAAAGGACAATATTACCTTTATAAAGAAGTGTATTAGTTTATTCTTTCATAAAATTGATTTAGTAACATCTCCATCACTGGGTTTTTATGAAGTCCAAATTCAATCTGAATAAATAAGTAGATGGTGAGCTTATTGCTAAGCAAACAATAAGGATCTTTATCCTGAAAATGGTGGAATAATCTTTTATTATTTTATACAGTGATATCTTTGGGCTCAAACTAATTCAACAGCACAATATCTCTAGCAAAGAGTTATCACTCTGGCTGATAAATCATTTCATATGGTATGACATTTTTTTTTTTGGTCCAGGAGTATCATGACACAGAATCATGGTTAATTTCTTTTATCACTTCACACACAACTTTGTCACAGAAACAGATGAGCACCCCACCACCACTCTCTCAGAAAAACAGACTCAGTACTACAGAGAAATATTGTAAATATTTCTAAAATTATTTTCACAAAAATGAGCAAAATAAGTTAGCCACAGACTGTAGAAAGAAACGATTCATCTCAAGTTTTTGGTCTTATCAAAGCTCTGTAAGATCATATACTTTACAAACAACAGTTCCACTCAAGGAAATATTACAATTACTAGCAACCAGTAGAACTTCCTAGCTTCTGACCTAAATTCAGCGTCAGAGTGGCATATGTTCTCTTAGGGAAAAGCCAAATCATGCATTATGTTTACATTTTCCTATAGAATATTGGTACCCAGTATTGCTTTTGTTGAAATTGAATCCTGGAGTGAAGGTGGGGGAATAAAGATGGATATCCATGACATTTGATTTCTATCCCTAGTATTCATTGAGAATATCCATTGTATTCATTGGGAAAGACTGACGATTTCAAATGACATTGCTTCTGTATGGAATTTATCTTTCAACAATTTTACCTTTCTATTTTATTGAGCTCTCTTTTAGATTGGGTTTAACAGACATTTGATTTGATTTGTTGCAAAGACCGTGTTAGAACTCTGAACTTATGTGGCTAAAGCATAGTTTGCAAGTTCAGTCAATTTAAGGTGATGTGGTACACAGAAACAAGAACTAGGCCATGACAAATGACTGGACCAGGTGCTCAATGATACAGCAATGTCAGTGGGTTATTAGAACCCCTTAGAAGAACCATCTAATCTTTTATTGAAGTAAACAAAGTGACCCCAGAAGAAAATCCAAAACAAAAATATGAGATAATCTGACCGTGACGTGAAGCTTGTACACAAGATTCTAAGGCTGCAAGCTTAACATTGGAATACTAACTGAAATTAAGAGAACATGACATATCACAGAACTAAAAAGATTTCTAGAACTACATAAAATTGCTGATGTTTAAAAAGCACAGGACTTGTTTCTATGCTTTACTCATTGACCCTTTCCATAGTCATATCAACCCTACTGTGTAGGTGCAATTACTATCCACATAACACCCTGCTCCTATTTCACAAGTTGTCTGAGGCAAAAAGGGATAGTGCAGTTTATTTATATTTCACAGCAAAGACATGGAGAAGCTTTTATTTTCAACCCATGAACTTGCAGCCACTACTCTGTACTGCTTTTTACTGTGTAATAGGTAGTGCTAAAAGATTTCTAGAGGATAAGAGGAAATAAAATTTAGATATTGAATAATACCATGACCCATAGGAAAATTACTGAAATTTCATTCAGAGACCAAGCAAACCCAACAAAGTTTTTTAAACGTAGGAATCCCATGCTTCTTTTGTTGAACACATTTCGACTTGCAGAATGGAGAACACAAATAGAAAGGTGAAACAGAAGCACATATGTCCAAAGGCTGATGAGAAAATTCAACCAGTAGATGGTACCCGTCTTAGCTTTAGATATTGTAAAGAATGAGATAAATAGGAAAAGTGAGTCTCCATAAGTTATTATTTTGACAAATGAGAAAATAAAAGAGAGAGAAAAATAAATATCAGGTTTCAGCGAAGTAGTAAAGTAACAATATTATTTAGTGAGATGATAAAAATGAGTTTAATCTTAGATATGTCACACTAAAGACACGAAATTATTAGGTAAATATATAGATAGGCATTTGCATGTATGGAATCTGGAGGTAATACATATCGACTATATAGGATATGAAGTTAATTATTACAGCTAATATTTAGAGTGATTAAAATGGTACAGTCATTTGCTAAACAAGTTCATACAGAATATATTCTATATAACTCAACTCCTATCCTGTCACTGTAAGGTACTGAACGTGATGAACACAAAGACAGAATGAATCAAATAGCTCAACAAATGATCAAAGCAACTACAGGTAAAAGAGCTACTTAGAATATTCAATAAGCTTATTTTTATTTTTTTGTTTGTTTGTTTTTTGGTACCGGGGATCTAACTTGGGACGTTGTGCTTGCGACGGTGCCACTGAGCTAAATCTCCAGCAAGTTGATGTTTTTGACAGTACTCAGGGCAGCTTTGTTCATCGTGAGTGGTCACGAAAGGCATCTCTGTGAAGGAGATACTGAAGGTAAGTTCTGAATACAAGAACAGACAGCACAACGGCTAAGAACGTTGAGTCAGAGAGAGTAGCCATGTCTCCACTTTGCAACATAGTTACTATGTGCATTTGCCAAGTTATATAAACCTTAGTCTCAGCTTCTTCAATTGTAAAATAGAAATGAGAAAAACAATGCTTACTATCTATCAAGAAGGGATTAAGTGAATTACCCCATAAATATCATTTACCATAATTCCATTCATAGGAAAATATTCAATTAAGAGTTGTTAATAATAAATAATAATTGGATTCTTATTCTTTTACCCAGCTCACCAGGGCAGGAAAACATTTATGAGTTTCTCAGTCACTAATCAAAAGTAAGCATTTGTCTAGAGTGTTCTATATATCTCCTCTGCAAATGTATACTGGTGCTTTAAAAAATAATACTGGTTGAGGTTAGAGTTTGGAATCACCAACTACCAGGCTCACCTTTAAAGAACATAGAGGACATAAAGGATCTGGAATGGATAAGCATATTCTATGAGAACTGGAATCCCTCATTATACATAAATCTCGCTGTTATTGTGTTTTGTTGTTAAGTAAGCCAGAGTAAACATTTTAATGTTTTTTCTAATGACTTCAGTGGCAATTAGGCTTGTTATTCATTGTTTCTAAAGACCTTTGTGGTCCAGAATAATATGAATTGCTTCCTTATTCAGCAGGTTGATAATGACTTCATTTTATTGAAAGTATTTCATTTTAAAATTTATTTACTGTTCTATGCTTATAAACAAAATAATAAGCTTGGCTTTATCAAAAAGGAGGTGTACAGGGAACTTTTTGTTCTCAAAACATTTCTGTATTTTAAGTAATAAAAAATAATGGGAAATAATTCAAAGTAATATATATATGCATGTGTCTAGCATCTTGAAGTTGGGCATATATACATAAATATGTGAGTGGTCTCTGTGTGTGTGTGCGTGTGTGGTGTGTGTGTGTGTGTGTGTGTGCGCGCGTGTGTGTGTTTCCTCTTTGGTCAAAAGGTCTTTTTTACATGTCTTCCCAGTGAAATATATGAAACAAAAATGTGAAATCATTTAAATGGTTTCTCCAGATATAAAGTCTCAAGTCCTTAAAGTTACATTTACAGAAAATTCAACTGTGATTTTTTTTTTACTTATACAACCCCTTAGAAGTCAAAGTAACACTGAAATTTATAAAACATTTTTAAGCATATAAATTTTTTAATTCTATCTCAATGGTATTGAATCAATATTCATAATCTAATCATTTTTATTAAGAGCAGTCTCAATTTTTCTAAGAAAAGAATATATTCAATCTATAAATACACATGTACCAAATAATAATAATAATAACAATGATAATAAAAATTCAAACATCTATATGTGGCTTTACTACTATAGAAAATAGAATGTTATTAATATCTTTAAGACCCAGGCCTATCTTTAATCAAGTTATTTCCTATTACCTTTTAAAGGTAAAAATAAGACAATTTTCAAGTTGTTTGCTTTTCTATATATTGAAATATATATTTTTTCATATATTGCATGAGCATGTTATACTGTATTAAAATCTGTTCAGTTTTACAGATTTTATCATTTATTTAAAATACATTAGGCTAAGGGCGCTGATCAATAGGATCATCTGCCTAACATGTACCAGGGCCTCAGTTCCAGCTCTAATCCCCAAAAACATTGTAATATATTTATTTGCAATTTGCTTTTTAAACTTTTTTTTTTTTTTTTTTTTTTTTGTACCGGGGATTGAACTCGGGTCCTTGTGCTTGCAAGGCAGGCCGCCGAACCGCTAAGTTAATTCCCTGGCCTGCAATTTGATTTTTAATAAGTTTGATAGATTCAACATTTTTAATTTAAGTAGATGTGGTCTATTCATCTCTATTGCTAAGTACTATTAATATGACATTGCATACTGATTTCTATTACCTTTGCATATGTGAAATATACATATGTATAAGTCACAATATGTGTATAACTTGGAAACAGCCCAATTGCCTATCAACTGAAGGCTGGATAAAAATGTGGGCTTTTTTAAAATATAAAATGGAGTACTACTCAGCCATAAAGAACGAGAAACTAGAGATATTTACAGCTAAGTGGATGCACGATGGAGCCATGCTCTTAAGTGATATTAATAAGACACGTGTAAATACTAGATAGTTTCTCTGGTGTGAGAAATGAAAAGTATAATAAGGATCAAAAGGTATAATTGATATTGTGTAATAGGAAGAAAAGGTTTAAAAAAGTAGAAGAAGTGGGAGAGGTTTGGGTAATAAGGATCAAAAGGTATAATTGATATTGTGTAATAGGAAGAAAAGGTTTAAAAAAGTAGAAGTGGGAGAGGTTTGGGAAAAGGGAAAAGAAAAAATATGTGAAAAGGAAAAACATGGAAACAATGTCTTTGTAAACAGGGAAGGGTGGAGGGTGTGAAGGGAGGGCTGGGGAATGGGAAAAAATAAGAACCAAGATAAGTCATGTGAAGGTACAAGATCCCAATGATGAATGTAACTGTACTGTATACCTAAAATGTAAAACAAACTTAATTTTTAAAATGTGTATAAAAGTTGATTACAGCTTTTAAGGCATGTTTTACTTGTTATTACAAAAACTTCTGCCAGGAACATTCTTAGCTGCATCTCCTAGTACGTATTGTTGGGGAATAGAAATGGTAGGTCATTTTATCTGTGCATCACCAAATTTTACCATTATCAAATTAACTTAATTCATCATTAACCATTCCCAGCAACTGTTACTAGGCCTATGAATACTTTGATGTTATATCTAACAAACACGTTGCAATAATCATCTTTTTACATTTTTATTTTTATTTGTATATACTTGTAGTATATACAAATTACAAACATTGTGAAAAATTGGTACATGTGCATAATGGATTGTCATTCTTTTTTAATCCCCTTCTTCTCGCCCTCTCTCCCTCTCCCTCTATTTCTTGGTCCCGTTCACTTTGTAAATGATCTAGCTCCCTGTTTCCTATTATCTATCTTTAATTTTTCTCTTCACTTTATTTATTCTTTGGGTTTCTCATAAAGAAGTAATTATGCACTATTTAAGCTTGTGTGTTTAATTTATTTAACTTAAAATTACAGTCACAAGGTGCACACATTTTCCTACAAATAACTCAAACTTATCCTTCTTTATGGCACAGTAGTATTCCACTGTGTATAAGCAACCACTTTATTATACATCTGTTAAAAGACATAGAGACTGCTTCCAAGGTTTAGTTCTTATGAATTGTGCTGATATAAACATGTGTATGCATACATCACTATAATATTATGTCTTTCACTCTTTCAGGAAGAAGCTTTTGCCTTTGTCAAGGCAGCTGGGTTACCTCTTTCCCTGCATGACCACTTGCCAGGAATCCTTTCTATAACCACACCATGTTTCCCAGCGGCAAGCACAGAGTATGCACATTTATATTTTAAAATCTGTATATCCATCCAACTGCCTACTCAGATCCATAGAGATGATCTAACATATTCACCCAACATCAATCATGTTAAACCAAATCATGTGAAAGCAAAAGCAAACCAGTAAGAAATGCGTCTGATCCACTGTCCTCATCTCTGTGCATGAGAGCAGCATCCATCCCTTCTCCCAAGCCAGATTCCAGAGCAGCCAGATTTGTACTCAAATGCCACAGCTGTGTCTCCAGCTCGATTTCCACTCTCCTTTCTGTTACCCTCACACAAACCGCTAAAAATGTGCCTGAAGATATGTCCACGTCGACTTTCTCATCCATGGGTGTTGATCTATCCAAACTTTGATTAAATGATTTTAATGATGTTCCACCGCTTTCAAAAAGTCAACAGGCTCTGCAGGGTCTGTATCTTCTGGCCTCATCACACGCCTCATCTATGCTATACACCGATTGCTGTGAGGTGGTCGGGGAGACAATTTTTCAAATCTATCTAGCCCTGCCCAGCAGCTTAACATCTCCTCTCCTTTCCATGGGCATCAACCAGTCCTTCATACTTCCAGTCAATACCTCGTCTGCAGATCTTGGCTCTACTGTCATTTCCTTAAGGGTACCTTCCCAGGTTTCACTAACAAAGTATAATCCCTTTTTTATGCTCTTAAAGAATGAAGTGTTGTATCTACCATCTGTAGGACTTTTCTTAAATAAAAAATTCCAGTAATATTATTCATAACTTCACTGACATGAGGTTAGGCTCCCCCACTATGAATTCGTACCTTAGCATCCACCTATTCTTTCTTTTTCACCTCTGGCTCTGCTTTCATTTCTACTCACCACCCACACTATTGTACCAGTCAAGAAATCTGATCCTATTAGCAAAAGCTTTATAGTTCTAGTCAAATATTAATATCAGAGATACCAAATGCACATTTTGAACATTCAGACTGGCATTTTTCTTTTCCCATCTTTTTTCCCCACAACTTCAGCTTTTTCATGATTTGTGTCTGAGAAGACTGACTCACTAGTATAATTACAAATGAGTTATGCCACAGATGCAGATGCAGCTTCATCTTAAGCAAGAAACTCGATGTTTGTTTGACCTAGTTCAAGAGAAACAGTGGGCAGTCATCTCCGTTTATGAGCCCCGTGCAATATAAACCTCAGCGGATGTTCACTCCTTATCTCATCCACCAGTTCCTAAGAGTAAGTGACACCTCTACTGATGCTATTATTCTTTCCAACGAAGCCGTGTATTACACAGACTTTGAGAGCACAGTCTCTGGAGCAAGATTCTCTGGGTTTATGATGTGGCTCTGCCACTTCGCAGCTACAACATGTTGGGAAAGTTAACTACCATTTCTGTGCCCATTATAATTGCACACCGTCTGTATTATAATATTGGTAATAAGCATGGTGACTCACATTTTCATTTCAATTATTAATTTCAACACATAGGACAGAGGCTAGCACAAAGTACTAAATAAGAAGGAGTTTTATATATATAGTGATTTATCATCATCTAGGCATTATCTGCTTTTCCTCTTTAACAGAATTCACTTTTAAATTCCCTGTAGTTGTTTTTATCACAATTATTTGAATGTTGTCAATGTTTATTTTTCATGAGGTAATTAATATATCTTAAGGTTTCAGTTCACTTGAGACTCACTTGTTTCCATTTATTTTAATGGCACAGCCCATTTCTACATACTTCATTAAATGGATTTGAGATTATACTAATGGTTCTTAGATATGACATATTTCAGTTTTGGCATTTCCCTTCATGCTAAATCTGACCTCAAGGGAGGAAATTTTTCATTTTCATCTGTAGGCAAGTAAATAAATTAGATGTCTGATCCAGGATAACTATTTGAGTGTTTCTTTTTAATTACTTTTCCCCTTAAAACAACTAAGTCTATCAGGATGCATAGCACTCATAGATTTTACAATTATAAAATATTGAATAATTACAGCTCTACTGTTTTATTTTCTCATATCTTAGTCTTTGTAATAATATTACTGATAACTTTGAAGACTGAATTTCCATCCAAAATGTATGGATATTCATATTTCACAAGTAGTTTGACTCAAAAATTTTACATAATATTCTAGGTTAACTTAGCAGGATGAAAATGTATCAAAGACATTTATGTGTGTGTTTTTAGCCTTTCTATAAATACTTCCAATTTCTCTACAGGGGAGATATTGCATGTGCTACTGAAGAAGAAGGATATTTTATTCAGTCCCTGAGTTTATTATATACTTATATATAAGTATATTCACTTATACTGTGAATAGTATTTTAAGTTTCACTTTTTTATTCTTTTTTATCTGTATGAAAGATTATCTCAGGGAACATCAAATGCAAACATTTGTCTTCGGGGATTCTGTACTACATTTTAAAATATTATATGAAATGTATTCTCAAATTTTGAGAAGGCAGTTAAGTCCATATTTTCATATTTAATGAGAATTATTAAATTTTGTATATTGAATTAAGAATTGTCCTCACTTTGTGGGATAATCTCACTTTGTACTCCAAGGCTTAGAAAAAGACATCAGAGATGGTGAAACGACTGGCATGGAATTCAAATGAGTATCAGGCACCTCCATCATTATCTATTCACATATACTTATCATTCTAAGTATAAATGTTAAACGAATTCATTCTAATTTTTATACTTCTGTAGGTTTTGAAGTAGATAAATTATTTCCTAAATACCAAAGAAATAATAAATAACATTTAATAAGGTACCAAAACTTTATAATTAATGATATTCTAAAATAATTATTTTAATTCACACTATTTTTAACCTTAAAATAGTGCAATATTCCACTTAAACTTGTGTTTTTAATGTCCAATAATCTTAATATTGAAACATGTGGTAGATATAAACAATAAAATAGGAATGATCGCATATAAGCTCGTTAAAATTGCATATCAATTGCACTGTTTCAGAATAAAATAGAGAAAGAGTCCTCCTGAAGTCATTCCTAGAAACTAGCAACTAGCCTTACCCTAATTCCAAAACCAGAGAAGGACCTAACAAAAAAACCAATCTCTGTAATGAACACAGAAGCAAAAATTCTCAACAAAATACTGGCAAACAGAACGCTAAATATCAGCAAAAAGGTTATACATCCTGACCAACTAGGGTTGTCCCTGAGATGTCAGGGATGTAAGGATAGTTCATTATAGACAAATAAATGTAATACTTCACATAGGGCTAGTACAAAATTACATAATTACCTAAACTGACAAAGATAAGACTCTTGACAAAATTCTACAACCGTTAATTAAAAAAAAAAAAAAAACTGAAAAACTAGATAGAGAATGCCCGTACCTCAAACTCATTAAAGCTATTTATGACAAATCAATGGTCATCATCTTTAAGGGGGAAAAGGTGAAAGCTTTGCAAGAAAAGACAAGAATGTCCACTATTACCACTCCGGTTCAATACAGTTCTTAAAAATTAAATAGAGCAATCAAGCAATAGAAAAAATTTAAAAGATGTATAGGAAAGAAAATATTTAAGATATATAGGAGAAATTTTAAAGATAAATATATATATATATAAATTATCACTGTTTGCAG
>NW_022900923.1:32827221-32852441 GCF_012274545.1 Fukomys damarensis
ATATATATACATACACACAAAAACCAATAACCTTCCTGTGCACAGATGATGAACTCACTGAGAAATAAATTGGGAAAACAATACCATTGACAACAGCGTCAAGAATAACTAAATGCTTTTTACCTTTCCCCTACCCCTCCCATTTGCCCCTTATTTGCACTTTTAGTTTATCACACCAGAGAAACTATGTGATATTTACGCACAAGTGTCCTATTAAGTTCACTTAAGAGTATGTCCTCAGTGTGCATCCAATCACATCATCTGATATAAATGTCTCTAGTTTCTCACTTTTTTTTCTTTTATTGAGTTTATTAGTGCATTTTTGGTACACAGTACAGTTACATTCATCATTGGGATCTTGCACCTTTACATGACAGGTCTTGGTTCTCATTTTTTCCCCTTGTCCCTGCCCTCCCTTCACCCCTTCCTCCCCTCCCCATTTACAAACACTTTATTTCCATTTTTTTCATTTTGTCATATTTTTTCTTTTCCCTTATTACCTTTCCCCTACCCTTCCCACTTTCCCTACACCTTTAGCCCCTTTTCTTCCTATTTCACATGGTCAATTATCTCTTCAGTATCTTATGTACTATTATAGCTTTTCACAACAGAGAAACTATTAGGTACTTACACATGTGTGACTTATTTATTTCACTTAGGAGTATATCCTCAATATGTATCCATTTACCTATGAATGAATCTAATTTCTCATTCTTTATGGCTGAGTAGTATCCCATTTTATAGAAAAACCACATGGCTGAGTAGTACTCCATTTTATAAAGAAAAAAAAACACATCTTTTTTATCCATTCTCCAGTTTATGGGCAATTGGGCTGTAAAGGGAAGAGGAAAAATAAGGAAAAAAGTCTTTATAAATAAGGAAGTGAAGAGGGGGTGAAGGGAGGGCAGGGATATGGGGAAAAAATGAGAACTAAGACCTGTCATGTAGCGGTACAAGATCCCAATGACGAATGTAACTGTACGGTACACCTAAAAAGTGCCAATAAATTCGATGAGAAAAAATAATTAGGAAGGGTGGAGGGGGGAAAGGAGGCTAGGAGAATGGGGAAAAATAAGAACTAAGATATGTCATGCAAAGGTACAAGATCCCAACGATGAAGATAACTGTATTGTATATCTAAAATGTACTGATAAAATATTAATAAGAAAGAATAATTAAATGTTTAGAAGTTAACCACATAAAAGACTTCTACAACAAAAACTACAGTACTCTGAAAAAGGAGATTGAAAAGAACAGACAATGGAAAGACATCCTTGGTTCCTGGATAGACAGAACAAATATTGCCAAAATGGCTATATTCCCAAAGCTGATATACAGATTTCATGCAATCCCAATCAAAATAATTATAATATTCCTAACAGAACTAGAGGATATATATGGAAGCAGAAGGACCCATCATAATAAAAGTAATTCTGAGGATTGGGGATGTAGCTCAGTGGCACAGTGCTTGCCTTGCAAATACAAGTTCCTGAGTTTGATCCCTCAGGATCAAAAAAAGAAAGAAAAGAAAAAAGAAAAGAAAAGAAAAAATAATTCTGAGCAACAAGAGCATAGAAGGACATGTCACCTAGACTTAAGTTACATTACAAAGCTACAAGAGATTAATACAGCATGGTATTGGCAAAAAAGAGCCATGTGGGTAAATGAACAGAACGGAGGATACAGAAACAACCCCAGGCCGTGCAGCTCTCTAATCTTTGATAAAGGGACCAAAAACATGTTCAGGATGAAACACAGCCTCTATAACAAATAGTGCTGGGAAAATTAGCTATTCACATGTAGAAGGTTGAATCTAGAGCCATCTTTCACTATGTAATAAAATAAAATAAAATAAAACAAGATTATATGCTAAAATAAAATCACTCAATCTTTATGAAAACAAATATGTAAAACACTTCAAGATTTAGGCAAGGGCCAAGAATCAACAAATGGAATCAAATCAAACTAAAAAGTTTCTGTGTAGCACCAAGAGAGTGAAGAAACAACCTACAGAATGGGAAAAAAAGATTGCAGGAGCTATTCTTCTGACAGAAGGATAATAGCTATAGCATAGTATATAGAACTAAAAAACAAATATTTCCCCAAACAAAAAATCCAATAAAAATGGGCAACTGAAGTGCACAGACACTTCAAGAAGTACATATGCCCAAAAAATACATGAAAAAAGTTCCACATCTCTTTTCATTGCAGAAACGCAAATTAAAACAGTACTGTGATTCCATCTTACTCCAGAAAGAATAGCTATAATTAATTACTCAGCCATAAAGAATGAGAAACTAAAGCCATTCATAGGAAAATGGATGCACATTGAGATCATACTCTTAAGTGAACTAAATAAGACACACATGTGTAAATACCGAATAGTTTCTCTGTGTGGAAAAACTAGAAGTGTAAATAACATCCAAATTGTATAACTGACAATGTGAAGTAGGAAGAAAAAGGTTAAAGGTGTAGGGGAAGTGGGAAGGGTAGGGGAAAGGAAATAAGGGAAAGAAAAAATATGAGAAAAGGAAAAGACGGAAACAAAGTCTTTTTGTAAATAGGGGAAGGAGGAGGAGGTGAAAGGAGGGCAGGGTATGGGAAAAAAATGAGAATCAAGACCTGTCTTTAAAGGTACAAGAGCCCAATGATGAATGTAACTGCACTGTATACTTAAAGAGTACCAATAAACTCAATGAGAAAAAATAAATAAATGCTGGCAAGGCTGAGTGGGAAAAGGAACTTCTAAATTGTCGGAGAGAAAGTAAATTGCTATGACCATGATGGAAATAATGATGGAAATTCTTCAAGAAACTAAAACTAGAATTTCCATTTGGCCCAGCTATTCTCCTTCCTGGTCTCATTCTGAAAGAATTAAAGACATCATACTATAGTGATATACGCATACCCATATTTGTAGAGCACAACTCTTAAGAGCTTAATCTGGAAGAGACCTACATGAGCCCTCAACAGATAAAATGGATGAAGAAAATGTGATATTTATGTACAATGGAATACTACTCTGCCATAAATAAAAAGAAACTTGAGTCATCTGCAGGAAAATTGATGAGGCCACATGCTAAGTGAAATAAATTAGACACACAGTTTAAATATTCAGTAGTTTTCCTTAATGAGAAACACAAAATATAGATAAAGAACAAAATAAAAGATAGATAATAGGAAGTAGATAGACCTTTTGCAAATGGAAAGGGAATTAAGAGGTGAAGTGATGAAAGAAGACGCTAGGGAAAGGGGATGAATAAAATATTAAGATCTATTATGTACACGTACCAACTTTCCACGAGGAATGGATCATTAGGTTCCACAAATATTTACTATAAAAAATAAATGAAAACTGAGAAGAAACAGGGTGCTATCTATTTGCTAGTCTGTTTACATTAAATTTTAAGTAGTGAAAATTTAATCCGTAGTGAGATATATTTAAGATTCTATACAAATATATTTATATTGTATAAAAATTTGCCAACACAGAGTAGAGGGCTCTTTTGGAGAAGAGCTTCATTCTCAACTTTATGATTATTTAAAAGTTTATTTCGTAGGTTCAATTCAATAAAACTTTAAATGAAGTATTTATTTTTCTTAAAATGTAAGTCTGGAGGTCACCGTAGTAAGGGAAATAAGCCTGGCAGAGAAACACAAACACTGCATAATCCAACTCACTGAAATCTTAAAAGGATTTATCTTACACAACTGGGAATGGAATGGTGTTCACGGACAGGGGGGAGTGGTGAGACAGGAATGGGACAAGGAGGATAAATGGAGGCTGAGCTCCAGTTAGGAGAGAAAATATTCTATTAAAATACAGTGACTATGGGTAACGATAACATAGTTCACATTTTAAGAGCGAAAACAAAGGGTTTTGAATGATTTCACCACAAAGATAATTGTCCAAAGAGATTCATATGTTTACTCTAATTGGACCATTACATAATGTACACATGCATCAAAATATCTTATTTTACCTCATAAATATATGCAATTTAAGTGTCAAAAGTATTCTGAGCACTAGAGAGATAGAGTCTTGGCTCTCAATACCTTCAAAGTATCTCAAACTTAGGGAATCTTTAATGTCTCCAGTAAAAGATAAATGTTCATATAAAATTCTTTCAGAATATTCTTGAAGCACCATCTTGAAGGGAAATTAACTTGAAGGGAAAATTTAGTGAACAAATATCAAATAGGGGACAATATAGCCTACCTTCTAAGACATTTATGTTCAAGAAAATAAAGTTCTTATATAGAAAACAGTGACACAGATAGTGCTATGTGGGCACTTTATGAATTTAATTTAAATGAATTATGTTCATATAAAGTCCTAGGTAAATATTTGGTGTGTTTTGATCTAAAATATATGGACACAAAATCTATTTATTAAAGTAAAATATGAGACAGACATTAAGTTTTCATCAGTATCAGACAGTGCTCTATCTCAAATATAGAACAGATAATGTTTTTTGGGTTTTTTGTTTGTTTGTTTGTTTGTTTGTTTTTGCTGACCTCCACAGAGAGCTCTGAACTTTGCCTTTTCATGCATCCCCAAAGTAGGGGCATAGAAGACTCATCTTAAAAGTGAGACAACAACAAGAAAATAATTGGAAGGCTGAAAAGGGCAGTGTTCTTATCATGGTGACACCTTGTGAAGGTGCATCTCAACATGGGGAGGGAAACTATCATTTGAGAAAATGAACTGACAACAATGAATCTTCTGTTACTAAATATTTGAAATCTACATGTGTGTATTCTACACCATTTTATTTTAATCTTGTGGGAATTCTGAGAGGAAATAAACTTCAATATTTCCATTTTAGGAATAATTTATTGATTTTTGAGATACAGCAATATAAAAGATAGTTTTCTGTAAAGTGCATAGGTCCAAAAGATGGATAATCCATACGGTAGACTATCTCATTCTATCATCTATTTTGTATCCAACAGTTGAAGTCTAATGCTGCATTATAGAGTGAGGTGGCCAATAGAATATTGCTTGTCTAACACTATTAATTACATAACAGATATGAAGGTCAAATTTACCTCTTCGTTGCAATAGTAGAAGTTATATATCTGGTTGATAATGAACATAGTTGAATTTAAACTACCAAAATTATCTGGAGTCTCTCCCACCCCCATAGTGCCAAAAATATCTACCTCATTCGTTACTGTTTTTTCTCGGTGTAACTATGGGTACAAGTACATTAAGATCATCTGAAGATATATTAAAATATATTTGCTTAAGTCATACCTGAGATGATTGTGTCAAATTATCTGGTGACAGTGTTCTGGATTCTACACTTTAAAACCATTGCCAGATGATTTTTGTATATATTCTAGATTTTATTAGCCCTTTCATCTTTGCACTGAAGGGTTCAGTTGTCACCTGAAAATTACAATGTTCTTTGGAAGAAGTAGGCATTAAACCATAATTACTACTTAAACCTTCATAAATCAATTTACCTGATTTGCTAACCAGTCTCCTAAAGGTATGGATGCCTGGATTAAGAAAGTTTCATCTGAAGAAGCTATTACAAAAAGGTAGATGATAATAAATCAACTTTAAGCCTTACCTCATTTGCATTTTGTTTTGCTTTGGCTTTGAGATGGCGTCTAAATATGTTGCCCAAGATGGTTTTAAACTGACACACTTCCTGCCTCAGCCTTCCAAATAGCTGAGAATATCGGTGCAAGATATTGTGCCCAAGTAATTTATATTTTAAAAATCTAAACTGGCTCCAAAAAATATCAAAGACATATAATTTAGAATATTTCTTCTTGCTAAAACTATAGACCAAACATCATTCCTATATGACCCATGACAAATACAAACACACAGAGAAATGATTCTTTTTTTTTTCCTTTTTATTGAGTTTATTGGTACAATCTAGGTCTACAATACAGTTACATTCATGACTGGGATCCTGTAACTTCCCATGACAGGTCTGATTCTTATGAGAATGACTTTTTTGGAAGTTTAAAAATAGAGCTTTTCCATTAATGTAAAATGTATTCTATCTATTAGCTTGGTTTGAAAATATATAATAACTGACAAATTTAAGTGATAGTTATATCACTCTGCAAAAATTACATTAGAATATATGGCACTATATGTCATAAAGTGTGTTATTTAAATTCATTTATGCTACCTTAATCATGTTATTTAAGCTGAATTTTCTGAGAACCATAGGTTATGTTGTAACTCCTGTGCTTAAAACAATCATAGTTTTATCTGCTATTCACCCTGGGCAACTGATTTGTAAGGATATGTATACATTTTCATATCCAAACTGGCTTTTACTTGCCCTTCCCATAACTTTTTAAAAATTTTATTTATTTGTTCATTAAAACACCCTTGGGTATTTTCTCTTTAGAATTTAAAATTGACTTATTATTTATAAATATTTTTCATTAAATTAAAGTTTAAATTTCTTTACCAAGTAAAAATGGGAACAAACTTATATTTCCACATTTCAAATAAAAACATCTAATACTGTCCCTTAAGCATTTTATTAAAATAGTTTAAAGAGTTATCAAGGTTTCTCATATTTGTCAGATTATATCCCTCTTCTGATAATTGAAACACCTAATTTATTAAAATACTGTTTCTAGATGGCTTCATACATTTTCCACTTTTCCTGCAACACTATATCCCACATAAGTAAAAATATGACCTGTTTCCAGATTATAGTAGGCTACAGAGTATGGTGGTTTTATGTGTAGCCTCTGCAACCAGAACCCCTGTTCTAAGTTCTTGGCACGACTTATGACTGATTTAGAGGAGACATTTAACAACAACAACCAAACAATTCTCCCTATCTCAGATTCCTCACCATGGGTACACTTATAAACAACACTATTTACCTCATTCAGCAATTATTAGCTAATAATTTGGCACAGTAAATGGCTACTGGTAATCAGTGCAGTGTTTGCTAAATGAAAAGTAGTGAATTGGCTGTGCACCATAAACAGTACTTGCAGAGACTCTTTCATAAACCACGCTGTGCCTACGGAACATAATATTATGCCCAGCATAGATTCTCTCTGATTATTGATTCACTCAGATGAGGGAAAATGCAGTTCATATTCCATTATATTGTAATTGGACCCTGTGTCTCTACAGGAGTGACATAGTGATAGGAAAATTTTACTGTGAAAAATGAAATTTACACAGACATAATGAATAAGTAGTGGTACGAGAGAGAGAGAGAGAGAGAGAGAGAAATAGACCTTAGCCAGGCAATGCACTGCTAAGGAAAGGCCTACATAAGTTTTGACAGACATATGTATGTATTTGTGTGTGTGTGTGTGTGCATATTCATGTTTATTAACACATGAAAAGTGTTACAATCGCAATACAGAGTAGCAGGATTATTATAAGACAAATTTCAGAATCGGTGTTAGAAAACCAACCAGAGAACCACCTTGAATGGAGAGCTGCTCAAAGCACATTCTACCTTGAGAAATTAAGGGGGAAGGGTTTATGTGACTGAGATAAAATTCAACTAGATTTGGAGAAAACTCGAGTGAAATGATTCTAGAAATATGAAAAAGATATTCTTAAGATTCAGCAACTACTGCTTAGGAATTTTACTAAAGTCGAGACAAGGCTGCTGCTAGGGGCAAAATAGGCAGAGAGGAGCAGTTCTGGATGACAAGGACATGCATGACCCACAGAAGAAAAGTTTTCATCCTTCAGCAGTGTGTGTGTCTGTGTGTGTGTGTGTGTGTGTGTGTGTTTGTGTGTGCGCGTGTGAATGATGGTCTACATGGTATAATCTACAGTTTCTTGAATCAGTCCATCTGCATGTTATTTCAATCTTCTCTTAAACTTTGTGTTTATAACTTAAACACAGATAAACTATCTTCTTTTTTTTAACTATTTAGGAGAAAAACACTATGACATTTTAGGAAAGAATGTCATTTTTATGTTACTTCCCATATTCTCTGAAGAAGGAATACAATTTCTATCGTAGTCTACAAAGGAAAAGAAAGACACTTTAAGGCTTCACATATTCTTATTTGTTTCTGTTTTTACAAAAAGGAAAAACATGATGATTTATTTAATGTCTATATTTGAAGAATGTATCGAGCAAGCACATCCAAACCCTTCAGTAACACTTACTTTCATGAAAGTGTTGAGTCAGATAGATTGCCCTCACCTCCTAGTCTGGAAAATTTAGAAAGGTTTCCATACCATGATCTTTTCTTCTTGGAAAGGAAAAGGCCTGAAGGTACAGAGGCTCAAGGAAAGATGTCATCTTTTTTTTTTTTTTTTTTTTTTTTTTTGGTACTGGGGATTAAACTCGGGTCTTTGTGCTTGCAAGGCAGGCCACCAAACTGCTGGGCTAAATCCCCGGCTCTGATCCAGTTTTTAAAATTTCAAAGAATATATCTGTTCTCTATTTCACACTGTCTGCCTACGTGTTTTGTAACAGGGAAAGGAATATGATTTGTTGATATCCCATTAATTTATTGTTTGAGTTTTTCAAAATATGCATTCATGTAACATAAATCATCTAGAAGATTAGTGTTCCATGAAAAATACATAAGAAAAATAAATTACGTGAGATTCTGTAGAGGAACACTGAGCAGGTCACTGGCTTTCAAAATAAGTTTCATAGAACTGCCATTACAAACTGAGGTCTGAGAATCTTTTTGACTAGGTTATAAAAGTCAGAATCATAAATCCACAATTTGTGAAAAGCAGCTTCAAAATAATTATGTAAGCATGAATTTTAGAGAATATAGGCAGTGTTCAAATTGTAGTTCTCACAATTATTAACTGAGAAACAGTACCCTTGAAGTAGAAAATTCAATAATAACACATGATTTGTAGAGATATTTAAATAGTACAGAGAAGAAACTGAGAAATATAAATGAATAAAATGAGTAAATACAATGACTGCTCTCAAGATGCAATTATATTAATAACATTAACAATATTGATCAGTAAAATTGGATAGGTTGTCAGTTCATTAGTATATGCTATGCATTAATTTATTAATAATGTTTAGATCAATATCACTGACAAAACATTTGCAATTAACAGGAAGTTGGCAAAGATAAGAGGGGATGATGAATATGATAACAGAATATGGATTTAAAATGCAATAAAAAACTGGAAAAATGAACCAAAAATAACTCAATAAAACAAAAAATTGGTAAAGAGCACTGGTGTTCTATACTATAGTAGTAGAAAAATTTAAATTATTGAATTGTCTAGTTAAATACTATAAAATATAAATAATACTATATAACTACTTTAAATATATTAGTTTCTTTTTTTCTCATTGAATTTATTGGTACATTTTAGGTATACAGTACAGTTATATTCATCATTGGGATCTTGTACCTTTACATGACAGGTCTTGGTTCTCATTTTTTCCTCTTACCCCTGCCCTCCCTTTACACCCTCCTCCCTTCCTTATTTACAAAACTTTATTTCCATTTTCTCATGTTTTTTTTCTTTTCCCTTATTGCCTTTCCCCTACCCTTCCCACTTCCCCTACATCTTTAGCCTTTTTCTTCCTATTTCACATTGTCAATTATACCATTCTGATCTTATGATGGATACATATTGAGGATATATTCCTAAGTGAAATAAATCAGGCACACATGTATATATACCAGATCATTTCTCTGGTGTGAAAAACTATAATGGTGAGTAAGATCCTAAAATATATTAGTTTCATTAGCAGTAGTAGTCTTCAAAAAGAGCTAAGTAAATGTCCTAAAGCTCCCTGTGCTACTCAGACCACATGTGAGTATAGCATGAAAAAGAAAACTAAATGTGAGGACAAATTCAAAAGATGCAGGCCAGGAAGACAACAGAATACAAAACCAACAAATGAATACTGAAGACATGGCAACTTCATGAAACAGGAAGGAGAGTTGGTGACAATGATAGTGATCCTCTAAATTCTTTAGGTGTGGTTAAATACAGTAAGGACAGATTTATTGGGTGTGATACCAGAAGTTTCGACCAGGTGTACTATACAAGGAAATCAGATTCATGTCAGAATTTTGAAAGACACAAGGCATTTTAAAAGTTGAAATGTCTTCCTGTAAGGATTGCACAGTGCTAACAAAAAGATTAAACATTGGAAATCATGTATTGAATGCAACATCATCAATAAGTGACTTCTGGGTCCACCATAAATCCCAAACATATATCTATGGCTTTGTTACTATTAAAGAATACCAGTGGAAGTTTTTAATCATCAGCACGCTTCCAATGCTAATTCTTTACAAGCTCAAGCGAATATTTTTTAAACAAATATTCTGATTTGAGTAAGGTTTATATGAGATGTTCAGCTATTTACTAATTAAATATTACATTTAATTTAACACCTTGGTAATCACATATTTTTTTCCACTAAGTTTATTGGTACATTTAAAGCAAACAATACAGTTACATTTATCATTGGGATCTTGTACCTTTACATGATATATTTTGGTTCTTCTTTTTTTCCCATTCCCCTGCCCTCCCTTCAAGTATATTGTTCATAAATATTTGCTACAAATGCCATAGATGGAAAAGTTTATTGAAAAAAAAATTTTGCTCCCTTTGTCACTTTTATAACCAAATCTAGGATACTTGGGACACTTAGACTTAATTGTCAGATTTATTGATTTAGGATCTTCCTAAGGCACTAGTAAAGCACACTTCTGGGTATTTCTTGTTGAGCCTTGGAGGCATGACTTTGAGGTCTATATGTCACCTCTGTCCCTTTAGTCTTTGACACTTCTTCCCTGCTCTGTTTCCCAGCCTCCATGAAATAAGTAGTTATGCTCCACCAAGTCCTTCTGCCTATGAATAGGCACTGACAGGAACAAGGTAACTATAATATCTGCCTTCCAGAACAAAGCTTCACATTCTTAAAAACACATAAACACAAAAGGTACAACTCAACAGCTAACACAGGAGGAGTAAAAAAGAAAACACAACAACAAGAGTAATTTGTTTAAAAAAAAGAAAGAAGAAGAATGTAGGAAAAAAGCAATGATAAACTGCAAATAAATATTAAGATGATCTTTTAAAAATGTATTAAATGTTCAAATATAAGCTTTGATTAAAAGGAAAATGTTATTGGAATACTACAAAAATAACATTCATTATTCATTCATTGTGATGTTTACATATATCTTATAACCCTACCTTTCCACTTCTGAGTATATAGCAAACTTACGCAAAAAGACTCATGCAAAAAAAGTTCATCAGTTTTCTTCTTTAAGCTTGGAAGATTTTTATTTTATTCAAATGACTGCAAATACAATATGTAAATAAATTGTACCATCTTATCTAAGGACATGCTATCTTTCAAAAATGGAGAACAAACTACTGACATACAATATGGATGAATGTTGGGACATGATCTTAAGTAAAATATAACATACAAAATAGTACATACCATATAATTCCATTTGTATGAAGACAAGAAGTAATTACAGTTCATTTCATGGATAGGATCCTCAATATCACTACACTTGGGAGTGATAGAAATGTTCCAAATACTCAACTAATGGTGATGACATGAAAAGGTTTATAGAATGTATGAGGCAGTCGATTAAGATGTATGCACTCACCTGTAAGGTATAGCTAAAGAAAAATAAAAATATGTGGTTGTGTACAAAAGACTTAACATAGATGGCGGGCCTAGATACCATCTGTAAAGTTGGGCATCAGCTGAAACTTGGAGTCACAGCACTGATGCATGATGCTGCACCTAATCTATTGTGTATTGACTGTGGTTTGTGCGGAATGCTGCTTTCCTTCCCAGAATATTGTGATTTGGTATGTGGCACACAGAGGCTGCCTATATGACCAGCCTACAGGAAAAACTTGTTGCTGCATCTTGAATGATTGCACCTGGCAGACAACATTCCCTTGTAATAAACTACACTCGTGAATATAAATGCTGAGTTCTTTGAGTCCTAGTAAATTATCCAACTTTAGAGCATCTGAAGATGTTAGGTATAGAGACGATGTCAGGATGTCAGGAAACTAGTCTCTCTCTCTCTGTTAATATAGTTGGAACTTAATATTTTTGAAATGTGTAACTCTTGCAATTCCTATTGAATTTCAATCTCCTCCCCTCACAATTTGAGAACCTGAGTTGAGTGACAAGGCCCATGGAAGGAAGCAGCCTAATTCATAACTTTGAACTTGATATAGGTGTGAAGATATAAAGCGGGGTTAGCAGTGGTCTGGATTGAGAAGGGTTGCTGTATGATGTGGAATGGGGTGTGGGGTGGTGATAGTGGGAGTTGGGTAGGTTCATAAAATATAGATAGTCTCATCGTACAATTAAGTATGTAAAGAATAAAAACTAAATTGTTTATCACCAGAAAATAACAAAAATACAGAAATAGTTTGAACCAGAATGACTCTTGCTATTGGATTTGTACTGGAGATGATATAATGAATGCGCTATCTTCAAAATAGGTGTGTAGTTACAGAAATTATCATATATATATATATATTTATCATATATATATGACATATATATATATGTATATGTATATATGACAGATTTCAGCGTTTGCCATACTAATAAATGTCTGGAAGCTTTAAGTACCTCTTGAAAACACAGAAGTCAAAAGTAATTTGTAGTTTCATGATGGCTCGATAAATTATTACAATATTTATACAAATTTTTCTTTTTCTGATATATAAATTTTTTGGCAGGCTCTCTTAGAGATGAGAGAGAGAGAGAGAGAGAGAGAGAGTCAGAGTCAGACAGTCAGACTCAACCAGGTCATACATACAAACATAACTTCTAGGTGTTTCTACTGTAAAGACAGGAAATGGTGAAAACCAATATCAATGATCACTTTGACCGTTCAGATATTGGTTCTCTATACCTAATTCTCCACTAAAAATTAGGGGACTTACTTAGAAAACTGACTTATTCCCGTGTTGGGAGGCAGCAAAATACATAATCTTGAAACACCATTTTTTGTTAGAAAGAAAAGTTTCCAACAATATATGGATATAACAGAAAAAAATAAGTCAATTTAAGAGGGCTTCTATTATTCAAACTAGAAAGACTTAAGGGTAAAAATAATTTTATAACTGGATTGTATTCTATTACAACAGAAGCCTACAATTTTCTATGATTTAAACAAATATTTGAATAATCAATGCTTGATAAGTTATATCCTTCTTTTAATGGTCTTTTCCTAAAAAGTGCTCTTAATTAAGAATACTCTGGTTTCTCTTCAGTTCACATAAATCCTTCACATTTTTTTTCTGTTTCTTTTTTTCTTTTTTCTTTTTTTTTCTTTTTTCTTTTTTTTTTTTTTTTTTTTTTTTTTTTTTTTTTTTTTTTTTTTTTTTGATACCGGGGATTGAATTCAGATCCTTATGTTTGCAAGGCAGGCCACCGAACCGCTGAGCTAAATCCCTGGCCCTCTTTCACCTTTTAAAGAGAGTAGGAAGTAACTTTAAAAGAAGGAAATCAGGTATACACCACCCTGATTATTAATTAACATAGCATACACAGAAATGGTACACAATGAAATCATTTTCCACCTGATAGGATAAAGTGAAAAATAAAAAAAATAAAAAATAACTTCTTTGTTATTCTTGCCAAAAGTGCAAAATTTTGGTCTAATCATAAGAAGACATTAAACATATCCATATTGAAAGCCATTCATCAGGACAAAAAAATAAACAGATAAAGGTTCCCACTGAAAATAAGACAAGATTCCTACCTTCCCTTTCCTAGAGCATAAATTTACTTCAGAAAACTTGTAAGTTCTTTTGCTAATACTTTGAAATATATGAAAACCTTAAGACTGACTAATACTTTTGCCAGTTTTTAGACCAAGAAATGTCTTTCTCAAGACTCTGGGAACCATCTTTTTGAAATGTAATCATCCATGAGTATATGTGCTCTTCTCCCAAAATCTGTTGGATGGTTGCACACTAACTCTAGTGGGTGGGCACCATAAGACCAATTGTAAAATTCTCTCCTGTCATACACATAAGTTAATTTTTCCTCTGAAATAAGCTAATTAGCAAACACAAATGGTCACTCCTACTATCAGGTACATGTGGGATTATGCTGTGTGTGATTGTGCTGCTTTAAAATCCTCTTAAGGACTACATATTATTTATAGGAAAAAGGGTTGGATTATACACACTTGCTATATAAGAACTTGATTTGTTTTTGTCCTTGAAACTACTTGAAGAATTACTTGTGATACAAATCACACTTTGGTTTAGCACTTATTCAATAAAAAAACATTTTTTTTCTATTCTAGTTTCATGAAGATTTCTGGTTTTGGATGATATTTTGTTTTTAAGTATGTTGAACACAAAAACCCCCAAACAAATTGCAAAACAGATGAGTTATAATCATCAAAGTGTCATCATCTTTAAAGAAAAGACAAGAAATTATCCAGATTGAAATACAACTAAACTGATAACAACTAAATAAAAAGATATTACTACACAGTATCCTTCTAAATTTACAAAGTACAGTGAATGGTTCAAGCTCACCTGGAGGCTAAATATTAGATGGCAGTTCATTGATATTAATTTTCTCATTTCATGATTACATTGAAGAATTCACTGAAGGAAATATGAAAACAGTTATGGTTGCTGCAGCATTATTTTAAAATGGTCTAGGAAATAAGTTATTTAAATTGTACTTTTATAAATTTGAAAATGTTTCAAAATTGAGAGGGGAGAAATAAAATATGTAGAGATACACTCATTAAGAAAGAACTGCATACCTAAAATGTACCAATAAATTCAATGAGGAAAAAAAAAGAAAGTTTAAATCTGCTCGAATTTCTGCTAGCTAATAGCTTAAAAAATATACCTTTAAAAAGCCATTCTGCATTCTTCTGTTTCCCCTCTTGAGATTACTGCTTTATCATGCATGGTTACCACATGGGCTTATATAATATACACTATTGTGCTGTATTTTAAATTACATACATGGTATGCTACATGTAATTTGGTAACTTCATAAGCAAGTGTTATTTTGAGATTTATGTTTTCTTACATCTTGCTAACTTTCACTTTAGTAGCAGTGTTGTCTAAGCCAGAGTTTATCCATGTCCTTACTGAGAAACAGGTGATTATGATTTTTTTGCACTATAATGTCATTATTACATTATTATATAAAGATTAAAAATATCTTCTCACTGAGCATAGCTTGATTTTTCCCGTTCTATGACATTGTACATGGGTTTTTATTTTAGCATTAGCATATTTATTGATACATTTTAAATGGAATGTCTTGTCATTTGGAAAAAAGTAAATTATTTTCTACAATTATACATCCTAGTTATTTTCCATATATGCTTCCAGAAAGAATATTCCAATGATGTTCTTTGAATGGGGCCCCGGGGATTGAACTTGGGTCCTTGCACTTGCAAGGCAGGCCACCAAACAGCTGAGCTAAATCCCTGGCCCTCTAAAGACATTTTTTAATAATTATTTATTTTCTGCATTTATGCTTGGGAAATAAGAAGAAAAACTTACATAAGCAAGGTAGTCAGGCTTATATTACTTGCCTTTCAGTTAACTAACTATGTAGGAAAATGCGGGGATTGAACTTGGGTCCTTGCACTTGCAAGGCAGGCCACCAAACAGCTGAGCTAAATCCCTGGCCCTCTAAAGACATTTTTTAATAATTATTTATTTTCTGCATTTATGCTTGGGAAATAAGAAGAAAAACTTACATAAGCAAGGTAGTCAGGCTTATATTACTTGCCTTTCAGTTAACTAACTATGTAGGAAAATGTTTTAGAACAACAGTTTCTGAATCTGCTTCTACAAATCATTCATTTAAAACAGTCATTTATCCATTAAAATTTTCCTAAAGAGACCTAACAATAGATAAATTAATCGATGACTATTTAATAGTTAGATGGTTGTAAGCATTAAGTGCTATGGAGAATATTAAATATTCTCCATATCTAGAGTAGAGGTAAGTGGAGACTAATTCTAATAACATTTTCTAATGGAGAGATGAACAAAGACATGAGAGTAAAAGAGGAAAGAAAGCACATGCATATCTAAAGAAAGATCACTCCAGAAGAAAGAACAAATGCAGTAGTCCTCCCTTATCCATAGGGAGTGTGTTCTAATATCCTCCCCGCTCCCCATGGATGCCTGGAAAAGGAGATAACACTGAAACCTGTATAAACTAGGTGTTTTACTATACATCTGAACCTTACTACTCACTGATCATAACTTCACACTTTGAGGTATTACAATAAATCTAGCAAAAATTTCTTTTTCCTGCTTCACAATTTCGCAAATTAAAGATTCATTCTTACCACAGATCTTAGTAATCTCAGGTAGAAAATTATCCTTTCTTATTAAGTTGAATATTTTAACCTTTCACTGAATGGAAGTACTTTCTGCCTTCTCTTTGGCATATCTGAATTGCTATCTCCTGTGCTTTAAGCCAATATTAAACTATAAGGGTACCTTCATCACCTGTACAGTTTGATACTATGGTGGCCATTCGGCTTACAAAGAGGCCTAAGTGACTAGCAGTGCACAGCATGCACAGGTAGATGTGCTGGACACAAGAATGATTCAGATTCCAAACAATATGAAGCAGGGCATAGGAGAGATTTCATCATGTTACCCAGAAAGCACAAAACTGAAAAGTTGTTAATGGTTTATTTCGGAATTTTCTTAATATTTTCAGACCCAGTGGACCACAGAAAACTGCAACACAGGGAAGTGAAGCATACATAAGGTCGTATTACTGTTCAAGAGCTCTGTCCACCATGTGTCTGTGCATCTGCTTGTTGGACAGAATTTTCTTCATAATGAGAAGCAAACCAGCCAGGCTGGAGCAGAATGGAACTGTGTTGTCATAGGGGATGGAGGAGAGGAAAGAACTAGTAGGAGACTAAACCATGGAACACAGAGAGGATCCTAGTAAGAACTTGTGTTGGTCATTCTGAGGTAGCTGGAAATTTACACCAAAGAGTTAATTAACATGAAATGACACCATAAAATATACTGGTTGCTGGATTCCAAATAGGTTGGGCAGGCTGGGTGGTATGAATAAGAGGAAGAGTACATTGACAAGTCTCTAGGTTCCATTCCCAGAATGAGCACAGAGAGAGCAGGACAAATACATGATGACAGTATTTCTAAAGCAATTATGACACATTGAGGATGTACTCCTAAGTGAAATAAATAATTAACACATGTGTACATACCGAATAGTTTCTCAGGTGTGAATAAACTGTAATAGTACATAAGATCCTAATGAGATAAATGACAATGTGAAATGGGAAGAAAAGGGCTGAAGGTGTACAAAAAGTGGGACGGGTAGGGGAAAGGTAATAAGGGAAAGGAAACAAATAGGAGAAAATGAAAAAATGGAAATAAAATGTTTGTAAATGGGGAGGGGAGGAGGGGGTGAAGGGAGGGCAGGGACAAGGAGAAGAAATGAGAACCAAGACTTGTCATGTAAAGGTACAAGGTCCCAGTAACGAATGTAACTGTACTGTATGCCTAGAATGTACCAATAAACTCAATTAAAAAAAAAAAGAAAATTGGATTTTTAGAAAGGAGCTTAGAAATAAAAATCAAAGTGAAAAAAAAAGAAAATGTATTTGGGAAGAATATAAAGGTGTAGGTAAAGTGGGAGGGGTAGGGAAAGGTAAGAATGGAAAAGAAAAAATAAGAGAAAATTTTAAAAAGAAAGCAAAACCAAATCAAGACAAAAAACCTAATGTATCTTATTAGATGATAAAAAATTAACAAAATATTAGTAAACAGAATCCATCTGTACATATGAAAATATTTTTTCTTGCAAGAATTGTTTAACATTACAAAGTTAAATATCATATTAACAGCTCACAGAAAAATTTCAGCCATCAAAAAACTGAATAAGCTTTAAATTCATCATTTATGCATTGTAAAAATAACTTAGTAACAAAAAAGAGATCTTAACTAACTAAAATAACAGTGCATACATGGAAACTAAAGGAATAGTCTTTATATGGAAAAGTTATATCTATAAAAATGTGCTCAAGAAATTTATTCAAAATGAAAAGCAAAGTTTTAGTTAGCCCAGAATGCTCAGTGTCATTACTTCTGGAGAAATTTATAGAGATATACAGGCTCTCCCTCTAAAAACAGAATGAAGTTTTTGCCAATGCAAAAGTAGAAACAAAATTATATTAATTCTTTAAATGTAATGTTATTACAAAAAATCCAAACAGATATGAGCAAAAATAAATGCAATTAGTAATAATTTTTTCACAGTTGGTACATATTTGAGTAGAAAGCGAAATCTACTGTAAATCTGTGTACTATGGCAGTCTTTTTGGATTTATTATCAAAATACACGGTCAGTAGTTAAAAGACATGACATTAAAAAAAAATCTAAAGCAAAAGTGCAAACAATGCATTATCAGATTAAAGAAAAGCTAACAACAACAAAAACATCAAAGACAGAAAAAATAAAATAGTATTTAACAATTCCAAAATTAACTTAAATGCTAATCATACCCATTTCAGGGGTATGTATATTTGAACGACTTTTTTGGTACACAGTTTAATATGCTTCATAGTACAACAATTCTATTTTTAGACATACTAGCAAAACTTCTAAATAAGTACACAGAGAAACACATTAACAATGCTCACAACTTCATTGCTTATATTTGAGAAAAAACACATGAAAAACAAACCTGTAAACATGGAAAGGTCTTGCATGTCCATCCACACTAGCACAATCAAATAAAACTCATACATCCACACCAGATAATATACCATAGAATGAAAATGGAACATATCCACTTGGGTAGATTGCACACACATAATTTGGGGGGAGCAAAAGAGAGACTCTGAATAATATATAATTTAATTTATATAAAATGGTAAAATCAAGTATAATAAAATATGCAAACACATGTGCTAAAATAATTACAATAATCATTGATAGATTTTGAGGAAGTGTTAATTTATGGGGAAGGGAGACTAAGGAGAATTTCAAAACAGATACCGGTGACACATTATTTCTTAATCAGGTGATGAGTAAACAGTATTTATTTCCTCAGGATAACACTGTATTACTTTCATATTCCTTTTATAACTACCACAAGCCTCAGAAAATGGAAAGTTTATTACCTTACATCTTTGGAGGTCAAAGGCCAAATTAAGTTTCACTGAGCTAAAATCAAGTTATCAGCGAGTCTGCATTCCTTTCTGGATGTTCCAGAAAAAAATCTATTGGGCTTTTTCAGCTTCTAGGGACTGCATACATTTCCTGCTTCCTCCCTCTACCTGGACAGCATAGGACAGTGTGCAACGGAGGAAAGCTGTGTACACGAGGGAGCAGTGCATTGACAACTCTCCCTCCAGTGACCTCCACCTTGTAGTCAAATCAAAACCCACATGAATGAGATGTTGCATGCATAGGTACAACGTTTTGTGTAGAACATCATGATTACTAACGATATTATTTCAAACTTCCATGTGTGTACAATGAGAAAATAAGCATTTATTGTCAAGCACACAGGAAAGAATTTTATTCAATTATTAAACCTGGGCTGTGTGACAAGTTAAAATATAACTTACTAAAGTTACACTTAATGCCAATTTCAATCTACCATTATGAAGTTAACTCATATATTTTCTAAAATTTTAACAATGGAATTTCTAGAGTCTATGTGAGGTAGCTCAAGTATACCACCAAAAAATCAGAAATATATTTTTTAAAGATTATTTTCTCCCAGGTGCTACCTTTATTCCCTGCTATTATAACCAGTGCTTACTGTTAGTACCAGTTTCTTCCCTTTCTCCATCTTCACTGGAGCATCATACTAAGTGATTAATAAGTCAATAATAATTGAGCATGTGCTAGTTGCTGGGAATATAGTAATAAACTCCTCTGGGGCCCTATGTTCACAAAAATAATATTCTGTTATATGTTCTTTCTCTATGTAGTTATAAATGAACCAATGGGGATTATATAAATGTTTCAGAGGATTTGTACCATTAAAAGTAGTAATTTAATCAGTACCATTTCTATGTTTAAATCAAGAAACAAAGGAAGGATTCTGCTTTGAAATACAACAATTTCAGATCCTCCTAACCTGTATCAAATGAGCACGACTCAAGCTAAGTAGAGAAAAAGTGTACATGACAATGTCCCACTCTGTTCATCCCCTATATCGTGAAGGCACAGATGTCTTTCCATTGACTAAATCCAAAACTCACCTGTTTGTATAAATGGTTTTAAAACAACATCGCCATGCCCATTCATTTATAGATTGTCCATTACAATATATCTACCACACAGTAATAATTAAGTGGGCTGTTGTCACAGAGAATGAATGACCTCAGTAGGGGGCCACTGTCAGATGTGTCAATCCTTGGGCATCTGAGGACACCTGAGGATATAAGCCCATGGTTTAACACAGGTGCACAACAGTGCCTTGTTATATAATAATGAATCAGCATAGACAACCACACATGGCCATGCAAGGACACCCAGCTGTTATATCTCAGTAAGCTGGTAACTACTGCAAGTGTTGTACTGTAAAAGAAAGAGCTGTTCCTGCTTTTACTGAAGTCTTTCCCCTCACACCTTTGGGGATCTCAGCTGAAAAAATACACCTTCATCCTGACTTCGACAATCTTCATAGTCGGCAGGATACTCAAGTGAGTATCTCCACCACGGTGTCTGAGGAAGCGGCACTAGACAGCAAAGGGGAACCACTAGGAACTGCTGATATGCACCCCCTGGCCTCACTCTGGATGCAACTTTCCTAACAGCACCCTAGTAGCAGCTTTCTGGCAGCTTGGAAATCTCCAGAGGACTGGGAAGCAGTCTGGCTGACACCCTGAGATATATATCTTAAGGGCACTGGAAAAGCAGGAGATGCAAATCCCACCCACCCCCACTGTGAATCAGCAGGGCAGGTTACTTGATTGCCTTTTATTCTCTTCTGCTGTGAGAGGCAGGAGGCCGAAAACTTTGTCTTGTAGGTGGATCAATTACAGTGAATCAAGGAGAGCCTGGAACAATGTTTGACCACTGTGGAGATCATGCTGAAGGATACAAAGAGCACTTCCTCCTCCCAGAGCACAAGTCCCAGTTTCCAGGAGGGTGCACTGATGTTGCAGGCATAGCCCACTATCCAGCAAAGGGTAGAGGTAGAAGAGCCCTTGGCCCAAAGCCAGAGACCAAGAAGTCCAACTAGGTCTATCTGCATGTACATATACCACCTACACAGCTATGGAGCTGTGGGAACTGGCAAAATAATTGAAGCAATAGGTGGGTGAGACAGTGCCTACATGGCTGCTATGTCTCTGGGCCCAAGAGGCTGACAACACACAAGTAAACACATGGGAAATGGCCCAGTTAGCAAGCACAGCCAGCACTCTCTCCACGCACCAAGTATTGTAGGATGTGCAAAGACTAGGCCGACGAGGAGTAGGTAACAAGACCATAATACATTGGCTAATGGTAACAGCCCACATGTTTTGGGCAAATCTGGGTGACTTGTGTGCCACTTGCAAGAAGTATAACCCCCTGATCTTTGAGGCACTGGGATGTAGGGGCCCGCTGTCAGATGTATTGAACCCCAGGTATCTGAGGACTTCTGAAGACGTGACTTCATCATTTAGTGCAGGTGAACAATGGGGCCTTGAAATGTAGTAATGAATCAGCATATATAACTGTGCATGCACCACATTGCTATGCAGAGACAGCTAGATATTATCTCTCAATATGTCTCATCACTGCAAATACTATGCTGTAAAATGAAGAGTTTTTCCTGCTTTTAATGATCTCTGCCTCACACACTTTTTTATCTTTGGGGTTCTTACCTGAAAAAATACACCTTTGCCCTCCCTACCTAGACAACCCTAAGCCTAAAATATTTACTTTCTGATAATTTGCTGAAAAAATGTTATTGCTATAGACATATACTGTTAACTAGTCTAAAGCTAGTTTAATAATTTTCAAGTTTCAAACTAATTTAATCACTAAATGTTTACACAGCACACTAGGAAATGTTTCACACTAATAACCTTAGAGCCTATCTCAAGAATAAGGAAAAGAGAAAAATATACTGAAAACCAGCAGCATGTTGAAATTAATCAAGAGAATAAATCAATAAAATTGAAAATAGGGAGACAAAAGAAAAAATTCAATGAAATTGAAAGATTCTTTTTAAAAATCAATAAAACATAAACTTTCAGCAAGATTTTTAAAAAATGGAGAAAATACATATCTTCATTATATTAGTACAGATCCTGCAGCCATTAAAAAAGTTAAATGAGAAACTATTAACAAATTTATGTTCACAGATTCAACAACTTAGAAGAAATTAGCCAATTGCTCAAAATCAATTAGCAAATTCAAGTAAGTGAAGTAGACAATCTCAACAACTGTATAACTATTGATGAAATTGAACTTAAAAATTCTCAAGAGATACATCTCCAGACCAAGACCATTTCATTGGATAATTCTACCAAAACTTTAAAGAGAAAATTATGATCAGTGTTAGAAATCTTGTTCAAAAAATAGGTGAAAGCAGAAAGCCAGACAAAAACAGTGCTGCACAAGTAAATAAACAAATGACCACGCAAGAACAATGTCACACGCACACACAGACACATATACGCACACACGCACACACCACCAGCCTACTAAACCCAACTCTTACGATATAGACTTAAAATAGTCCCCCAATGACGCAAGCATGAGTGTGCACTAACTGGAGGTCGAGACAGCAGTAGTTGCCAACTAGATTTTTATATATTTTATATTATGTCACACATCAAACATGTTAATTCATATCTGCCAGTTGCCACTCCCTGTACCTGCACAAGTCCGAGGAGCGTGACTATGTTTTTCCTTTCCTGGTGATTGCGGTTGTCAATCTGGTTGCCTCTTCCTTGATCCGGGGGTTCACACCAGGCAGACGTCTGATGTCTCGTCCGAGATCTCATCTGGCAGGTTGATGTCGAGCTGGATCGGTCACCAAGTGGGACGAGCTGGTCTTCTGCGCTCTCTCTTTTATACCATTCTAACTGGGGGGTCTGTGGCACTGGTTTGGGTTTTATCACTTCACACATATTGGGGCTGTTTGAGTAGATATTGGGGCTGCACACGTCATAGGGTTCCACACATTGACTTTAGATAACAGGGTTACACATGTCATAGCGTGATCTGTTGGGTTAGATACCACTCCTACTCTTGGGGGGATTACATATCAGGTCTCCTACATTAAGTTACTCTTGGTGGGTTTCACTCTCCACTCTTGAAAACACACTGACATTATACTCTGTTTGGGAGATGTTATGTTCTCTGCATCCTATACATTGACGTGTGTTCTCTACACCCAAGCCTCGTGCGTATGGAAGGTAATGAGATCATGGGACTGTTGAGCTTATTTGCTCTTCGGAGGTAGGGTCTTACTGGGGGAGAACTGAAAGGTCACTAAGCGCATGAGCTGAAAGAGCAAATCTTCCCTTCAGAATCCTCTCTTTACTCTCCCTCTACTTCTCCCTTTCCCTGACCACCATGACATGACATGAACAGATTTACTCTGAAGCAGGCCCTTTCCTCATAAAACTTTGCTCTGGAATCAGAAGACTACAAACTGAAACCTCCAAAATTTGTGAGCCAAAATCTCCTCCTTTAGGGTGTTTGTGTTGGGTATTGAGACCTAACAACGGTCAAATAACTAAATCAGCCAAATATAAAACAAATTCCAGGAGGAATTTATTCTACACATGTAAAGTTTATTTAACATTTGAAAAAAAAATCCACAATAGTAACATGCTTAAGAACAAAAGAACTTGCCAAAATATGATATCTACTCATGATGAAAATTCTCAGCATGTAAGAACATAGAGGTCAATTACTTCAATTTGATAAACACAAAAAACAAACAAATGAAAAATCCAGCCATGCCCAGTAGTGTAATAACAAAAACCTATGAATTAAAAATGAGATAAGGAAATAAAATAATGAGGAATATGCAATTCTTGTATCATAATTCAATGTGAACACATTTAAAAATAAAAAGATATTATATATTTGCTTTGAAATAATCTGAGTAAGAAGATAGGATAGGAATGTGCTGTATATATAATGCAAGTTTGCCCATGGGTTCATACACTGCAGCCAGGTGATTAAAGTTATTTATCCTGACCTTGTGTGCATAGGGTCCTCCTCCAAAGTGCTGCATCTCCAGTGGCACTTGGAAACTTACAAAAGTAAACTCTCAGCCTCAACTCATGTGCTTTTAAGACTACCTGTAAGGCCCATGAGCCTTGTAACTTAGCAAATCCTTCAGCTGATTCTGATACAAGTTAATGTTTGAACCTTCGTGCAAATGGTCTTAACATTGAATTGCTTCTATATACACAGAGGTTGTGCTTGAAAGCATCCACAATAAATATGACGGAGTGGTGAAAACATCCCAGATAGGTATTTCACTGACAGATTAGACTGAAGTTAAAAGACATAAATGTTAATCATATAAAAATAGTTCAAGGATAAAAGAGACTCTCTTCCCCTACTTAGTCTGTGAAACTAGAAAATGTTAGCCCCCAAAATAAAGAAAAAAATAGTATGAAAAGGAGCTATTAAATATATTCTTACTTAGCAAAGCAAGATGCACTAATTTTAAGTAAACATGAAGAAATTGAATCCATAAGCATGTGAAAAGTAATAACATTATAAACTAAATTGCAAGTAACCTAAAAAGATGAAAGGATATTCTCTTCAGGCAGTAGGAACATTATTTGTTATTCATAATACAGTCTGTTTTTTGCTCTAGTATAAAATATTGTTTAGCCGGATACACTGAATTTTTTTAAATGCATTATGATACATACTTACGATTTTTTACTTTTTTGATCATATGATAAGCTTTTAAAAATCTGTAAAATTATAATCACCCTTGAAATGCTTGATTATAGTAATTGATGGCTGATTAAAATAGAAAATGTATTAAACTATATTGTTGAAATATAACACAAAATATATAAAATATCATTCTAATAATCTACAGCTTCTCCTCTAGATAAATTTGAAATATCTTCACCTATTAAACATTATTTTAAAAAATTTCAATATTTTAATATATAGTAAGTAAATATTTAATAGATCAAAAGTAGTGATGATAAAAACAAACATTTAAAATACAGCAAGCATTTTAAATATAGCAAATATATATGTATATGTGTGTGT
>NW_022900923.1:32852469-32875704 GCF_012274545.1 Fukomys damarensis
ATATACTTTTTTTTTTGTACTGGAGATCAAACTTAAGACTTTGAACTTTCAAGGTAGGCAGTGGCATGGCTGAGCTAAATCCCTGGCCCTAGCAAATATATTTTAAATATAGTAAACTAATAGATCATATATAGTTATGATAGAAAACAATGAAACATTTTAAATATAGCAAACTGAAATGTTTCATCTTATTTAGTATATAAAATATTTATGTAATTTATTTCATCTTCAATAAAAATATAATTACAAGTATTAGATAAAATAATAATGTGGATGTAATAAAGCATCATAAATTTCAGAATAACTTTCAACAGACTTTTGATACTCAGAACAAGCATGATAAAAAACTTCAATTTACTTCTCATAATTTATTCTTTTCTCTTGCAAGTATTTCATTATCACATAGAAATATTAAATGAAGCTAATTTTTGTTTTTAATAATTTATTCATTTTATACAATAAGTTATATATAAATTAATATAGTAGTAACTTAAAATTAAAAGCATATTAAAACAATATATTCATAATATAGCACAAAATAGGGAAATTATTTAATATTGTTAGGATACTGATGAACTACATATTGCTACTAAAGATGCTGGAATAGCAAAGTATTTCAAAACTCCAATTCAATATATCAATATATATATTAATGCATCACAATAGGAACCTTTGATATTTTCCAGAAATATAGTATATTTTTTTTTATTGAGTTTATTGGTACATTTAGGGATACAGTACAGTTACATTCATTGTTGGGATCATGTACCTTTACATGGCAAGTCTTGATTCTCATTTTTTTCCCCTTACCTCTGCTCTCCCTTCACCCCCTCCTCCCCTCCCCATCTACAAACACTTTATTTTCATCTTTTCATTCTCTTAGAAATATAGTATATTTGAAACTGGAAAAAATAAATTTTACTTGATTATATTTTGAAGATTTGTTTGATTGCATTTATTATTAATATTTTAAAAGGCAGAAAATAAACTAATATGGAGAGAAGATGCATATGGTTGACTTTCAAAATTATTTCATCAGCATCAGGTACAGTTTTGATTCTATATTGATATTTGTATGATGAGATAATTTCAAGACAATGATAAAAACAAATATAATAATAGTTAAAATATCTCCTAGTGAGTTGATTCAATATTTTCCTTATGTAAACAAATATAGCCATTTAAAATGGTTTTAAGTAATAATACATATAGGCTTCATAAGGGAAAATAAATACAAAAAAATTCTTAATGTGACTTCTGAATTCTCATACAGACATTAATTCCATGTCTTCTGCTTTTACAAGTCTTATTATTGGAGCTTTCACTGGGAGCCCTCATAATACCTATGACAATCTTCCTAAACATAATGTATATTTGATTATCTGTGGTTTAAAAATAATCACTCACTAAATTATAAAATTAAATTTGTGCATTTGTGAATGTTTCCATATTTTTTTCTCATTGATCTTTGTATTCCTTCAAAAGTTGCAAAAGACGGACACATATATTTGCATATATGTATGTAATATATATTACAGGTTTATATAAATCATCACTAGTAAAATAGTGCTTTTTTTCCTTTCATTGATTCTTTTTTTCTTCAGAAATGTCTTTTTGTGAGAGAAGTAATCTGTTTAATAGACAGGAAATATATATATTTTTTTACCTCATTGAGTTTATTGGTACATTTTATGTATAAAGTACAGTTACATTATTTTAGATATGCAGTACTGTTATATTCATCAATGGGATCTTGTACCTTTACCTGACAGGTCTTGGTTCTCATTCTCATACACTGCCCTCCCTTCACCCCCTCCTTCCTTCCCTATTTTATAAATATTGATGAATGTGTTTATCAACATGAAGAGAATTCAAGATGTTAAGAAATCAAAATTTTAACTTATTTAGGGAAAGTTTGAAAAACCATCCTTTGTGCAGGAGATCACATTATTGTTATATTGAATTTGATGATTATACTTTTCCAATGCTTGTAATTCAAGTATTTATGTTACTAGAAATGCTACATAGTTGAAAACATTAAACTGAAGTAATTTTGCTGTTCACTGATTACAAACTGTCCAACTTTCCACGGTCTTTAGAAGCTTCTTATCATCCCACAGTCCTGTTAACCTCTAAACATAAACTTTCAACCCTACTTGCAAGGCATTGCTGCCAAAGAAAGGAGTTGTGCCAATTCTGTCTCAGCAACGTGAATAGGCAATATACATGTGACTATCAGCAATCCAACTTCCGGACAGATGCCTAAGATGCCTCATTTCTATAGACAAACCCTGAGGTTTCCAAGGTCAATTTACAGCAGTACTTCATTTACTTTATTTCATATTTTCAAGGCCTATTTACTTATTCAATGATTTATTCATTTGCTTAGAGGCATAAATTGAATACCAACTTGAGATTAATGTACTGTTAGAATCGACAATTAGCAAATGTTATTTTTTATGATCATTACTGTTATCTTCATCATTTTTATAATGCTAATGTCAGCAAATAAGCAAATTCTTGTGAGATCATAAGTATTTAGTAAATTTAAAATAAATAAATGAATATCAGTGGAAGATAAGCCTTACGTTCAATGTTTAACACATAAGCATTCAGGAGTGCTTATGGACCTCATGAAGTAACTAATTTATACAGAGATTAACTTATACTAGGAGTTAGAAGCCTGGAAAATAGTTGTTTATATGGGACTGCAATATTGATTATGGGCAATGCAGGTTGTAAGCACAACAGGCTGTAAAGAGTTAACCTCTCAATTGGCTTGTTTTGAGAAGCCAGTCCAGACCAAACCTACATGCTGAGATCAGAGTAACTGACAGCCAAATTCCTTTCCCATGATCAAACCTTTCTTAACTAGAAGGACTAGGCTCTAGTTTGTCTATTATGTTCCTAATTCAAGAATGCTCTGTCTTGTCCTTTACAAGCCTTGCTTGCATTAGTATTCATAGTAACTGCACAACTGCATGTCCTCACCAGTAGTTCTCCTTTAGAATGTAGTGCACTACTCCAACTGATTAGAAATAAAAATCAGTGAGTTGGACTGACCAGTACCCTTGCTGGTTGTACCAGCATTGGTTGTCCTGCCCCCCCAACCCAGTCTGTCTGTCTCTTTAGTTCTGTCTTAGTTTTTTGGTTTTTTGTTTGTTTGTTTGTTTGTTTGTTTTCTCAACCTTACATCATAGCACTGAGAAGATCAGAATCTACTGCAGAGGTCTCTGATAGTTGCCACTAAAAAAGTTCTTATGACAGTAATTCTAAATTAACCAGGAGAGCAACTATCAGCAATAGTGTTGAAGATAAAACAGATTTTCTACTTTGCTATATGATTCAAATTAGAAACCTAAATCTGGTCATGGTGGTGCAAGCTTGTAATCCCAGCACTGCAGAGGCAGGAGGGTTGCTGCAAGGTTGAGGCTAACAGGAGCTTCATAATGAGTTCAAAGCCATCTGTACTATGAAGTAAAATCCTGTTTTGAAAAACAAAACAGAGCAAGACAAGACCTCAACAAAGTAGAATCCCACAGGATGGCACAGTGAATCTTCCAGAAGGGAATGTTAGAATTCCCTAGTCTTATGTCACACAATTTTAAATGCGTATTATATTGATGTTCATTTTATTTTTTTATAGATTCATTTACAATTGAAGCTTTCATAGAGAATTTTATAGATCTAACTTTCAAGTGAAATAGTATTACCATTGGTGTTTTTTTTTTTTTTTTTCGGTACTGGGGATCGAACTCGGGTCTTTGCGCTTGCGAGGCAGGCCACCGAACCGCTGAGCTAAATCCCTGGCCTTAGTATTACCATTGCTAAAAATAATATTTAATTTAAAAATTTCCTTGAATTTTATTATTTCTTACTAGACATCATATTAAATAGTAATTCTCAGATTCTACTTCAAAATTCAAATATATTGATAAATAATAACATGTTAATTTTTTTTAAATTTTGATGGTTTCTAGATGTGTGGATATATAAAATTATATAATTAAATATATATTAATATGTTTTATAACAACTAAGTTTAACAAATATTTATTTATTGATCTTTACATATTAATAAATAGAAGGAATGGCTTCAGTGCAAGAAATAGTTAATAATTCTCCTTTCCTTGACACTGACTCAATACATGGCCAAGTGCCAGGGTTGTTGCCATTTCTGTACATTTCTATTTAATGCAAAATACTTGTTAAATCCAATAAAAGATTTACTAATGTTTACAAAACATTACCTATAACTATTATAAATATTTAATATTAAAATGAAAAATTCAGTCATTTTTTAATCCACTCAAATATAAAGGAATGCTGCTGATAAATAATTTGAATAATCAGTTTTTTCCTTGCTAAAGGAAAATTATGCTTCCAGCTGCCTCTTTGATGCCATTCAAATAGATCAGTGAATTCAAAATTCAGAAGAACATATTTCTGGTTTGTGGTTTATATACCAATAATAAAACATTTCCCAAAGCATTGGATGTTGTCCTAAATACAGTTGTGGAGTGTGGTTAGCAAAGTAAAATTTTAAAAGTCACAGTAGTTTTAAACAGATAACCTCTTCTGTTTTGAAGCTTTCATAAATGAATGACATCTACAAGCAAGCAACAAAAGTTAATGTGAATACAGTTCAATCATAAATGGCACTAGGAAAATGAGATTTAAAAACCATTTATCTATCTATCCTGAAACAATTAATCTCTAGAATAAGTTATTAACATCAGTCTCTGTAGTTGAAAAAACCTAGAATTAGATGCTTAAAATGCATGCTCATTATGTAACTCCTTAGATTTTCACCACTAGACTAAAAATAATCAACAATACAAAAGCAATTAAAATAAAGGCCTTGTTTAACAATTTCCTCTGCTAATTACCTTTACAAAGAGTCACTCTTTCAAACTGGCACACAGAGTATAATTAATGTTAAGAAACATGAAAAGTATATAAGCCAAGAAAGGTTGTTTTATTTTATTTTCCTCAGAAAAACAATCAATCATAAGTGAAAGAAAAAAAACAAGTGAAAGAACTAGCCTCCAGACAAACATTTTTCATTGTTCCTATTTAGGAGCAAGGGACAGGGACTTGCATAGGTTAAATATTCATTTTGCCATGGGTTATAGACTTTGATATGAATCTCCTTCTAGGGATAATTACCTCAATAAAATTAATATTATCAAAAGTAAAACAGAGTTTTGAAAGGGACACAAAACATATTTTGAATATGTATTATAATGGTATAGTTTTTATCTTTTTTTTTTTTTTTTTTTCTGGTACCGGGGATTGAACTCGGGTCCTTGCACTTGCAAGGCAGGCCACCGAACCACTGAGCTAAATTCCCGGCCCGAGTTTTTATCTTAAATATTAAGATGTACTCATTTTCATTATTGTCATTTGAGCATGCATGAAGAAATTCTCTAAACAGGACTTACACAAAGTTTGAGTTTTCAAACATTGATTATCATTTATATCAGAATAGATATGTGGTGTAGGAGAGACTATTACTCTACTTGTATTTGATAGTTTTTGTCCCATTTCCTTTTTATTCTGCTTTCTTTTTTTAAATGCACACATTTAACAGATTCTTTCTGAAAACCTTTTGTGATGTCAAAGATTGTGCTAGTGCTGAAAGAAAAAATTGTGTAAATAATACCACAGTCCAATGGGGGAAGTAGATATTTAAAGAAACAATGACATTGTAATAGCTACAATGGAAGGGTGCTGGTAATACTGTTAGGAGAGAAGAGGTAACATCAAATCAGCACCTTTGGAATATTTAAGAGCACTGTGCGATATCCAAAGAAATTTTCTTTTAATTTAAAATAAACATTAAATAAATGACACATTATAAAAAACATAAAACTTGAACCTTGTTCTGAAAAGGCTTGTAATGTAAGTGAGGAAAAAGATATGATAAACAGATATATTAATGTATTTATAGCATTACTTTTCTGTGAGGGACAGGAGACAAAGGACAGCTTTGAGCAGGGTAGAGGACCAGCACTGTGAAGTACCAAGGAGAATTAAGGTCTAATTGACCTCCTCCGTGAGCACAAAGGAGAAAGGCTGCTCTCATGAGTGATTGCATATTTAAAAAAAGTTAGGATAGTTGAGGATACATTGTTTACCAGAGAAGGTACTAATGCATACTGGAAACCAAATGAATCTTATGTTAACTTGATTCCTTCTGCCCATGTTTGGGTTAATACAGGTGAGGTGAACAAAAGGCTAAGCTCAAGGCTCCTCTACCTGCTAGAGGTATGAGCCTCCTGGATAACTACATGTTAAGCTGACTTCCTGTCTGTTGGTCATTCATGCTCCTTCACAAAGTAGCACCTCTGGGTCCTGGAGCAAGGCCAGATAGGTGAGCTATAGGTGGAGCCTCAGCGTGGGGCTGGGGACCTGGGTCACCTACAAAGCACACCAAGTCTCTAAATGATTTAGCATTCAATGGAGGAATTACAAACATCATCTCCCATTCCACAAAAATATACAAAATGAAATTCACTTCCCAACTCCAGTTCTAGGAGAGATAAAAAGGGAAAAGTTTTCTGAATTCCTTACCATAAACTTGCATGGTTTTGAAAGAGAAAAAGATAAAGTCTTAACTCTTCAAAGAAGATATCTAGAAGAGGAAACACTGGATCAAATAGAATACCTAGTTTTCTCCCTATAAACTTGGCCCATTAGCACTCAAAGGCAAAACTTTATTTAAAATGATACTATTATAGATAGATAAGCTAGGCAGAAATATTATAGGCAGTCAGAAAGGGCTAAGACCTTGAGAGGGGCAGAACAAAGGTGAAACACACCACAGCTGCACCACGGCTGAAAACCAGATATCAAGATGGGGACAAGATGACCAGACCAGCATAATTCTTCAAAGTACTGGACTCAGTGAAGTATAGATAGGCACTGACCACCCTGGGAGTGACCAGAGACCTCTGGACCCACTGCCTCCTAGGAGAATCCTTGTTCTTGCCATCCATGCTTACTACATGACTTGCTTCCCAATTGGAGCACCATTACCGAAATGACTGTACTTGTAAACTTACTGGATGTTCTTGGCTGTGGCCCAGATTGTACCCATGTGGGTTTCACCCTATAAAACTTCTCTACAAAGTGGGGTCCTTGGGCTACCCAATTGGGACTCCCTGCTACCCCTCAGGAGCTTTCCTATCAATAAATATCTTCCTACTATTAACCTCCATTGTTCCTAGGACTCATTCTTTGACTTCTAGAAAACAAGAATTTGGCGTATCATCCTGTTAACAGGTTGGGAGATACAGATCATATTCCATATTTTCCTGCAACAATATGAAGCTATATATTTTATTATAAACAATGAAAATCTTATAAACAATTAAGAAACCTGTTTGGATTTAGGTCTCAGAAGAGCTAGTCTCAATGACACCTGATGATATTTCAAAAAACAGAGATTGAAATTAAAAATTTTCATGAGCAAAGAAACCATCAACCATCAAGCAGAGTTAGGTATAAAAAAATCAAGACATGCAAACACTTACTGGTCAATAACATAAAGAATATGCTTCACAATGAAATATATCACTGACATCATGATGAATAAATTATTATTTTTAAATAATAACTAATAAATTTGGATATAAAAATATAATTCTTCTAGATTACAATCTAATGACCAAGAAAAACAATATAAACATTGTAAAAACTATTGAGGTGGAAGAGTTATTTTTTTAATTTCAAAAGATAGTTTGTAGTATTTTTAAAAGGGAAAAAAAATCCTATCCTTGAAGCTCAGAGCACAAACTGAGAAAGTGAATTTCCAGAGGGGACAGAACTGGCATTATACATATAAGGCACTAATCTTCTAGAGTGAAAGGCTGAAATCAACGAGGCATGGGATGTTCAGAATGGGGACAAGCACTGAGATTTTGTTGTTCAGCACTGATCACTCACCAGAGTCCACCATGAGGGAGGTGTGACCCCGGGAAATGGCCTTTCTTTGGGCCAAGACTAAGACCCCAGAGTAATTCATCTGTAAGTTAACTACAGCTATGGAAATGAGGTTTGTTTTTTTTTTGTCCTGAAGTCATAGCTGGACAGATATAAAAGCATTCACTATAATTGCATGTACGCTAAACCACTCACTGATTAATGGAAGCACTATTAAAACTATTGTAGAACTAAAATTCTTTCTTCAGCATGAGGGCTTGAGTTATTGCTATGTAGAATACAGGTCCAACAGCTCTTTAGAAAAAGGATGTTTGTTCAGGTTCTCAAAAATGTGAATTAGTAATGTACTGCTTAAGAAAGTTACTTTTCAGCCTCAGGATTTTCAGCTTGAAGGCTATTATAAATGTTGTGGAAATATACAGCATGTGAAAGGTCAACAATGCCATTCTCTTACTTCTACCCACACTTTCCCTCTTGGCTGAGCCTAATTCCTGCTGCCTATTAGGCACTAACACTGACTTACCTGAAAACTACAAGGCTCATTCTACAAGTACAGCACTGTAGACAGCCAGCAAATCATGACCTCAATATTTCCAGAAGGAAAATATATAATACAAAGAAAGAAAAGAGTTATCAGTTGAAGGGCAATGACATCTGGCTTATAAATAATTTGGTTAGCAGTATATGGATTTCTGGCATCAAAGTATCTTATGTCAAAAACTCAGAGAGAATAAAGTTGAGAGGTTTTTGCCCTAGCAAGAAGGGTTCTACATTTTTGGAGTCAGTCTTAAGCCTTATTCATCCCTATTCTTCATTGACAGTCCCTTTAAAATAATTTTCTTCCCTAGGCAAGAAAATACCTTTTCACTCACATATAAAATAGTTATTCTTGTTCTAACAATAGAAGGAAAGACAAAGTTCTTGGCTGCCTGAGGGCACAATCAAAAAGTAAGGAGAAGCAATTCAATGTTTTAAAAATCATTATTAAGAAAGTATTTTCACCATCCATACATTGAAATTATGGTAATTATTTCAGCTATCATTTGCTGAATAAAAGGGTATTTCATAATGTAGTGGCTCAAAACACCAATTTATTGTTTATTATAATTCTGCATTTGTCCAGGAGCTTTTTCTTTTTGTTTTATATGGGTTAACTCCTGCTCTGCATTCAGCTGAGGATTCTCCTGGGCTAGAAATTCCCCATGGTTTTAACAGCATAACTGGCAGTTAGTACTGGATGTCAGGATATTGTAAGTCTCTCCCACAATTTCACTCTTCCTCAAGGAGGAAAGATCAGCTTCTTTATATGTATAGCTATCTCCTGGATGTGGTGGTGCACGCCTGTAATTCCAGCACTCAGGAGGCTGAGGTAGGAGGGTCGCTGTGAGTTCGAGGCCAGCCTGAACTACATATGAGTTCCAGGTCAGTCTCAAGTACATAGTGAAACCCTGTCCCCCCCCCAAAAAAAATATACACATACACACACACATATATACACACACACATATATACATACATACATACATACATATATACATACATATAGCCATCTCAAGACAGTGCTTCAGTAGACCAAAATCAGAAGCTGTAAGGCCTTTTAAGACATAGCCCTCCAACCAACACTTATCTCTTCTGCTATATTCTGTTTAACAAACCTAGTCAGACACCAGTCTAGGTGTAAGGTAAGAGGAACAGATGCCACTACTTGTTGGAAAGAGGAACCAAGCCACATTACAAATGAGTATTGCAATCAATGGTGAAGCTGTCTTAGGGACAATTTCTCAAAGTGATAAACCTTAAATAAGAAAATGAGAGAGAGGAGTAGCCTTTTAATGAATTCCCAGCCTGTGTTATGCTGAGCTGTCCGCAGATGAGCCTAGCTTTATAGACTGAGTCTCTCAGGAGGTTAGAAGCAAGAAGCTTATGTGGAAAACATTTTGTAGTGTCTGTATCATCTCTTCATCCATTGTTCTTTACAAAATCTTTCGATTTACAACATATGGATTGACTGCAGGAACACCATGGATACTCCTAAGAGATTAAGAAATTAGAACATAGTCTTGTAACTAGAAAATTGTGCAGAGATACATTTTCTACACACTGTAATACTGAAGCAGGAAAAAGTAAAAGTATTATAAGTAAAACTTATTATACTAGTAAGTAAGTAAAACTATTATATTTTTTGAGCACACATTTTTTTTTCTCTTTCAGAACCATTAGTATGCTGAGGTTCTAAACTTCGCAATGTGAGCACTTCTAAGGACCATGAGGTTGGCATCAAAGCACAAATAGAGTTTAATTTCATTCCTGCCACTGAAAGCTATAGGTCTGCTATTAAAGTTATTTTAAGCTGAATATACTTTTCTTTTAAGTTTATATGAGGAATACCAATTGAACAATGAATGTTAAGAATTAGGCACTTGAAAGGAGATATACAGTTCCTATTCTAAAAGGCCATTTGTGTAGATCAGGTTAACAGACAAGTATGTAGATAAGTATAATATACTTCATTATTATATGCATAGAAATGTGTACCTAGTACTATGGGGCTACAAAGTATTTTTACTTGGTGATCTTTATGGATTAAAAAAGGTTTGAGAGGTGTGATTCTTGAGCTAAATATTAAACAATGCACTTACCTGTTGGTGAGGGAGGAAAGGCTCGGTAGGCTAAGAAAGAAGTCTATCAAAAGCACAGAAATATAAAGCAGTAGCTTCACTTATGAGATGGCTATGAATTAGCATAGATGGAGCTGAGGGTGGTGGGAAAACAGCACTTAAAGAGACGCTTGAAGAGAAGGGAGGGGTTAAACTATAAAGCATACTTTGAACACCACTAAGATGACTTTCAAGTATATCCTCTAGGTTCAGCATACTATTAAAAGCATATATCAAAGAAGTAACAACATGACTGGATTGAAGCTTTTAAAAGATTATTCTGATGTAATGTGGTAGGTGGAGTGTAGGTGTGATCAAATAGAAATAGGAGGATAGCAATAAAACTATTTCAGGAGGGCTTGTGAAAGATGCTTAGACCTTGATCTAAGGCAATGATAGTGGAAGTAATGATGCAAAAACAGTTACTCCAATATTTTATAGTTAAATGGGTTTACTTTAACAGGGAATAGTCATACTGCATCACTGGATTGTATCAAAAGCTATAGTACATGTCCTAAAAGTAGGGCCTACTTCTTTTATATATATAATATCTTTTTTTCTACCTGCTACAGATAAAAAACAGTAAAATATAGTTATCTGACTGTGATATGAATTAAGAAATAAGTTTTTATGTCCAAACAGTACATATTAATGTATGATGTTGATTTATCAATTTTAAAATGAATGGTTCCCTTTAGCCAATACTGTTCCTAAAATACCTAGAGCCTATCTATATGTTCCCTTGTCAATGATGAAACTTCAACATTTTGTTATGGGACATGAGTTCCAAGACTCTTTTAGACTGTTTTTTAAAACATCCTCAAGCTAGTATATCAAATGAAAGCTATTCTACACATTTTAAAACCTATATTGATACTTTCCAACACATCTTCAAAATTTTCACATTTTTAAGAGGTATATGTAGAACCAAGCAGTGTTCATTACTGCCAAGTGATTGATGTTCTTAGTTCTGACTGTGTAGGAAAGCAGTTAAATGTGATCATCTTAGTTGAAACTCACCACTATGCTACTAATGTGCAACTTGTTCACTTGGTCTATTCCAAAGTTGTGAGCCATACAATAAAATGAAAACCAAATACTGTGAAAATTCCAGATTGTGTCTGAATAACTCAGTAGGAGAGAAAAAGCTATCAATGCTCTATTATTCAACAAATCCCACTCAAGTAAATACTACATGTTTACTTACAGCATGCAATTGGTCTCTAACACACACATACAAACACACACACACACAAGGACAGAATTGTAAATACTTTTAAACATTCCAGTTTACAGAGAAATAAGACTTGAAAAACTAATTCAAAATTTATGTGGTAATAGACAATCATAATAAGTATATAAATAAAGGTCACGAATTTCAGAAGACAGAGACAGTGTAATCAATTAGAATGATTACAGAAGGCTTTAGAAGGAAGTGAGGTATAAATTGATCTTGAATACAACACGGGAACTGATTGGGAAATAAAATAGCATTTCATAACAAAAGGAATAGCTTCAGCAGAAGTACTCAGCTTTGAGAAGTAAATAGCACATGTTCTAATGATAACTGAAAAATTCAATTTTTAGATATCGTTTCACATATTTCCAGTGGCATAAAAATGAAATAATTCTAATAAAATATAGTAAAATAATAAAATGCAATCTAATTGATATTAACAAAAAAGCAACTGGAAATAGAAATAACTTGGAGATCAAAGAAATTTATAAACATGAAGCAAAGAACATATATTGGCTTAAATATAAGGTTACCTAGCTGGTTCAGTAAATTAGGTGGGAAGTCTTCATTTTTACCTGAATTTTTAAGGAAATGTGATAATTTACAATGGAGACAATGCAGTGTACATTTTATGTGAGCACCACAGTTCATTTTGGTTTCATTAATATTTACAAAAGAACTCAGTATAGTAAGAAACTATGAATAGAAAAGTTATCAAAGTCTTCATTTGGCCAAATGTAGGAATTCATATTGAATCAAATCCCTGCGGATGTACAAAATTCTCAGTTTTAACATATATTTTCAAAAGCCTGGGAAATTTTCCATGTGTGGAAACCTATATAAAGTAAATAATATGAAAATCTTCATGTAGATTATTTCAGTGTAAATTACTCCAGAGAGATATATCCTAAACTATATATTGTGTTTATCAGTAGTTTACTAATGAAGTAGAGCTTAGATTTATTTGTAGTGCTTACTTAAGAATAAATACTGAACTGACATAAGTCTTCATTTTCTGTCAGCCCTACTGTCAGAGTTTAGTAAGTAGTATTTTTAATCAAATTATGTAAGATTTTCCTCTATATTTTGCACCATGTTAAATTTATAGGTAATCTGATACGTGTTTTTTATGGCAGTAGGCTTAATACACATCTAGTATTTTCCAGCTTTACTAATTGAGGGTTAATAGGCCAATAAAAAGTAAATTTTTATTAATTGCTTTTTGTTAATTGGTAGGATTTTTCTCATTAGCTTCTCTATTTATAATCTTAATGCATATACTCCACCTATTCTTCTCTGTAATGAATATTTTTAAATTGGATGTTATATTATATAATTATGTATGTCTTTAAGGAAAACTTATGTACATGTATTTAAGAGGAAGTTCAGTAGTTTTAAAATAACTTGTAGATTTCAGATTTCAAATAACTTGTAGATGTAGATAACTGCTATGTTCTCCATATCCTGAGAAGATATTCTAAATATAACAATATAATCATAGGCTATATCAAGTTAAAAATGATTTTGCATGTGTTTATAAATAATAAGGAAAAACTGAGAAAGGAATTATATCTAAAATATGATTTTTTCTTACATATTATATCTAAAATGTTATTATGTTATAGGTACATGGGTAGTCTAAATGACCTACTGTTCACAAATAAGATTGTATGTATTATCTCAATAGTTTACAATACATTTTTCAAGTATTGTAGTTCAACTATTTCATACAGTAATCTTCTTGAGCAGGTATGGTTGTTTCTAACTATTTTACAAATCAATAAATGTGTTTAGAAAAGTGTAATAAATTTTTAAATTGACATTTAATAAATAAGCACTTCAACCCCAGATTTCATATAAAAATTCTGTGCTTTGCATAATATGAAACATAATTATAATTAACTAGAATGTAATAGAGGAAAAATTGATAAAATATAAATGAACATACTACATGCATTTAGAGAAGAGGATCGTACATTAATTATGTGCATATATTATATGTACTATCTCACATGTAAATATAAGCATGTATATTTTACATGCATATACCCAAAGAGGAATACATGAATTCCTAAATTTGTATAAATCTAACAACAGAGCTATAAAGGAAAAGCAGAATTTGTCAGAAGTATAATTTTCAGTATGTGCAAATATAAACATCTAGAAAAATCAATGAGACTAAAGAAAATCGTGTCAAGAAGGTCAAACTTATCAAACTTTGTGTAGGACTAAACCCAGCAATCACTTAAAACACAATGTTTTCAACTGCAATAAAACATTTTTCAAAACAGACAATAATACAGACTTGTGACTATATCTTCAGCCATGGTTCCCTACCTTTTCTATTTCCTGGTGCTCTCACTTTTCTGTAATCCTTTCTTTTGTGTGTGGGTCAGACCTAGAGACTTTCCTCTAGCAAACTGAATACAGCAAAAGCAACACGACGTTAGTTCTGTGATTAAGTTACAAAAGACTGTGGTACACATACTGTTGCACACTTTCACTTTCTCACTGGCAACTTCTCTTGACTTCTCTTCTGTTCATGGATAAAACAACTGCTGTGAGTGGCTTATAAAAGACTGAATTTTACAATAGCCACGTGAGGAGCTCAGAAGTAGCTCCTTCCCAGTTAGGGTTTAGATAACTGTCACCTTGTGAAAGACTCAGCCTGAGGAACAAGCTAAATCATACCCACACTCCTTCCCCACAGAAGTTTTGAGATAAGAAAACCTTTCAGACACCAAATTTTGTATAATTTATTAAAAGGCAAAAATGTAACTATACATGCAAACTTGCATGTATTTCAAATAATTCAAAGCATAAAAATATGTCCCAAAGTGTAAATGCAGCATAAAACAATAACAAAAAATAAACTAGAATACACGCTTTGGAAACACACATACACACACTTTAAAATAATCTGAGTAACACTACAATTCATAGTAATTTTAGAAACATAAATTTTTAAACTCTTGCATGGTATGAACAGATCAGAGTTGTATACCAAATTTTGCATGTATAATGACAGAATTTTGCAGTGTATGCCTCCTAAAAAAACATATGAATAACACAAAAACAATTTTATGAAAAATGGATTTGAATTGTGAGAAAATAAAATTATATATTGGAAGCAGAGCAAGACAGCAGTTGAGAAAGAACCTTTTGTGATCATCTCCCCACAGACATAGCAAAGTGAACAGGTATTCATGTACCAGACTAACTTCTCAAGAGCTAAGGAACCCAGATGAGAGACCATAATGATTGGTTTTAATGTATCAAAAAGTAAATAATCTTTAAAGAAAGTAGAAAGAAAATAATTCCTTACATCATTCTTCCAACAGCCAGTAAAGAGATATGTGCTGCTTAAAGGAGGAACAAGCCCAAGAACCCATAACCCTAAGTAACACCTGTAAACTGAGCCACCGGAACCACTTTAATTAGGCAGCTAACTGCCCCCAACACTCCAATGTCAGTCAGCAGATAGGTAAGCAAGATTCTACTCATTGGCAAGTAGGGAACAAACTAGAATGGGACGTTACCTGGGAGACAAATGTTAGAACAAAGAATTAGGCAAAACCAAAAGGCTTTTATATCCAGAGCTCACAGACAAAGCCTCTAGACTTACAAGAATTAAACCAACACCATGTGAAGACCTGTACATAACAGGGAAAAGTTCATTTTTTGCCCTATAGCATTTCCAGTCTTGGTGGGGCATGTGTAAACCCCTGTGACTGTCAGACTAAATTGCCACCCAGTTTAGAATCTTCCATGTTGGCTAAGTGACTGTCTGTATGTATCACCCAGCCCCAAACCTAGGACAGCACAGCAGTCCCTGGACAGTGCTCACAGAAAGCCTCTAGCACAGCCCACTAGGCAGAGACCTTCACCCCAGTGACAACAGACCCATGCTTTATCATGCATTACCACTAAGTGCATTCTCAATACTATGTAGGTCTTGTGACTGTGAGAGTTAGGTGTTACTTAGATAACATTAGTCTCAGTGGCCAATGGACCACCTTCACCAATACTACCCTGACTTTGGAAAGCAAATTGAAAGAAAACTTTACTTTGCTGACAAAGGGCTGGGTAGTTACCTCAGGATTTTGCTTAGGAAATCAGAGTCAGGCAGTCTGGTGATATCTAATACCAGGTGGATCCTAATTATCCCCATCTTTAGGTATATTAGTGAGCTTTCCAGTTGCTGGGACAAAATACCCAAAACTTAAAGAGGGGTTTAACTTATCTCACAGTATTAGGATATCAAAAGGGCATGGTGGATCCAAGCCACTTAATTCATGATAGCCAGAAAGCAGAGCAGGGAAATAGCACCAGAGAGGAAGAAGTAGGGTACCATTTTTAGTATCCAAGGGCCTGCCACTATGACCCATCGAGACCCACCCGAATTGCCTTCCTAACTCCACAAGTCAATTCAGTTCACAATTAAATTTAAGTTTTACATCTCACTCTTTGTCAACTTGACATCAAAATATATCTCTTTAAACCATACTTAACTTTTAAATAATCACAATAATAAATTAATAATTTGACCTAATATGACACACCTGTGTTGGGTAAACTGAAAATGCAATAATCCCTTCCTCAATGTTTCAATAGTTCCAGCTTTACTCAAATTCCAAACAAAAAGCCTCCTCTGAGACTCAAGAGAAATGCTTGGCTGTAAATCCCTAACGATAAATAAAAAATATGAGAAAATGATAAAAATGGAAACAAAATCTTTGTAAATAGTGAAGGGGGTGAAGGGAGGGCAAGGGAATGGGGAAAAATAAGAACCAAGATACATTATGTAAAGGTACAAGATCCCAATGATGAATGTAACACTATTGTTTACCTTACATGTACCAATCAACTTAATAAAAAAATGAAAAATAAGTTATATCAGTGTATATCAATTGAACATGATAAATCTTAATGTATATCAATCACATAGGATAAGATTTCCAATCTAAAAAGGAGGAATAATGGAATAGAAAAGAATAAGACACAAGTAAGAACAAAATCCAGGAAGGCAAGCATTAAGTCATGTAGCTCCAAATCTGGCATCCAGGCCACATGATGGTAGATGGGAGCTCAGGAGGGCTTGGGTGGCCCGACTCTTATTATCTTGCTGGTTTCAGGCCACAAGGTCTCCCTCTCTTTTGGGATGGTTTGACTCATGGTCTGCAATTTTCCTGCTAGACAATCAATGTTCTTGGCATTTTTGTATTTTTCAGGTCTCCACTATACATTTGGCTTCATTCCTACTGCTTCTCAATATCTCTTTCTCAGGGGATCTTTGCCTGGCCTTTCAGGATTCTTGCCAAATGCAAGTGGAAACTTCTCTGGTCTCATAACTCTGGTAATCTACATGCCTGTAAAACCAGTACCATATAGATGACATCAACCTTTTTGCCAGCTCAAGGAGTATTCAGACTCCCTTGGGCCATGCTGGTAGTGCTTTCTGAGTATCCAAAGCTGAACATGGTGAAAGGAAAACCAAGGATTCAATACCTTGTAGTAGTCTTTCTTGAGCAAAGATCCTAGAGATACTATTCTCAAATGAAAAAGCTCTCCATACCTTTTAGCTTAGAATAAGTGAGGTCATGCAGATTCCTTAAGTACTCTCAAGGCATCTTTTTTTTTTTAAATCTCCACACAAAGTACTTTAATTTTAATAGTGCTAATTTCTTCAGTAACCGCACTATTTTTCAGCTCCAATTCTACTGGGTTTTTGATTGTTTGTTTGTTTTGTTTTGTTTTGGTATTGGGGATTGAACTCAGGACCTAGTGCTTGCCAGGCAGGTGCAGCACCACTGAGCTACACCCTGGACACACACATGATTCCTTTTGGTCCAAAATTTTTTTTAATGTTTTGGCTCTGATATTTACACGTGATTTTTACTATATACATCCAGCTCAAAGCATGAAGGAGTACCCATGTCACAGCCTAAGTGTTCAATTATGTCAAAATTTCATTGGCCAGATCAGTTAGTCTCCCCCAGTGTTGTAGAAAGAATTCACACAGAGAGATGCAGAATGGAAGTAAAATAATAAAAGATTTATTTTGTTGACAAAAGGCCAATCACACCCAAAAGCAGTGCTAGAGATCGACCCTGTACTGGGTTGCAGCTTCTTTTTTTTTAATAGGTTTTGTAGCTATGATCTCATTCAGGTGGTTACATTTCATTTCCTGAGTTCACACTACCCATGTACAAATTACAGTAACAAGACAGTTAAATTTAATCCAGATGTACCAATTCCTTATAGTTGGGGAGTTTACCTTCATATTTGTCTAGCTATCTATTCTAGTGCACAGGAAGAGTGTGTTAAGGTCAGGAATGAAGCCAGATGTCCCATTTCATGGTCAATACCTCCAATGTCTGCTAATTTTGAACTAAACAAAGCAGATTGCTGTTACAAGACAGCAGAAGTCATTTTGCATTTTCCTAACATTTTGTAGGTTTTTAGATTATTTACAAAAGTTCTCTGTATCACCAAAATCTTAGAACATGGGAAAAATATAGGCAAATGTTTTGGCAGAGTATAACACACATCACTTGTTGTCCAACTGCCTGTGGTGTCCTTTCACTCAAGTGAAACCACCTGAGTCTTGTCTTACTGCCTACATCACTATCAGCATTGTGTCCTATGATCTCTGATCAGAATCATCCATCAAGCACTGCTTGATGTATTCTAGAACTTCTGCAGCCTTTATCTCCAAACATTTCTAAACCTTTTGCAAACCATCTCAAAAGCTTCTAAACTACATGGTCAGGTATAGTAATAACAATGACCTCACTTCTCTACCAATTTGCTATATTCATCAGCTTTTCCATTGATGGAACAAAATATCAAACTTCCCATGAGGTTTCTGGCTCATGGTTTCAGGGGAATTCAATCCGTTACTGTTCAAGGCTCATGGTAGAAGTATGGCAAAGAAAAACTGCTTAGTTCTTGGAAGCTAAGCAATACAGCAGAGAAAGAGCACCAAAGATGAAGGAGTCAAAGACAAGATAAAGTACTCAAGGTCATACTTCCATGGCCCATTCAGATACCAGATACACACAGAATTATGCTCTACTAATCACTTAGGTGACACCCAATCCAATCAAGTTAATAATTAAGCTTGCCTGACGTAGCAAGCTAGAGCCTACAGACAGTAGAACATGCCCAATGTCAGGGGAAGCCACAGGGCCCTAATACATCAGACTCCTATTCCAGCTAACATCATCTTTAGCTCACTGCAACAGACTCGAATCCTTAGTATAACCTAGCGGTAAGTAAGCAGCCCATACCAATGTGGGCCTTGGTATCAACTCAGTGCACTGCTGATCTTTGAAGACTGTGGGGTGAAGGTGTCACATGGCTTAGCATCTGGGACTAGCTGAAGCCTGGGACAAATCAATGTATTTTTATTTTTCTTGTTGTCAAACAGTAGTTACCACTGTGTCTGACTATAAGTTGGAGATCATGGAGAAGATTCTGGGCATACACCAGTCACAGGAAGAATCTTAGAAAGATGGATTACTCCTGAACCTGTGCTGGGATTGGTCTCTAGTGTTAAAACAGTGACTACATACCAACAACTGACTGCTAAAAAACTATGACAAATATATTAATCTCTTTCCCACTGCTGGGGTAAAATACCCAACACACACAATTTAAAGTAAAGATATGTGCTGGCTCAGTTTTAGAGGGTTCACTTTATGGTCAACAGTCTCCAAGGCAGAAAAGACATGGTGAAAAGGTATGAATGATGAAAGGCCATGTTTACACCACAGCTGCTAGGAAGCAAACAATAAAGGGAGGAGCCAGGGATAAGAGTACATCTTTTCCAGTCACTCCCCCAATGACCTGCCTCTTCTAAGTAGGCCCCACCTCCTAACATATTAACTTTTGGTGGATATTTAGATCTATTTCATAACATGGTAGGTGCAAGCCAGTTCTAAAATTGTGGAAACTGACTGCAGTCTCTGAGAAAATAAGTAATTTGCTTAGAATTTATTGAAAGACAGGCACAATGCCAGATCACATAGATTGGAATAAATTTCTCTTTCCCATGCTCAGATATTGTCAGACACCAAGCATCAAGAGCTTTCAGAAAATCATAATTTTGCCTAATTGACAAAATAAGGTTCTAAAAATTAACTAGATAATGACCATTCAAAGAATTTAGAAGATCTATTTAAGGACATTTAAGTAGTTTTCAGAAAATTCAAGGAAAAGATTCAACACTCTTTAAAAAAATACAAATACAAAACACTCTTATAAAAAATCAAATGAAAATCATTGAGCTGAAAAATACAATAAGCAAAATCTTACCAAAAAAGATTTTAATATAAGAATGTCTCAAACACAAAATAATTTCCAAGACAGACTATTTGAAAATATATTCAGAAGAAAGGAAAGATAAAATTTGAGGAGGAATAGAGAAACACTGTATGAACTTTGGGATAGTATTAAATGAGCAAAAGTATATATTAGGGTTCATGTAGAATTCAAACGTGCAAAGTTGTAGAAAGCATATGCACATAGATCATAACAGAAATCTTCTTAAACTTCAAGGATACAAGAGCATAAAATGTTACCAGTGAGATTTAACTCAACCAAGTCTACCTGAAGGTATATAATAATCAAAATCTCAAATATAAGAGATGAGAAGATTCTTGAACTTTCAACAGAAAAAAGATTGTCTCAATTTGTCTCATAGTACATTTCTTACAAGAAATTTTAGAGTCAGGAAAAAATGAGATGAAATTTCCATGGTACTTAAGGGGAAAAAAAAAACTGTCAAGTGAAACTTCTGCACCCACCAAATCTATACAGCAATGTCTCAATTCACAAATGCATCTGTTTGTAAACAATTCACAAACAAAAGTATTCAACATAGCTTTGTTTCCATTTGCAAACTCCACTTCAGATAATAAACATAACCACAGCCATCTCCCCCAAAATAAGTTGAATAAGTGAGTAAGAAAAAAGAAAGAAACTATGGGACAACTATAAGACAAGTTAAAATATTACACTAATATCTTTCTTGTCAGTAATTAACCTTGTCACTAATTAACCTAAATGATAATAAATTATATTGCCCAATATAAAGACACACAGTGACTAAATTGATAAAATTAAAACAAGATCAATATTTTGTACAAAAAATTTACTTCAACTTTAAGGTCACCCATAGATGGACGGGGTATGGAAAAAGTTACAAAAGATAAAATATACTTTATATAAAAATCAATTAAAACAGACCAGGAAGGTCATTATACAATGAGTAAGTTGTCAATTCAGCAAGAGGAAATAATTCCGAATATATTTTTGGCCCACATCAGAGTATCCAAATATATAAATCACATATTAATAAACCTAAAATAAGAGATAGTACAGTAAGAATGAAAAACTAATATTTTACTTCCAGCAATGGTCAAATCATGCAGGCATAAAAAGAAATACATACAAATATCTAGACAGTTAAATTATATTCTAGACAAAATGAACCTAAAAGATATCTACAGAGCACTCCATCCAGTGGCTGAAGCACATGCAATACTCTCCATGAAAGACAGAGAACCTGGTCAGGTTTGAAGGCCTGGTGCTCACTGTTGAGTCTGGAAAGGTGAAGTGTCTGTGTTGGAAGGGTGAATACTCCGCACTAGAAACCTGAAGGAACTGGAGACAATTATCCAAAGGCAATGGCGAGAACCAGAGCTCTTCAAAAGAAGCCATCCAGAATACAAGCCTCTTAGTTGGTGGCACCCAAATCCAGGGTGGGCCTTCCCTCTTCATTTTCTGGTCTACATGTCAATCATCCATAAACACACCCAAAGCTCTACTAGTCTGCTAGACATTTTCTTCCTATTTCACAATATAAATAGAAATTCTAAAAAACCAAATCTTTTAAAAATAGCTGCAAAATAGTACATAACATCCTAATGATATAATGGACAATGTGAAATAGGAAGAAAGGGGCTAAAGGTGTGGGGAAGGTGGGAAGGGTAGGGGAAGGCTAATAAGGGAAAAGAAAAATATGGGATGATGAAAAAATGGAAATAAAGTGTTTGTAAGGGGGGAGGGGAAGAAGGGTGAAGGGAGGGCAAGGACAAGGGGAAAAAATGAGAACCAAGACCTGTCATGTAAAGGTACAAGATCCCAATGATTAATGTAACTGCACTGTGTAACTAAAATGTACCAATAAATTCAATGAGGAAAAAAAAATAGCTGCAAAAATAAATACTTAGGAATAAATTAAAACAGCAAAGTGAAATATCTGCACAATGGAATCTATAAAACATTTATGAAAAATATTAAAGTTGATAGAGGCAAATAATTGGAAAGTCTTAAGAATCACTATTGTTCAAATGCCCATACAACTCAATGCAACCCTTCAAAATGTTAGGGATATTCATCATAGAAAAAAGCAAACTAAAGCTTGTGCAAAACTGCTCTCTCTCTCTCTCTCTCTCTCTCTCTCTCACACACACACACACACACACACACACACACACACACACATTGTCGCGCGCACCTCGCCAGCAAGGAGCACGCAACACTCAGGATTCTTCTGAAGCACGCTTTATTGGAGGTTCTTCTGCATTCTTCAAGATGGCGGAAAGACCCCGAGCCGGATGCGAGCCTGCCTTTTATAGCCTCTCGGGTGACGTGGCCCATTTCTATTGGTCAATGCCGGCCTGCGTCATTCTGACGAACCAAGCGCCTCCTCTGCGCAGGCGTGAACCACCGTCACCGGCGGACTCACATCCGGAATTCATGCAGGGCATGAAGAACCCGGAAATAATGGCGCGTGACATCTCCCCCTTCCTTAAAATAACTAGAGCTCAGGAGGAGCCTGTCAACCACCCCGGCCGGAAGGTGGTCGAAGCAGGTATTCCATATGAGCAACTGTTGGATCACCTTAGCTCGTGCAATGAGAACCTCTGAGCGGTGCAAAGGCTGATCAACAAGATTGTAAAAGGACATGCCTGATTCTGGTGCAATGGACTAATCCACAGAGTGCAGAGGCCATGTCCAAGGAGGTAGAGAGATGCAGATATTTATGGCCTCCGAATGAGCAAGGCATAGGCAGAATATTGACCAACGTTCAAGCTGCTATTGTAAATTGGCCAACCAGGCAGCAGGTGAGCATCCGGCCTCAAGGGCAGCAAAAGCTTGCATCAACATGATATTATCATTTTGTCTCTGTCGTCTCAGCTTACATAACCACCAAAATCCCAAAAACACTGCCAAAGCCAACAAAGCAATCATTGATCCCATTCCAGCCCAATCCTTCAGAATAGATACAGCACTTGCAATCCAATCAGATATACCTTGTGCAAAAACAATGTCTACTCGGGTAGAATTAACATGAGCAATGGCTACTCTCAATTGTCTAACCAA
>NW_022900923.1:32881021-32930704 GCF_012274545.1 Fukomys damarensis
TTTTTTTTCTTTTTATTGAGTTTATTGGTACAATCCAGGAACACAATACAGTTACATTCATTATTGGGATCCTGTACCTCTACAATGATAAAAATTGATTCTCATTTTTCCCCTTGTCCCTGCCCTCCCTTCACCCCCTCCTCCCCTCCCCATTTACAAACACTTTATTTCCATTTTTTCAGTTTCTCATATTTCTTTCCCCTCCATTATTACCTTCCCCCACCCTTCCCACTTTCCCTACACCTTTAGCCCTTTACTTCCTATTTCACATTATTAATTATCTCATTAGGATCCTGTGTACTATTATAGTTTTTCACACCAGATAAATTATTTGGTATTTCAGTTAAAGAAATCTCTGTATGAACATTAAAAATAGGGAATCCTAAAATAAGACTAAAAAGAAAAGTAAAAGAGAAGAGGCAATGATGTAAGATTAAAATAATCCTTAATTCTGAAGATGAAAATGGTCCCTGAACATATTTAAATTGCTTCTTGCTCTTGTAGTCTTATCTTATTCTTTTTTTTTCATTATTTAGAGAATACTTTATTAGTTTCTATAATCAAACCCACATAGATATGACCTTACATATTTAATACAGTGTGTTACCCCTGTACTAATGGGAAAAAAATAAAAATAAAAATAATTAACATTTCTAGACCAATATGGCTGTCAATTTCTGCGCAATGCCAACTCAACACAGTAAATTGGGATAACTTTTTTCCAAAGTTGACAGCACAGTTAAAATTTCCAAAAATTCAAATTTTATACATATATATATATATATTTATATAAAAAGACCAATAATAGTAGTATGTTATGCATCAATATGTTTCTTATTGCTTACTGGCAATAGAACAATATAGTATACAACAAAAATCATAACTTATTTATAAAGTGAAGAACATAATAATAGAAATAATACTCTTGATAAAGTATAAGCATATCACATTTTATATATGATTTGTAAGGTACATTATTCATATATGCAATTAATAACATAATTACTGTTACCATAAAGCATCACTAAATAAAGGAGAAATGTATAGGCTTTTACAGTTAATTCATCCAACAACTACTATATAATTTTATCAGTGATAATAGATGTAAGAAAATATTACCTATTAATTACCAAGTGCTAGATACAATTTCATGATATGGTTGATGAAGTAAATTTGTAGCTAATTTTATCAGTAAGGGCTCAATAAGTAACTTCTGAAAAGAGGAAATTGCTACATGGATTAAACCTTTCCATTAATGTGGGAAGATTTTGGAAAATGGAGGTAGAAATGGGAGTCAGAACCCCAAAGCAACTGTCTTTAACCCATCCTTTTAAAGCACTGATGTAGATGAACAAGAGCAAGCTTTCTGGAAAATGCAAGAACCCAAGTGAAATTGTGACTGAGCAGCCTGCGGAGAGATCCAGAAAAGTGCTGTTTCAGGAAGTTCTTACCTCCCCATAAAGCTCTGGTGAGATGAGTCCAAGATCCTTGAGGATCTTGCAGTTGTAGCTGTCAGCTGAGCCAGCAGTAGAGAAGGAGAATAGAGGAGAAAAGGACAAATTGAATCCTGGGCATCTTTCTGTCACTGTGCTGACTGATAGTCATTCAAAAGCACTGGCATCAGCTTCATTCACTTAATCTTTGAAAATCATGCAGCCACTCAAATCTTGAGACATAGCAGAAAGGGGTTGTTTGGGAACCTGGTTCCTATCCTTTTCCCAATGTCACAACACATTTCTTTACATTGACTGATGTTAAAAATGTACATGATAAAAGAACCACAGTGATATATGTGCAGCCATGTTTATAGCGGCACAGTATGTAATAGCTAAAACTTGGAAACAGCCCATTTGCCCATCAGTTGGAAACTGGATAAAGAAGATGTGGTTTTTCTATAAAATGGAATACTACTCAGCCATAAAGAATGAGAAATTAGAGTCATTCATAGGAAAATGGATACATATTGAGGATACACTCCTAAGTGAAATAAATGTCACACATGTGTAAATACCAAATAGTCTCTCTGGTGTGAAAAACTATAATAGTACACAGGATCCTAATGGGATCATTAATAGTGTGAAATAGGAAGAAAAGGGCTGAAGATGTATGGAAAGTGGGAAAGGTAGGGAAAAGGGAACAAAGGAAAAGAAAAAATATGAGAAAATGAAAAAATGGAAATACAGTGTTTGTATATGGGGGGAGGAGGGGGTAAAGGGAGGGCAGGGACAAGGGGAAAAAATAAGAACCAAGACCTGTCATGTAAAGGTACAGGATCCCAGTAATGAATGTAACTGTATTGTATACCTAGATTGTACCAATAAACTCAATAAAAAGAAAAAAAATGTACACGAGTTAAAAAAATGAGTAACATTATTATCTCTGGATCTTCATTACAATTTGAAAGTTTTGATAGCCTAAGAAAACATTCTGATTAGCTGAAAACATACAAATGACTTTAATAGTTACTTCTGTTTTATTTAGATGTACCTTTCAGCTAATGGCACTCCTCAGAAACATAAATATATTTTTAAAAATTGCAAACACGTAAGAGAAGAGATCTTTTCAAATAATGTTTTGAAGGAACCACTTCTTTTGTTTTATCTCATCAGATCTCTCTGTAATGGCTCTGCTCATTGTGAAAGCCACTGAGTGGGAGACATGTGCTCCTTAAAAGGAAATCACCAACACTGGTCTCTTCCATACTCACCAAGTACGTGTGAGTCCGAACATCCGAACAAGTGTCACCTCATTCTTCAAGTGTAATAAAAACGTGTTTAAGATAAGAGGAGGCAGTACGACTTCTGATGGGATAAAGTTTACATTTTTGAGTGTCTAAGACATTTTACAGGATCAGCATGATACTTAGATTATGAACAAGTGATGAATTGTTTATGCTTTTTCACATAAAAAGAGAAATGGAAATTATGAACTGGAAATGGGAAAGAACAACACGAAGTTAAGAAAAATACATAAGGAAAGTGAGGATGGGAAGAAATGTATTCTTTAGAACCATCAGGGCTGCATACCACTTGAAGGCTCCTAAGTGCTCCCAAGGGAACACAGACTACTCAATAAGACCACTGGCCTCAATCATCTAAGTTCTTATTTGAAGACTGAAAACTCTGAGATTTTATTTGGAAACAATCAAGATATATAGATCTGTTAATCAAGGAATTGACAATATCTCATCACGGGCTGGAGAATGAAGTGGAGTGTGAAAATGCACAAGAGTGGACAATTTAATAAGGCGTTTAAATAATAGAAGATGAAAGATAACGGTGAAGTGAACTTGAAAAGTTTTAGAGGAGAGAGTGTATTAATTAAATGTTAGCAACACTAAAGTTAGACCGTACTTGGTAGTTGATTAGATGTAAAACGAAAAGGAAATATCATGGAGAATTTTAATATTCTATCGAAGGCAACTGCGTGGATAATACCAGCTACCACTCATATACAGAAGTATGTAAGCGGAAACACTTAGCGACCTGGAGGCTGTTAAGAAGCAGCTTGTTTTGGGCCCCGCCAGCTAGCATCACGATGTTTGCAAGATTAGAGGAAATACACGCCCCAAATGTACCACTGCAAAAACAAACTGAAGAAAATGTCTTCCAAGGAAGTGTTGGTGAATGAGCAGCATCAGAAACGCTGAAGGTGGGCTGGGGATTTAGCTCAGTGGTTCGATGGCCTGCGCAATCCCCGGTACAAAAAAACATGCTGAAGGGGCCTTTAAAATACATATTGTTGACATTTTGTCTTTTAGGTGTTCCTTTTCAGCAAATCTGCCATGGACGCCAAAAAGCTCAGTAGATATTTTTGAAGTATATGCAGGTTTCAAATGTATAGCACTGAGATTCACGTGGAAACCAATTAAAGAATTTCCTGACTCACGCAACTAAGGATGTTTTTTTCTCATCCTTTGTTTCTTAAATGAGAGTTCAGAGCAATCACCCTCTTAGAAGGCCTCTTATGAATTAATTTAACTTTGGTCAAGACATGGAAATTACCAGGGAAACATGAATTCTCTTGTGTCCCACACCTGCTGAGGAATTATAAACTGGGTTATGTATCAAGCCTTTTTGTATAGTGTCAGAAGCAATCAACTGAGAGAAGTTTGTCTTATATAGAAAAACAGAAATAATTAATTGAAATAAAATTATAGATAATTCTGTGTATTTTATAAAATTTAAAGCAATTTTTTTTCTAATACAACCTTCAGTTCTGTCTCTGTGCAGATGTTCCACGTTAGAGATGAAAATATAATCAGGCTAGTCCCAGTTTTATCGCTTTATTGGAAAGTGTCATTTAAAAGGTTGCAAAGACTCAGTTTGTTATGTCACATACACATCAGTACTTCAACTTTGATGCCACATACAAGATTTGTTGTACATTGATTCCCCTAATTTTAAAAAATGGTGATCATGTGCATATGATTAAATATAGCACTGAAATATAATTGTTCATCTTGGTTGGACAATACTGAGTGAAATAGTAAAAGCATAAACAAGACTTCAGTTTATTTCTTTATTTTATTTTATTTTATTTTACCTCTTTGGTAACAGGGATCAAACTCGGACCTTGCGCTTATGAGGCAGGCGGCAGAACCACTGAGCTAAATCCCCAGCCCTTTGGTTTATTTTTAAGAAGTAAAAACAGAGGCAATTAGTGTAGACATACGACCAAAATATTTAAATGTTAAAGTTGAAAAGACGTGTTACTGTAGCTAAAAATGATATCTATATTGTAGGCTGTTTTTTGTTGATGCTATTCTATTATTGTTTCCGAATATCAAATATCTTTATTTCTATTTATATGTGATGATTAAGAAAAAGATCTAGTGGTTACAGAAATAGCACAGGCAGGGGAGGCAATAAAATTAATAGGATAATTCATGAGAAGAAAAGGCATGTATAGTGAACACTAGCAGTTGTAATGAGTCGTATTTTTGAGACAATTTGATACTTTATATTTCATATACGTGGAAGAATTATAGCATGCATGTTTCTAGCTACTATCATAGCTGCTTCTATTCCCTGAATCAATTAAAACTGCTTACCTTTCATCTGACTTTGTGGAGGAGTCACACTGTGCCACATTTACTGAATAAAGTGGATGAAGCCACACTGGAATTTTGCAAGCCTGCTATCCCTGTGGACGGCACTGGGCAGCAACACGGATGGTAATTTTTATCACATCTCCCTAACATAACCATGGAAGAGGACTTAGAGAACTGCTTCAGAAAGTAACAAGAATGACAGGATTAGTGTGCTCAAAGTAGGGAGAATATTTTTAGGGGAATTAATGGCAATGTGTCATTTACTGCATTTAAAAAATTTAACATTCACTGTATGTTTTGATTACCCCTTGTATTTAGCAGTATGTCCGTGTAGGAAAGAATAAGGACAGAGTGGCGTCATTCAACACTGTCATTAGATAGTTATGACATGAAGATAACATTTTAAAATATTACCAATAAATGCAGTTAGAAGTTATTCCTGAGAGTAATGTGATTGAAAAAAAGGAACAGGATGCATGGAGAGGTGATGAAAGCAAGAGAAAACTGACATATTTACAAATTTTTAAAAAATAAAGGGAGTAAAGGACTGGATAAAGTTGGAGGACAGTGCAGGAGTAGTAGTAAATAAGAAACCAGGAAAAAATGAAATTTGTGATTTTCAAGGGCAACACAAATTCAGTGCTTCAGAAAGAAAATGTCCCAGTTTATAGCAGTTTTTACTTGTGCAGTAAGTGACTAAGAGTTTACGTTTTTGTCACTGAGTAAAGATCACAGAGTAAGAGATAAAGGATTGTATAAAATTGATATTAAAGTATTTAGAATGATCACAAGACTTACAAAGGGAGATAACGCCAGTGGTTACATTTGTACAGCCACCAAAAATGGCAGTCAAGGCACAGAGGACCCGGATGGAAGGGTTCTCATACAATTACTCCTATCATGCCATGGTAGGAGAAACCATGAGCACTTTGGAAGAGTCACCCAGAGTCTGGAATAATAAATTTCTGACAGACAGGATAGCTCTACAGGCGCCTATGATTTGTATGTGATGACAGCATAGCAGTCTGAGAATTCTTTATATGAGAAAGTATGAATTTTCATTAATGAAAAATGGTACGCTCCTGGGATCCCAGTCAGTATTCTGTGAAGTCAAGGCAGGTGTTTTACAAGTTCAAGCCCAGCTTGGGAATTTAGAGATTTAGGGAGACCTGACCACAATAAATTAATAAATAAATGAAAATGTAAAAACAAAACAAAAAATACCATCGCCACCAACAATAAGAACAAAAGGGCTGAGGATGTATCTGTGTGAAAACCCTGAATTCAATCTCCCAAACCACACTCACAGAAAAACTTTTACGGCTATTTTTTATTGAGTCTAAAAGAATCAAATAGGATATAAAACTAAAGAAATTGCAGCCAACATTTTTGGTGGCTTAGTCAGGGCCATTTCCTGTTCTTGGAGCTGACCTGAACTATTATAGGCCTCTCCTCTCCACTTCCACTTGACTCAAATAAATCCTAAATAAACGAATTCAATCATGTTTCCCCTTTCCTACGGTTAGAGATCAACTCAGAATTAGCCAGAGAGATATAAAGGGACTGGGAGAAAGCAAAGCTTGGAGAAATGTTCCTTAATACTTAAAAACAGAGAAAAATAAAAATAAATTATTTTCCTTCTGCTGCTTTATTGTATCACCACAAGGTACCTAAAACAATAGCTACTATTTTGGAACCAAAAGAATAAATGGATCCCTGTCTTAGATGACATCATACGATAAGTGAAAGGCTCAACTACCCAACCATTCTTTCTTCAGATGGCTACTTATGTTAATTAATGAAGGCTAATTCTTTAAGTCATTGGAGCTTTTATTTTACTAAAAATTATTCTAAAGAAAATAGTTTCAAATACTTTTATTGTAACTTCAAAAATTTGTGTGTAAAAATACTATTATATAAAGAAAGTAAAACGAAAATTATGCATGATTTAAGCACTCAACGATTTTGAGAATTTTATTGTCAATTTATTAGCAATTCCTCCTAAATGCTGTATAAAAGGTCAATGTTTTCATAATTTTAAATATAAAGAAGTCTTGATAAAAAGGGATCAAGCAGTTTATCTGAAATCATCCAACAAATTCATGCGGTAACTTCCTGGCCCCAGCAGGAACTAACACTCCCCTCTCCAGAATTATTGGGGCATAATGGACAGTCGAAACTGTACACACTGTTTTCATTTGATTACATACATAAATGGTGAAATGTTTACTCCAATCAGGTAACACAATTATTACTCATATAGTTGCTTATGTGTGTCTGTACGTGTGCATTAAGCACTCAGATTGACTCTGTAAGTTTCAATTCAAGTACCATGTAGTATTAGCCATAGTCATCATGTGACACATTAAATCTCCAAAACTTATGCATCTTATAAATGAAAGTTTGTACCCTTTGAGCAAATTCCTCATTTTGCCAATCTTAGCATGACCCAGCCTCTGACAACTGCCTTTCTATTCTCTCCTCACATGAGTTAAGAATTATGTTTTAGAGTCAACATATAAGTGAGATAACACTGGATTCATCTTTTCATGTCTGTGTTGTTTCACTTTGCATAATGTCCTCCAGGCAAAGATTTTTTTGGATAAGCACAAAAAGCATAATCGATATAGTAAAAAATAAACAAGTAAAACTACATCAAATGGAAAAGTTTCTCCATGACAAAAGAAATTTTAAAAACAAAAAGGCTACCTATGGAACAGAAGAAAATCTTTGCAAACCATACAACTCGTAAGGAGTTAACCACTTAACAGTTTACCCCAAGTGTCACTTGGGCAGCAAGTTCAAGTGCTGACTGTCCTGAGCATCACTCAAGCAGGTGTCATTTCAACTGGTCCATTTTTGTACTGAATGAATTTGATAAAATTGGTGTCTTCATATTTCCTTTGTATTATTTTATAAAAGTTTACCAAAAAAACCCACAATTTTTGGTCATCCTGTATTTAAATAGTTGGACTGGAAGTGGTTAATATCTGAAATATGGAAAGAAATTACACAACTCAACAGCAGGAAAAAAACGTAAAGCAGAACTTCCCTGCCTCCATTATGTGTTCACATCAGTGTCAGTGGCCAATATACAGAAAATGTGTCTACTCACCAAGACCAGAAATTTCTGCTCAAACCAAGGAGATGTTGAGATAACTTTTATAATTTACAGTTTTTCTCTCAGCAGAATACCCTTAGAAATTAGCTGGTGACACAGTCATACTGAGCTTAACACCACTATTTAACATTTATATAGAATTTGATCACTGGAAAAATTCCTTCCTTCCTTCTGTTGACATTTTGACATAGGTTTAAGCAGTTATGTGAGGGATTATCCAAGCTCTGACAAAATGGCAAAGAATTCTGCTAATTGTAGATGAATAATAACATACTTTCAGCATTGTACTTTCTTAATACTTTGCCATTAATGAAAAAAATTTCAAATATTAGCTAATATTATTTAAAAAAATACCAGCTGAATAATTCTATTCATAGGCTATCCCAGAAAGGGATTATTTCTCTATTCAGCTATTGCATTATATTTTGATATTTCTTTCATTGTATGACATTTTATAATACTTGGTGATTATAAATGTATTGAACTGATTAAAATATTAAATTTAAATATAAATTTTGAAAACTCTATGAGAAGTACTACTTAGTTAACACTGACTTTTATCATGAATATTTTTACCCTAAGTTTATTGGTAGATTCAAAGCAAACAATGCAGTTGCATTTACCATTGGGATCTTGTACCTTTACATGATATATCTTGGTTCTTATTATTCCCTGTACCCCTGTCCTCCCTTCACCCACTGAACCCTTCGCTGTTTACAAACACTTTGTTTCCATTTTCATTTTTTTACATTTTTTCTTTTCCATTATTTCCTTTTCATCATGAACATTTTAAAGGAGGAACAAATTACAAATGTTTTTATCTAAATATATTTTACTAAAAAGCTTAACAAAGTATTTCTTTTGACTAGGAAAATGGGTCAGAGGTGACTAATTCTGCGAGATATTGTTTAAATACATCAGTTTAATGGAAATCAATATGGACATACCTCAAAGAACTAGGATTAGAGGTTCCATTTGACCCAGCCATCCCTCTGCTTGGGTATCTTTCCAAAAGAATCATACCATAGTGATATATGCACATCCATGTTTATAGCGGCACAGTTTGTAATAGGTAAAACTTGGAAACGGCCCATTTGCCCATCAGTTGGAGACTGGATAAAGAAGATGTGGTTTTTCTATAAAAATGGTATATTAAGCAGCCATAAAGAATGAGAAATTAGAGTCATTCATAGGAAAATGGTTGCATATTGAGGATACTCAAGTGAAATACATAAATCACACATGTGTAAATACCGAATAGTTTCTCTGGTGTGAAAACTATAATCATAAAAAAGATCCTAATGGTATAATTGACAGTGTGAAATAGGAAAAAAAAAGGGGGGGCTAAAGATGTAGGGAAATGGGAAGGGTAGGGGAAAGGAAATAAGGGAAAAGAAAAAAAATATGATAAAATGTAAACATGGAAATAAAGTATTTGTAAATAGGGAAGGGAAGAGGGGGTGAAGGGAGGACAGGGATAAAGGGAAAAAATGAGAACCAAAACCCATCATGTAAAGGTACAAGATGCCAGTGATGAATGTAATTGTACTGTATACCTAAAATGTACCAATAAACTCAAAGAGAAAAAAATATATATACATCAGTTTAGTGCTGCAGAAATATAATTGTATCAAAAATGCCTAAAGAGATAAGGGTACTAGCAGAACCTTGGAGACTAGGTTTCTTTTTACAAGAACAAATAGAAAAAGTTATTGTTAATTTGCAACTATATGTTAATTTGCATATATATATATATATTTAAAACAAATCAAACACAAATAACTCAATAAAAATTTATTATATAAAAATACAAGTCATAGTATATTGATTAAAAATATATAGACTGTAATAATATACTTCTTCATCTCCTACTAATAAAAGGAGCCTGTTTATTTTGTATATTGATTAGTTTTGTATGTAAATCTCTTATTCTTTGTGAATTTGCATACATTTTTACATAGAATTTTACTATACTTATGATACTTTTTAACTCATGGTTTTCTAAGAACAACTTAAACTTTTGAAAACAGTAGAATAAATCAAAAAGCATATCTATAGTTAAATTATAGAATTATGTTAAGTAAGAAGCATTCTGAATTTATGCAAATTGTAAATTTGAGGAAAAAATTTCCATCTGTCTTTGTAGTTTCATATGTTAATATAGTCCCATGCCTTGCACTAAGATGGTGCTTAATAAATATTTACTGAATAAATCTGAGAATAATAAGACTTTTTTATAGAATAAAAATACGAACAAGAGAAAAAATGGTTTTTGCACAGCAACATATGTTAGAGAATATATTTTGAACCCCAATACACTTTGATTAGAAACTCTTCTGCTCATTGTTACTTATGTGATCGAGACAAGATCTTCACTTCTCTGCTCTCCTTTCCCTCGTTGATAAAGGGGAGGGCACATAGCCCATACCGTGTGTAAGTATAAAGGGCCATGATAATAAAGCATCCAACACATGTCTACCACATGGTATATATTCCTTCAATGGCAGTAAACTTTTTTAGCTTTCTATAAACAAAATTTATATTCCACCTAAATAACAAGTAAATTTCATGTAGGTGCAGTTAACTTTCAGATCCATGTACTCATTTACACCCCTACATTTTGCTGATAGTATGTAATTAATTTATCGATGATAGATTATTGGCATTGTGCCTGCTGAACACGGAGGGGATTTCTCATTTTTCATGATAGAATGTATTCCACACATTCCATGTTAAATTTAATCTCAACCATCCAATTTTCAATGCAGATGCTCACTTTCCCTACATTTATTCAACACAATATTAAAATCTTAAACTAAAGCAGTCGCACAAGAGGAAGAAATAAAGGTCATACAAATTTGAAAAGTGGAAGTCAAATGCTGAGGCCTATAGATAGTATTGTCTTACATATGAAAAACACTGAAGATTTTACCCCAAAACTATCAGACTAACAAAAATTTAGCAAAGTTATAGGATATGAAATCATTATATACAAATCAATAGCATTTTATGTGGTAGTAGAGAAATACATGAAACAGAAATAAAAACTATGATGCCATTTATGTATAATAAGGACAAAAGTGGAAAGAAAAGAATAAACAAAAACCTTAATAGTAAATTTAATCAAACAAGTTAAGCATAGGCACAAAATAAACTGTAAAAAGATGACAAAAATTAAACAGTATATTAAGGGGCTGGGGATTTAGCTCAGCGGTTCTGTGGCCTGCCTTGCAAGCACAAGGCCCCGAGTTCAATCCCTGGTACCAAGAAAAAAATTAATAATAAATAAATAAAATAAAGAGGTTATTAAAATGGAAAGGCATGTCATGTTAATTGGATCAGTGAATGCTATTAATACTATTAAAATGTCCATTGTACACAAAGCCATCTACAGATTTAATGTAGTTCCTATCGAGGTACCAATGATATTCTTCACAGATACAGAAAAAAACAATTCTATAGTTGGTATCGAACCAGAAAGAAAAATACAAAACAGGCCAAGCTACCTTGAACAAAAGAACAAGAAGCGTTACACTAACTTCAAAATGTGTCATCAAACAGCATGGTATTACCACAAAAACAGAATATAATGTTGTGTAGTAAGTCCACAGATCCATAGTCAATTGATTATTTTTTATAAAAGTGTTATGAGCAGGCATTAAAGTTCTGTCTTTTTAATAAATAATCCTGAAAAATTGTTCATCCACATACTGAAGAATGAAACTAGATCCCTAGCTCTTACCAATTGTGAAAAAAGACTCAAAATAGATTAAAGACTTAGAAGTAAGACAAGAAATTATAAAATTATTAGAAGACAACATAAAAGAAATTCTTCATTACATTAAAATGGGCACAGATTTTTGGCAGACCTTCACAAGCCTAGGGGGTAAAAAAAGGAAAAAATAATTGGCTGAAGTCAAAGAAAAGTCATAGTTCTGCATAAAATTGAAAACCACCACTAGAATAAACATATAGCCCTTGGAATAAGAGAAAATGCTTGTCAACTACACATCAAAAAAGAAGTTGATATCCAAAATGTATAAGGAACTCAAAAAACTCAAACATAATGAAATATAAACAACAGAGCAAAATAGACATTTCCTAAAACAAAACATACAAATGGCAAACAGGTAAATGAAAACATATTCCACATCACCAAGCATGATGGAAATTCAAATCCAAACTACAATGAGTTATCACCTCACAGCGGTTATCACCTCAGGGCCACTACCGAAAACACTGGAGACAACACCCGCTGTGCAGTTGAGGACTTGCTGCAATGGGAATCCTTATTGACACAGCGATTACACTGTAAAACTTTCTCAAAAAATTAAAAATAGAACCTCCATGCCATGTGACCCAGCAACTGCATTCCTGAGTGTATAATCAGAGCAAACTATTGGTATGTCGAAGACACATCTGCATTTCCACATGGCTTACAGCTTTACTCACAAAATCCAAGAAATTGAAACAATTTAAGTGTTCGTCAGCTGATAAGTGGATAAAGAACTAGTGGTACACAGTAGGACAATACTCAGCAATAACAGTGCAGGACGACATGGATGGAACTGGAGACCATTATATGAAAGAAATAATTCAGGCACTGAAAGTTGAGTACTGCATAACTTTACTTATATGTGGAATCTAAAAAACTGATCACATGGAATTGAGAGTAGAACAGTTCTTCCCTGAGGTTGGAAAAAGTAGTTATTTTCACAAAAATAACATTTTTTGCTCTCAAAAACTTGAGATATAGTGGGGAGCAAACATTATTTAGGTTATACTGGTAATAAAAAGAGTAATTTTTGTAATTGTGAAACTGCAAAGCCCTGCAAAGCCCCTTTCACGCTCCTACCCTTCTCCCTGTCTCTTCTTTCTTATCCATTTCTCTTCTTCTTCCTCTTGTTTCCCTCCTCCTCCTCCTTCTCTTCCTCCTCCCCCGTCCTTGTTTTTAACAGTAGATGCAGATATTTGTAGAGGTACAGTCACCTTGGCTGTAAGGACCACATTTTTCACCGGTTATCCCTGGTGATGTTGCCTCTAGTTGCACTAATATTACTATCTTGCTGCTGCTAAAATGTGCTTTTGTCTAACTCTGTACTAAATTTTATTTTGCCCAATCTTGGATTTGTCTGTCTCTTTTTTGTCTCTCAACACCTTTTGCCCTGGGCTGCTGGTTCTCACTACGCTGAGACAAATTTTTCTCAATTTTTTTTTGAAACAAAGTTATTCCAACAATTTATTTCTGGTGAAATAAAAACTCAAAGCAATAGTTTGGAAATCAAATAAGTTGCAGTAAATGTATCTTGAGTTAATTACTAAAAACAAAATCCTTTGATCCACATGTCTGCTCTTGTGCCAGTACCATGCTGTTCTTTAAATTAATTTTATTGGTACACTTTTGATATACATAATGTTCACATTTATCATAGGGAATTGTACCTGTACATAATATAATTTGATTCTTCTTTTTTCCCCATTCCTCTCAACCTTCAACCTTTCTTCCTCTCCTTATTTACAAAAGTTTTGTTTCCATTTTTCCTTCTATTCTCTTTTTATCCTTTCCTCTTCCTTCCTCCCTTTTTTCTCCTTTGTTCCCCTCTCATTTGAACATTTTCTTCTTGCTTTCCAATACCTATCATTCATTTTGATCCTTATTTACTCTTCCAGCCTCTCACATGTAAGAAACAATGCCATATTTAAACATATGTGTCCAATTTATTTCACTTAAAAGTATGGTCTCAAGGTGCATCCATTTACCTAAAACTGTCTCCAGTTTATTCTTCTTTATGGCACAGTACTACTACATTGTATAAAAAAAATTTCTATTCATCCATTGATGGGAATCAAGGCTGTTTCCAAGATTTAATTATTACAAATTGTGCTACTATAAAGATGAGTATGCATATATCACTGTGGTGCCTTTCTGTTTTTGTCACTGTGGCTCGGTAATGTGACTTGTTGTCCTATACTGTAATGTTCCAGCTTTGCTTTTGCTGCCCAGGATTATTTCACTATTATGGTCTCTTCTGGTTTTATGCAGAAACAACCCCAAGTACATTCAGGTGCCTGATTTTTTTTTAAAAAGTACCAAAAACTAACACTGAAAGAAAAAGGTAGCCTCTTTAGTAATTTGTGCTGAGGAAATGTGCTATCCACATGCAAAATAATAAACTTACACCCATATATCTCTCCATGTACTAAACGAAATCAAAATGGATCAAAGATCAAAATATTAAAGCAGAAAGTTTTAATACACTGGAAGATAAAATAGGTAAAACTCTTGAAGACTCAGCATAGGCAAAGAATTTTTTTTAACCGAATACCAATTGCAGAAATAGTAACAACAAATAAGAATTAACAAATGGTAATGTACCAAATTAAAAAGCTCTGTACAGCAAAGGAAACAACCAATAGAGTGAAAAGGCAACCTACAGAAAGGGTGAAAAGTTTTCCCAGCTATTCTTCAGACTAACATCTAGAATATATCTACATTATCATCTATTCAATGATCTAGACTAACATTTAAAATATATAAAAAATATATCCAGACTAAAATCTAGAATACATAAAGAATCCAAAAATTAAACCTTCAAGATAAAAGAATCAATCAGTAATTGGCAATGAAAATGAATAGAGATTTTAAAGAAGAAGGAGAAGGAGGAGGAGGAGAGGAAGTATAAATGAACAACAAATGCCTGAAAAAGTGTTCAACATCACAGGCTGTTAGATCAAAAACAATTAAAACAACACTGAGGTTCCATCTTACTCCAGAAAGAATGGCCCTCATCAATAAAACAAGTAATAACAAATACTGGCAAGGCTGTAGGGAGAAAGGAACCCTTCTGCATTGTTGGTGGGAATGTAAACTAGTCCAGCCATTATGGGAATCTGTATGGCAGTTCCTCAAAAAACTAAACATAAAATTTCCATTTGACCCAGCTATTCCCGTCCTAGCTATCTTCCTGAAAAACATAAAGGCATCAGATTACATAGCAACATGACTTATAATAGCTAAATCTTGGAAATGACCAATATGTCAATCAACAGATGAATGGATAAAGAAAATGTGGTATTCCTATAAAATGGAATACTACTCTGCTATAAACTTTAACCTTTTGTAGCAAAATGAATGTACCTTGAAATCATAATATTAAGTGAAATATATGTCATACAAACTTAAATGTCACAGTTTCTCTTATATGAGAAAAATATGTATACATGGGAGACAGATGTTTTGCAAAAGGGAAAGATATCAACAGATGGAGGATGGAGAATGGAAAAATGGAGAAGGGAAACATAAAAAATAAAAAATAAGGCCAGAGATTTAGCTCAGTGGTTCGGTGGCCTGCCTTCCAAGCGCAAGGACCCGAGTTAAACCCCTGGTACCAAAAATAAATAAATAAATAAATAAATAAATAAATAAATAAATAAATAAATAAATAAATTAAATCAAAGAATTATGATGTGTTTGGCACTTCTACCAACTCCTCACAAAGAAATGTAATCATTATATGCTGCAAACATGTACTAATAAAAAATAAAAACCAGAAAAAAAACTATCATCTGACTTTAAAAATAAAATTTTAAGGAGCTTCAATTAAAATGTAAAATAATATCATGCTGTTCAACTTCAGGTATTTTATCACCACTACTGAGTGAGAAGTGTGCAGAGACATTGTGTGAGACCAAGAGATGGAATTTTAAAATGTGTACTGAAAGATCAGTTATTTAGGAGCACAGGTGGCAGAGAATGCAGACAAAAATATGAGCAGATGGGGTGAATAGCATGCAGGAAAACATCAAGATATCGATGGTATGCTAACTCTTCACACATTTTTCACAAACATACTTTAAGGATTGTGCCCTCTAAGAGAACTATCAGAAAGCTAACTTGGAGGTTTCAAATTTATTGAGTCTTGTACAAATTTGTAAGACTTATGCTGTCCTAAAATATTACAAAGGAACTGATTAACTTATTGGTTTATTTGTCCTTGATAGCATCTATTGGAACATTTAATTTTTCACTTGTACTTTTGAAAAACAAAGTGAGTAAAAGAACCACAGTCTCATTTCTTTCCTGTTACTGTGCTACAACTTTCCAGAAGCAATGGTCACCAAATGTCAGGAATAGAAGTAGGTACATGTGGGCAAAATTTCTTTTAAAAAGTTGTGAATTAATATTTCAAAAAAATTGAATTTCCATAGTATAAAGAGATAAGAAATAGCCAAAAGGCAATCAGTAACCTGTTGCTATAAACTGATGGGCTGTTTAAGGTGAAGAAAAGTCTCCTTGCTGATAGAGAAATTAAAATCAGACTTAAATACATAAAGTAAAGTCAGGAAACAACTCAGAAATTTATAGACATCTGCATATGTGATTGTGGCCTGCTAAACAAGGGCAACAATCAGGTCACAAACAATACCCTGACCGGGCAGCGCCTGTTAAAAGGATGAGGAGGGACAGGTTTTCTTTTTAGTGCTGTGCCAGATTGGGTAAGGAAGAAAAAAATATACAAGAGAAGGAAACTTTTTGCTCAAGCTCGAGTCCTCCTGAAAAAGATCATTGCCTAGACAATTTTATTTGCTAGATGATCCATCTATTCTTTTAGTTTGGTAATGCTAAATAAGTTCCTACATTAAGATTTTGTGTTTTTTTCTACATAGGACTTACATTATTTTCAAATAATACTTTTGTGTTCCTTACACAATTCTAAGTAAATTAAATGCTGAATTGTAATCATCAGAGATCGATGCTAATAACAAAGCTTACATGACACCTTTAACAAACAACTCTATTGAAATTAGAGCCAAATGATATTCTATCACTCTGATCAAAAAAGTGACAAGTTATTGTTACCTGTTCTTTTGTAGCATTGAACAAAATTTTCAATAAAATTAAAAATTTAGAGAATAAGAGAAACGTGAAAAGAGGCTGAAGTATGGAGAAGATCACTCAGAATGGACATTATCACAACAAAAGCTATCAAGGCTTCCCCCAGCAATGTGATAAAAACTGTGTATCGGTTGGAAATGTTTTAGAGAAGCAAACACAGGATGAGTGATATAGAATATTGATTTATTACAGGAGTCATATCTGAAGGAATTGCAGGATAGCAGGTTACTCTCTGTTACTCTGTCTCTAACTGAGCTCACTAGGGACATAAAGTGCAGTTGCTGAAGCCTGCAAAGTCAGACCGTAATTTAGGAAGGGGTAACTATTGGAATACAAAAGAAGGGGCTGGGATTTGGCTCAGTGGTCCCGCCACCAGCCTAGCAAGTCCTGAGTTCAATCCCCACTACCAAAAAAAAAAAAGTACAATTTTCATATGTCTCTTACCCGGTACAATTATAATGTTATAGTGGCTGCATAACATGTTACCCTTTGCATGGTCTTGGCCCAGGATAGCAGCGACATGGAAGACCAAAATTAATTATTTCAAACAAATTTACCATAATTTTATATTTTTAAAATGTGGTAAAATAAACACTAAGGGCAGATTTATTGTTATTTAAATGTTTGGTATTGGTTTATGTTGAATTTTATGTCATTGCATGGGAAAACGGTAAAAAACAACCTACAGCTTAATAACAGTATTTAAAAATGTCAAAGGATTTAGATTAATAATGAGTTCTACATTTATCAGACAACATCTACATCATTAATGTAAAATTCCAAAGTAAAACAAAAATCTTTTAGGATTTAAGAGGCAAATCTTAATGCAATAAATCTATTGAGCTTTTACAGTTACCTTGCAAGCAGCAAGTTAGGAGTATTACTTGTGATATAGATTTTTGGCAGGATCTATCCTTAGTGTTCTCAGTTTTGTACCTCTAACTGAACTAGTAAGTTATGTTATGTCAGAAACCACAAACATAGTTTGCAGTTTACAGGGAACTATAAAAATGCAAAATCTACTGATTTGTTATAATTTATGAGTAAATAAAAACCAGTAACATGCCTTCAGTCACAACTTATTTAGAGACCCAAAATTAATTTGTTAAAATTTAGACAGATGTTAAACCCCTTATAATACTATTCCCTTTATATGACATTTTCCTCACAGACACTAATGGAACATCTTTTAAAAAGCTGAAAGAGCTCTAGACAAAGTCCATCAGATAAATTCAGAACATCCAGTTAAGCAATACATTTTAGAAGTAAAAATTTTTTCTAATAAAAGCATCCCATAAGACATAGAATATCTAAGGGGCTACACTTGTACTATGAGAAAGTACATCTGCTAATTGAAATATAAATATAATTATGTGGTATATATGTTTTATTTGGTTTATTGACAAATATAGTAATAGCTCTATCCTGAGGTTTTTATATTTTTATGAAAATAATCATTAGCTTTACCTTGAGCTAATGGCAAAAATTCAAATAAAAAAATCATGCCTGCATTACATAAATGTTCTTTAAGTGCAAACCTCCAGACAAAACAAGCTGCAGGAAGTCTAGAAGGGCAAATTGTTGTACATGTGTACAAATACTTATGATGGGCATGGCCTCCACTCCATCCCAGGGACGGCATTATTCTTCTAGCTAGCTTCTTCTGAAGGGTCTTCCTCAGTCAGTACAAATGAATGAAATTGGCTATTCATCTACCCCTTCTTCTAAGCAAGTATGTATCACTTTTGTTAACTTTATCTTTTCTCTAGATGTTTTTTCACAACAATCTCAGTTGCTAATGTCAGAAAGAAACAAATACATTGTAAAAGCGTTTTTTTTTATTGAGTTTATTGGTACATTTAGGGATACAGTACAGTTACATTCATTGTTGGGATCATGTACCTTTACATGGCAAGTCTTGATTCTCATTTTTTCCCCTTACCTCTGCCCTCCCTTCACCCCCTCCTCCCCTCCCCATCTACAAACACTTTATTTTCATCTTTTCATTCTCTCACATTTTTTCTTTTCCCTTTTTGTTCTTCCCCTACGTATCACACCTTCCCTACACCTTTAGCTCCTTTCCTCCCATTTCTAAATGTCAGTAATCTTATTAGAATCTTATGCATTGTTGTAGAATATTCACACCCGGGAAACTATTTGGTATTTACACATGTGGGACTTATTTATTTCACTTAGGAGTATATCTTCAATATGTATCCATTTTCCTATGAATGAATCTATTCTCTCGCTCTTTATGGCTGAGTAATATTCCACTTTATAGAAAAACCACAACTTCTTTATCCAGTTTCCAACGGATGGGCAAATAGGTTGTTTCCAAGATTTAGCTATTACAAACTGTGCCGCTATAAACATGGGTGCACATACTTCTCTGTGATATGATTCTTTTAGTTCTCTTGGAAAGATACCCAACAGAGGGATGGCTGGGTCAAATGGAACCTCCAGTCCAAGCTCTTTGAGGTATCTCCATATTGATTTCCATAGTGGTTGCTTATTATTATTATACACTGTGGTGCTGTAGCTATCTTAAAAAGTAATCTTTTAAACCATCAGAAAAGTAAGGAAAGGCTGTCAAAACCTACAAAAAATAAAAATAGAAGTGAAAACTGCAATTGATTCCAACTTGAAACTTTCAATGGCTTCTTTCCTCTTTCAGAGTTGTAATAGTTTAAGCTTTAAAGATATATTGGGTTGGGGAATCAAAAAAGGATGATAAGCAAATAAAGTTTATAACCAGAAAACATATGAATGAAAACAAACAACTAACCAACAAATAAAAATCAGTCAAATAAATGAGCAAGTTTAAAGTACTATCTGCTCTCTCATGCCCTGTAAAGATAATCATAAAATATATAAAACCAAAGTTACCTGTATGACTGTATAGGTTTATTGTTGACAGGTTTCCAGTAAGTTTTCTAGCTAAATGGTATTGACGCCATAGCATTCATTATAGAAAAATTACCCTGGATAAAGTAATATAGTGCAGCTTTTAGGAATATAGACTTTGTAATCTGATAGTCTGGAATTCCGTACTTTAGCAGCTGTAAGAGTTTGATAAGGTAAGCTATCTATTTATTTTCAAAGTACTTTTGAGGGTCTCATTTGTAAATGCTATTGCTCCTAGTGGTATCTATTTTATGGGGGCTATCGTGATTATGTGAGGTAATGTAAAGATTTTGAAATAGGGTTGTTAGGGTTTGGGTACAATTTGAGTATGTCCCCCATGGGTTCATGTTGGCTAGGTCCCCAGTGTGTGATACCGACTGATAGTGGAATCTAAGCAGCGGGGGCCTGGTGGAAGATGGCAGTGGATACACTGGCTTCTGGAGGAATGAGTGCTGCTTTGGTCAGTTCCCATGAGAATGTACCACTCTAAAGTGCACTTGGCTTCCTCAGCTCTCTCTCTCTCCCTTTCCTGCTCTTACCTCTTCTTTATCGTGTTACGACTGAAATGAAAGGTGCTACCCTGGAAGTAGGTGCCAAGGTCTTAAATATCCCAGACCTGTGAGCTAAATAAATCTCTATTTTATAAAGCACACAACCTCAGGTGTTTTGTTTCCCAACAAATTACAGACTAAGCAAGGGCCTACTAAATTATTTGCTCTAACATAATTGCCACTGATGATACATCCCGTGTTTTTTCAGTACTGTTATTTCACCAATCGTCATATAAAGACATACGAAATTTTGCCTTATAAACCAGGTAAGGAGAGTAAACACATAAGCACACAGAAGAACAAATATGTTTCATTCACTAATTTATTCAAGGGATTTATACAGAGTGTCTGCTATGTAGGAAGCGTCGTGGGAAGCAGGATACAAAAGTGGATAAACCACTAGCACTAGCCCTCTTTCACCGTGAGGGGTTCTTACACGCTGAAGGCAATGATGCAAATATTCACACAGTGTGTGGCTTACTGAAAGGCAGGGAAGAAGGCACTCCTGAATATAAATATTTCCATCACGTCTTAAAAGTTATAAAAATAGTTTTCAGAAAATAAAGGAAGCTATTCAAAAGAGAACTTTTACAAGCTGACAACAGTGTGGGATTTTGTGTATCGCAGTGCAGGGATCTCACAAAAGGGCAAAGATCTACCGTGTAAACTCTGGCACAAGAATGTTAGGGTATGAACACTAGCGTGGAAGCCACTACCAAATAATGGAAGGTGTTGTGTAGCAGACTTAGGTGTTTAGATCATGGGAAGATTTGAATGAAGGAGAAACAGAATCAGGTTCTTCCCTTTCAAAAGATCATTCTGGGAGCACAAAGAGTGATGGGGGATAATGAAAAGATGAAAATAAAGTGTTTGTAGATGGGGAGGGGAGGAGGGGGTGAAGGGAGGGCAGAGGTAAGGGGAAAAAAATGAGAATCAAGACTTGCCATGTAAAGGTACATGATCCCAACAATGAATGTAACTGTACTGTATCCCTAAATGTACCAATAAACTCAATTAAAAAAAAATAGATCATGGGAAGATGTGAATGAAGGAGAAACAGAATCAGGTTCTTCCCTTTCAAAAGATCATTCTGGGAGCACAAAGAGTGTGATGGGGGAATGGTGCAGACCTGCGGGAAAACCCCATCTGTTTCAGTAAGTGAAGTGAGGCTCTGATTCAGAAAATGGAAATGGCTGTACAACTACAGAGGAGGCAAGAAGGAACATTTAGAAAGTAATCAATGATCAGTTCCAAGCATCTGCTTTAGGACCCAAGTTAGAAAAGAGCAAAACATTTAGCTTAAATCATTAAGTATCTGGAAAAATTAGCTAACGAACCTAATTGAGAAACATTGAATAGGTATTAGGAAGACATCAGATCCTCACCTGCAAGACCTTTACTTTTTCAGAAAATCCAAAAATAGTACACTCAGGTTTTAAAATTGTCAGCCAATATGTTAATATTCTCAATTAAGCTTTTTCACTTATAAGGACAATTCCAGGAGAAATATGATTTTTTCTTCCAATTAAGAGAAAAATAGGAAAAGAAAGCAGTCAGAGTACAAGACTCTCATTTGATTTTGCCTTCAGGGAAGGGCAAGGTATGCGCTGTTAATTCAAACATGCATGGATGGAATTACTCAGAAGAGTGATGCTTAGAGATTTCTAAAACATTTCAAATAAAAACGGAATGAAAGCAAGAACACTAGTAAAATAAAAGTTAAATATAGAAATGGGGTCAAAACATATGCAAGAAGAGCAAGCTACATCTAAAGAAAGAGAATAATGAATAATAAAGTATAAATGGGACACCAAGTTCCTCTCCAAATAACCAGTTAGAAGAGTTCTTTCCCTTGAAAAGTCTCATATTAATGAGTATAGCATATACATTTTATAACATCAACATTACTTATTAAAATAAGAATTTTATGACACATTTGTAAGTGCATTGAAATGGCAGATTAATGTGGAGTCCCAATTTTCAGTAGCTTATAACTTTGGCAGAACATTTAAATTCAAATGGAACTTGGCATGGGTTTAGTCTCTGTCAAATCTCAGTGCTTGCCAAGTTCGACAAACATCCAGTTCAGCTGTTTTGGGCTAATGTGAATGCCAAAGTAAAGAGACTCTTTTTGTAGTCAGTTTCACAACATTTTTCATTATAAAAGTAAAAAAGGAGTAAATGAGTGTTTATTGTCAGAGTCCTTAATTAAAGTAAAACAATCCTCAAAAAAAGCAGAAATACAAAGTGATTCAGTGAGCACAGTAATGGACTGAGAACTCCATAAAAGTAATTCCAATTTTGCTACAGATTCACTGTCACTAAGAACTCAGAGAAGTAACTTAGCATCTTTGTGTCTTAGCTTATTCAACAGTAAAATTAGGAGATTAAAAGGAACCTGTGTAATTATAATAATGAAATTGACAGCAAAGTAGTTTTCAAATTTAATCACATAACTTCTCTTTTCAATATCTTTGCATAATATGATTTCATAGCTCCTTATGAAGATAAATAAATCTGATAAGTGATGATGACCTGTCTAAACTTGTACCAAAAGTTAAAATCTATTCATACATAAGGTATACCCTGAGAATTAGTTAGGTTCCTTGGGAAACTATGTTTATTCTTTTAAACCATTGGATATCATTTAGTTAATTAATGATTTGGTTCACTATTTTGCAAATTACTGCTTCATTATATAAAACAACACCCTGGTGGCTTGAAAAAGTTATTGCATTATACTTCAAAAAGCATTGAATTTTTATTAAGAAGTAGCTTTTGCATCAAGAAAAAAAGTAACTTACTAGGTCAGTGAAAATGATGTAGGTCTTTTCTATATGTAATGTGGAAAATTATCATTTTCTTGGTCACATTATGTGTCACAAAGTTCTGTTAAATTATATCATTGATTGTCAGTCCAAACTGCATTTTAGGCCATCGTAGACACTACTATGACAGATAATTTAAATTTAAGATAAAAATCTGAATCTAACAAATTCTTCATTCCCTCATTTCTAAACTACGTAAGCCCATGTCCTGAAGAAGACCACATAAGGTTTTTGATTATATAATTTGCTATAAATATCCAGATATGCTGTGCTATATAGGAATAAACACTGAGGAAGTATATTATACCATATTATATATTTTACTAAATTACATTATGTTATAAATATTGGCAGATTCCACCATGAGAAATTACTTCCAATGATCACAGTGGAAAGGTGTTTGAGTCTAAAATCAACAGAAGATTCCTATTCTTTTTTTTTTGGTAGTGGGGATCGAACTCGGGTACTTGCACTTGCAGTGCAGGCACCAGAACCACTGAGCTAAACCCCCAGTCTGAAGATTCATCTTCTTAATCTCACTCTTCTAGACATATATTGTGTTTCACCCCAAAATAGTGGTGTGATTATCAGTTTGTTAAAGAATAATATAAATTTAGAATATTATATTTAAGTAGAATTTTGCAAGATAGTATAACATATATTGAACTATATATTCAGCATTTTTGAAGTCAAAATTAAGGGACACAGGAAGTTATAAGACATACATAAATATCCAGCTTGAATTTTACCAAAAATTGTATTATTCATGATTCAATCAAAAACCTATTTAGCAGTTGATAACAAGTTCAATAATTTTTAGAATGTGATTGGCTGAGCAGGTACTAACATCATGTATATTTTTGAACAGGTTTTTCCTATTTCATGTACTTACTATTCTTCTTGGTTTTTATTGACTATCTGATATTAACACATGTTTGATTTATTTCACTTAAATGATGTTCTTAAGGTATATCCATTTATTTATAAATATTTGTAATAACTAAATCTTGGAAACAACCCAAATGTGATGAATGGATAAATAAAGATGTGTTATTTTAATATAAGGAAGTACTATTCAGCTATATAGAAGGATAAACTAGTAAGTAATTTTAGAATTATAAGTAGACAATAAGTAGACCCTCACAAGTTCCTCTAAAATAACCAGGATTGAAAAAGCTGGGCATGGTGGAACACACCTGTGATCCCAGCACTCGGGAGGCTGAGGCAGGAGGATCGCTGTGAGTTTGAGGCCAGCCTGGGCTACATAGTGAGTTCTAGGTCAGTCTCAACTACACAGTGAGGCCCTGTCTCAAAAATCAATAAATAATGACTTAAAAATTAAAAATAAAATAACCAGGATTGAGTGGTAGGAAGAAATGATGAGAGTGTGGTACTCCCAGTCATGTGACATGCAGATCTTCCCCACATTTTCTTATTTTATATATTGAATTTCAACAAAAGACTTCATTTGAAGAAGTTGCTTAATATTTGTTGATCAAGATTCTAAATGACTACACAAACTCAAAATATGTAGTGTATGATTTAATGTGGTACTAACTACAAATATACATACAGATATATGTATTTTTAATTTTATTATGTAGTAACATCTTGACTATCACAGAAATGTATGGAAATTGTAATATTTTGTATCATCAATAGGCCAAGATGCTTGTTTAAGATATCTTTCAAAGGTGACTGCAAATGATAATTATTTCATCTTGAGGGAAATGGTGTGATGCTGATACCTCTTCTTTCCCAGCATGTGATGAACTCAGCTTCAGCTTTGGTGTTTTCAGTTAAATAACTAAGTTGCTCACATACCAGCCAACTCATTCTGATGTGCCAGATACTCTGTTCCAAGCTAACCGCATCTGTCAATGCTACATTTCTTAAACATGGTTCAATTTACATTAAATCCTGCACTTACACCTTTGCCTACATACATCCTCAAACTTTAGTTAATAATGTAGCTCATCTGCTATGCATATGACATTCTTTCATTGCTACCTAATCATTCCCCATACATAATCATTCACTTGAGTGGAATTCCTATTAGCACCCTGAGATCAATAACCTATATATAGTCTTTCATTCAGTGTTCATACGTGTAGAGTTATCTGGGCTAATATTATGTATCAATTTCTTTCAAAGTAATATTAAATGCCACGCTTCTGTGTGAATATTGGTGTCTTTTGTAATGATGCAAGCAAGAGCAGACTATTTACAGCATACCATGATCAGTACGGAAAACAAAGCTAACACTAAATTTTATCTAAATCATTTGTCTATGACATTTAAGAAATACATCATGAAAACGTATTAAGAATGTCTCATTGTTCAAATTGTATTTTACATAATCTTTAAAATAAATTAGTCTGGGATTCAAAACAAGATGTCCTATACAACTTTTACTGCTTCTTTGTGATAGCTGATGTAAGAAGAGAAACTTGCAGCATTAGTTGTATGCATAGCCACCTTGAGGACAAGCTTTGCATGTGTTTTTTTTAAAGGAGCTTACATTTTTCATATTTTAACCTATATGATTGTTTTATTTCAAAGGTTATCCCATATTTTAAATAATATTTCTGTTAAAAAAAGTATAGAATATTTCTTAATTCCCCTTCTAGTCAAATAATGAGTATGTAATCTAATTAAACTATTCTATTTTGGCACATTTAAAAATATTCTTTTACCAATTTTAAATCAGCTTGGGGAAGAAAGACTCTACTTGTCTAGAGGAAGTCACAGTGATCACTTCCTTCCTTGAGTAGATCCTTCAAGCTGTGGGCTTAGCCTGAATATCTTGATAATTACCCTTTTCGGTAGAAATCACATGTAACCCTCACATTTCCTCTTTGTTGTAGAACAATTAGCTATAGAGGACTGTGATCCTAATCCAAAGAACACTCTAAGAAATGCTTTATGAGTAGCCCATTTCCCTCACGGCTCGTGGCAACTTCTGCTTCACAGTCTTATAAATTTTACTTTTCGTCGTCATCCTTTGTTACTCTTATCCCCATTTGGAAAAACAAGTATCTTAGTACTTAGTGCTGGAAGATTCTATTCTTAATATTTTGTTACCTGTATATCAATTTTATATAATTATCATTTTGCAAATGCCAATCTATAGTACCAGTATCACCTACATAAACATTTGGGGGAAGAGGATGGGAAGGTGGCATTGAGTTATTTTACACTCATTGGGTTTGAAAATAACAGATTTTATTTAACCTGCAAACTTTTATCATAACAACAGATAATTTCTCAGTTTTGTCTGTACGTGATCAATTTATACTAACTAAACTCATAGCAGAAAAATGTTATAAATAAAACTATACAATAAGACCTTAGTAACAGGAGAGGAGAGGGGATCGGTCATTAATATTTGGCATTTCCATCTTGCTTATAATTATAAAATTATGAGTAAGAAAATATTGTCAGCCATAGAATAAGTGGAAATGACAATGTTGTATAATTTAAGCTTTAAAAAGGAATATTTGTTTGATGAATTATCCTCTTTTATCCTACAGAAAATGCTACAGTGTAGAATGTAATGAGCCAAAATAGAGAAAACCCTGTATAAAAGATTCTGAACACTGTGTATAAATGTATAAATCATCTGTACCTCATAAAATGTGCAGTTTTATGTGTCCTTTTTTATATTATTCTAACTTCCTATATCATATCAATATGGTTTTGACATTTTGTAGTGACCAGTTAACTCCCATCAGCTACGCTGTGAAAACATTTTGGGAAATGGCAGTCTTTCTTTACATAAGCATAGCGTTTATCAATTTGTTTTGTTGTTTATGTCATTGTTGTCTTATTCATTCTGTGTTGATTTTTAATCAGTTGCTATTACAGAGTGATTTCTACTGAGCTTACTCACAGATTCAGAATTTAATCATGTTTACAGTCAATGGTATTTTATTCATAGATCATGATGGCAACATTTTTGTACTTCACAGATGCCTTACTATACTCTGTTTAGAAAGATCTGTGAAAGTTTGTCCGGGATAAATGTTATGGAGGAGATACCAGCGATTATATAAGATGAAATCCTAATATATATATTTCTAAAACACAAAAGCATTTTTTCTTTTATAAATAATTTTCTTTAAAATGAAGCATGAAAATCCATGCAAATTATTAATTTTGAAACAAATTTAAAAAGAAAGAAAATTAGTCTGTATGTTTCTAGATTTCAATATTAGCCAGAGGGAACTTACTAATCTTGAGGATAAGGGGTAAACACAGATACAATTTTTGATTTTTCCATTATAAAGAATGCAAATTTCCCTCATCAAACATATTGAATTTTGTAATAATTACCCTATTAAACTGAAGGAGGAAGTCAAATCAGCATATCGTAAATTACAGTTGAAATATAACAATATTAATAAAAATAAGATAGAATGCTTGAGCTGATAATCTAACAACAAAGCAGTTCTGTATATTTTTATATTTCTTGGTACTTCAAGAATAGAGTCAGCACCGCGAAACAATTCAGAAACCCTTAAACAAATCTTTTAGATTCTCAGCATTTATATTTTGGACTCAGTATATTGCTAAAAGGCTTTGCTGTTTATCTCTTAATCCTTTATTGTTTAATAATCTATCTTCACAGATGGTGACATGCAAATTATATTTTCCCAATGTAAATAGCACTGGGAATGCAGATTAAAACCTGAATAAATCAGATTTGTGTTAGGTAGCAATGACAATGAGGAAAAGGACACATGGAGTTGCCAAACAAACTTCTTGTTTCATTTTCCTCCTTATGGCCTTTTGTTTCTTAAACAGGTGGAAAGTCATCAAAACATATTGTATCTCAGCATTAACTCAATCTTATCAACTGTTTACACTAAATTGAGTATTTGTCAATTCACATAATTATGTTAACCTATGACTACATTGCCACGAGTGAAAAGAAAACTCACTTAAAATTGGCAGTTATATTTTGTATTCAACAAAAAACCCTCTTAAAAAGAGATGGCTCCTTTCTACTTCCAGGTGACAAAAGCAACTCCATAACCACTATGATGTGGAATTCTTCCTCCCAACTTAGCTGTAGAGCCAAAGAAAGCTATCCTCATTAATGTGGCAATCATATCAAAATTGGATTCTTAATGTAAGGTTATAATGCTAAGTACCTATTTAAAAAGTCAAGAGGTAAGAGGAAGGTTTGGCAAAATCTAAGAAGCAATGTTGCTCCCTCCTAAGAACAGTTACTGTGTAAATATCCTAAACAGTATTAAAAAAGAAGAGATTTCGCACTTCAGCTCACATTTCTACTTACCCAACTCTTTCAAATATGGTTTTGGCTTAATGAGCATTCACAGGTGATTTCAAAGCTAATTTGGACTTGTGTTATGAGTTACAAGCAGATAACTATCTCTCCATTTAATATCCCAAATATATTTTCAGTATAATAGTTATGGTTTCTCCATGTTAACCTTGGGATTCAAAGGAAAAGAAGTTAATATAATCTGAGAAAGGTCCGGATAAAACATTTAATGGTGATACTCCTGTTTTCACATTCTAACAGCTTGTTTGCAATAGGATCAGCAAACATAAAACCAGAAAAATATCAACAGTATAGCCTCTGATTTCACTCAAGCTACATCTACACAGGATAAGATCAGCAGGAATGAAGATCTAATTGGCCAGGAAAAATAGGCTAGAATTGCTCAGGTCTACCACAGCTGTGATCTAAGCAGATAATTATTACCAAACAGGAAGAATATTAGAAGTAATAGATTAAATTTGTGTACAGAAAATAAACGGAAAGGGTTTGATATTAGATCTACAAGCTATGCAGGCGATTTAGCTATGGTTCCACCACCTGCCTTGTAAGTGCAAGGGTCCAAGTTCAATCCACGGTACAAAAGAAAAAAAAAAAAGATCTACAAGCTATAATTCTAAAACCTGTCTTCAATTTGGTACTTCTGGCCAGAGAGGGTGGCCACTTAAAAATACCATTTTCATACATCACCTCCACACAGTTCAATAATTATTTTAGACTACTCTTGGGGTTTGCACTTGTTTGATGGTTTACTTTTGAAACTTGAGGATAACTTTAAATTTCCATCAAGGTAAAGAATCACCTGAGAAATGGTGAACAATAAATTAATATTTATCAGAAAAACAAGGCAAAATTATTTGCAAACAAAGCTTTACTGAGCCATTTAAGTTCTTTTTTTGGCAACTGAATTTATGTGGTCCTTAAAATTATATCTTTTATTTCACATTTCTGATTGCCACAACTATTTCAAGTTTTCTCACAATACCTGTGCTTACCAAACTTGGAATAACCTTAAGGAAAGTGGTTGACCAGTGGATATAACTTTTAAGTTCTCTAAGGGACCATCAGGGTGGTGTCCTGGTATTTCTGCTCTATGCATATTCTAAGTCTGCACCAAATAGATTAGATATTTATTTATTTATGGAATAAAATACATGTGTAGTAAGAGGAACAGACATTAATTTCATAGGCTTTAATTTGATCAATATATCCATCAGTTATAACCATCTTCTTGATCCAGTTTTATTGTTTTGTTTTAAAATAACAAGCATTGTTTTCCTCAGGTAGACTAAATTGCCTCTATTTACTATATCTTGAAATTTGATGTGTCACATCCTAATATCTGTTATATACTTATTCATTATTTATTTATTTCCTTACCTATATTTATTTTTCTCTCCCTTCAAGGATATGTAAACACAAACTCTTTTATTTCTTCTCTATATGTTTTAATTTTCATATTTTCCACCGCTGTACATATTTTGATGTCTTTTGAGGTATATATTCACTTGTTTTGCAAGTTTATGCATTCAAATTTCAGCTGTATGAGCCTTCTTTTCAACCAACATATTGATTTTATCATTTCGACTATTATTTTTTTTTAATTTCAGGATTGGCCTTTGGGACTTTTTCAGATTTCTTTTATTCCCCTTTACCTCTGAAAATGATTTTTATGTTTTTCTTAAAGCCATCTATCTCTCTTTCCATTTTTCCCACATTCAGGCTCTTTGTTTATTTGTCTTTTACACTTTTCCCAATGGTTTTACTTCTCAGAAATCTTATTGTTTTCTTCTGGAGTATCACATCACTTTGCAAGTAAAACCTGTATTTTAAATGAATACCACAGCTCAAAGAAGGGAGTGAAAGAGAAAGAAAGGGTAAAGCCCTGGCCTTTGCCTTGCTTAGTGATCACAGAAAGGCACACAGTAGAGCAGTTGCCCAAACACCCCCGGACTGTACAGCCCTTGGAATGATAAAGGAGAAGAGATAATGCTCAGAGCTCACCCACTTCAGTTGCTTCTTGATTCTCACATTACTATTCTGATGCTGCAACTGCTGCTTATGTATCCCACCATCAATTTTAGTTTGGACCATGATCCTTAGTCTAGGGAGTGTGAGTGTGTGTGTGTGTGTGTGTGTGTGTGAGAGAGAGTCAGGGCTGCATAAAAGGAAACAATCTCCTCCACAAGCACCAAAACACTCTCTCAGGAGACTGTCTACAGAATTTTCAAAGCTATTTGGTAAATAAAATAAGAGGTCCTTTCTCTACAAACCAAGGATTTCAGATAGCAACAACAATACATAAAAACAAATGCAAGAACTTTCTAAACAACGGCCTGTGTTGCTAATCCTGGAGGAAGGACAGCCCTACTCTGACAACATCTGTCCAGAAACCCACTCTTATTACTATGGAATAGAAAATTTCCATGCATTTTACACAATTATAGTTTTCCATCTCTTTGTTAATTTCTGGTATTTATTAACTTCCTACATATTCCCTTCCAGGTTCACCAGAGTTCTAGCCTGATGTTTCTAGCTTTGTTTGCCTCATGCATTCCCATTAATTGACTCACTTTTTAAAAGTAATCATAAATCTGAAGGCTGCCAACTCAACATTACTCGAACACTTCATAGGGCTTGCTCATGTACATGGATTTATATAAAACTAGCATTAAAATGTAAACAGTGGTTTATTCCATGCCACTGACAATTCTGTGGAACATTATTACCAATCATACTACTATAGACTCAGTAATATTTTGAAGGGGACAAAACATTTTCTATTTTCAGTATTCAAAAATTGCATACATTTTTAGCATATGATTACAAACTACTTTTCCTCTCTACTACTACTATGCAAATTTAAACCTAAGACATTTTTAACATTTTACAAGCTACACATTCAACTAAATCATTAGTTGGCTCTCTGGATTTGCATTGCATAATTTTGAGAAGTGGCTCTTCATAAAGCATCTGCACAATAGTAAATACTCAGGCTAATTTAGAATTAGCTATATCATTTTGAGACACCAAAATAAACACAGGGTTTTATCTGAGCCTACTAAGGTTATAATTCTGTGCTTTTTCTCCCTTTAGATTACACTGATAAAAACTTTGGAGGATTACCAGCATACTAATATTTCTTTTCTGTGTCCAAGTTGTCTCAATTGAAGAATAGCAGGGAATATTTTTAAAATGGTCAAAATAACATATTTATAAAGTCTAGGTTAGAGCACATGACTTATTCAGAACAAAGTATCTACTGAATCTGGAATAAAAGATCTATATAGGTTATCTGACATCACCTGATCAGGCCTCTGTTACAGGAGTATTGCATTTGTCTAATGCTACATATAATGTTTACCCAAGTCTTTGTAAAATAAAACAGTGAGCAAGTATGGTCACAGATTCTGAGAGACAAATTTTGTTCAGTTAATTGAATCAATCCATCCATCTAGCACTTTTGGCCTTACAATCCCATTACCTAGGAGAGGACATAACTTTCTCACTGGAAGGATCCACACCCATATTATGACCATGTCATCTAGTACCAAAAACCTGAGATTTAGTAACAGTAGTTACTAAAATAGGTCACAACAAAATTAAATTTCAAGCTACTCTATTTTATTACTTACTCTGTATTTACACGTTATATACAATCAGATTCAGTCTATCAAAAGTTTTATAATGAGATCAAATACTAAGATTAAAATGTTCAAATGACAAAATATACTTGTGACACAGATGATAACAATTTATCTATCAGCTGATTTCCATCATTTAATTTCTTTTAAAAAATACTCAGCCATTTTCTAACCCTTATCTGTCATGGAGGATGAAAGAGAGAAATCTACGAATTAAAGCCCTTTTAAGTTTGAGTTTAAAGTAATTAATAAAATGAAAATATTATTCTCCCATGAGTTAAATATTAGAAGAAGTTAAAGCAAAATATATCTCCTACAAGTTGATACTTACTTTAATCTCAATGTTTATGGAGACTTGTTTTTGTTTTTGTTTTTTTGAGACAGGGTCTCACTATGTAGTTGAAACTGACCTGGAACTCACTATGTAGTCCAGGCTGGTCTTGAACTCACAGCAATCCACCTGCCTCAGCCTCCCAAGTGCTGGGATTATAGGCATGCACCACTATGCGCGACTAGACTTGTTAGGCTCTATCTCAGTGGAATGAGATTTACTATAACTTTATAGCCTCATGAGTTGAATTAACTCCACGTCAAGTTTCTAATGTACCTCATTAGTAAAGGGCACATATCCAAATTTCATAAGGAATTCAAACTGCTAATAAGAAAACAATCCTATTTTAAACTTAGGCAAAGGACTTAAATATATGTTTTTAAAAGACAATAAAAGGCAAAAAAAATGAAAAAACTGTTGGCCATCACTGATATAAAGAAAATTCAAATTAGAACCACAATGATATATGATCTCATACCTGTTAGAATGGCTATTGTTAAAAAGATGCAAGACAGCAAACGCTGGCAGAGATATGGATAAAAGAGAATTGTTGTACACTGTGCACTACTGATAAAAAGTCAAATCTGCATTGTGGAAACAACATGGCAGTGCTATAAAAGCTAAAGATAGAATTAGCATTTATCCCAGCAATCTTACATTTAGGTATACACATATACCCGGAGGAATTGAAAGAGGCATACTGAGGAATTATCTCTCACTCCAGTTCACTGCAGCAAGCACTGTTCATGATAGTTATGATTTGGAAGCAATCTATCAGCAGATGAATGGACTTTAAGTATACATACACAGTGAAATACTATATAACCTCTTCAAAGAATGAAAATCTGTCATTTATGACAACACAGGTAAATCTAGAGAAAATTATGTTAAGTGAAATAAGCTAGGCACAGAAAGAAAAATATCACACATTTCACTGATACATGGGTCTAAACTCAAAGTAGAGGAGAGCTATTATCCAAAACTGGAAGAAGTGGGTAGGAAGGGCAAGCCAGGAAAGTGAAATATTGCTGATAGGGTACAAAAATTCAATTAGGAAGAAGAAGTCCTGGTGACATATTTCAAAGCAAGATAACTGCTACTGTTTAGATTTTAAACCCTTACAAATACCTTTTTTTGTTTGTTAGTATTCTTTTGTTTTTGTATCAGCAATCAAACTCAGGACCTTGTGCTTGACAGGCAGGTGGTGGAACCACTGAGCTAAATCCCCATCCCTAAGATTCAAGAATTAATGGCTTGAAGCCGGCCGTTGTGGCTCACGCCTGTAATCCCAGCACTTGGGAGACTGAGGCAGGAAGATCACTGTGAGTTCAAGACCAGCCTGGGCTACATAGTGAGTTCCAGGTCAGTCTCAACTACACAGTGAGACCCTGTCTCAAAAAAAAAAATTAATTGGCTTGGTTCCCATCCCCTAATGTTCTTAGAAGGTAAGTATCTTTGGGTTGTAGGATACAGTGGGAAACAGTTACATCATGAGGTATATCCTTGAAGGGGATATTGGCACCACAGCCACCTCCTGTCTCTTTCTTTGCTTCTGGCTGCCATAAGGTAAGGGATTCTTTTGCTATGTACTCCTGAAATGACATGATATGCCACTATAGACCCAAAGGCTAGAGGACCAAGTGACCATGGACTGAAACCTCTGAAACCAAGAGACAAAACAAACCTTTCCTCTCTATAAGTTGTTTATCTCAGGTATTTTGTCACAGTGATAGGACTCTAATTGTAATTATTAACTATAATCAATGTAGTTGAAATAGGATCTTGGCATGTATTCCAGGAGGGCCTTGAACTCACTGTGTAGCCTAGGCTGGCCTGAAAACCATGGTAATCCTCCTGCCTCAGCCTGCAGGAGTACTGGAATTATAGGCATGTGCTTCCACACTCTGATTAAAAACATGTATATTTCAAAATTGGTAAAAGAGTGGATTTTGAATGTTCTCATTATAAAGAAGTTATAAATATGTGAGCTGATATTTATGACATTGGATAAACCTATGCCTTCCAAAATGTGTAGGAGTTGAAACATCCATCACATTGTACCCCATAAATACATACAATTGTTATCTGTCAACAAAAATGTAAAACAACATTTGGAGAAAATAACTTTTGCAAAATTAATATAGAACTACTATCGTACTCACCAAATTTAAAAAACAAGCCAACTCTTCTCAAAAGCATTTCCTCAGAACAAAATTATGCTCCTAGAAACTACTAGTTTAGTTGCTAAAGATCATTCATCCATCACATTGTACCCCATAAATACATACAATTGTTATCTGTCAACAAAAATGTAAAACAACATTTGGAGAAAATAACTTTTGCAAAATTAATATAGAACTACTATCGTACTCACCAAATTTAAAAAACAAGCCAACTCTTCTCAAAAGCATTTCCTCAGAACAAAATTATGCTCCTAGAAACTACTAGTTTAGTGTTGCTAAAGATCATGGCAAAGACTCTGGTCTCTGAGGATAGGAGGTTTCAGAGAACAAAATATAAGATCAATCCTCTCCAAGATGCTTTCAGACTATGATGCTTATAAACTTAAATTCAACTGGGAGAAATATCCTAGCAGAATTTTAATTTTGCCAATGTGCAATAACTTTTTCTGGAAGAAAACTCTAATTTAGCATCTCTCCCTTCTAAGCAAAGGAATGGGACTGAATTCTTGCAAAGTTTAAAGATACAGAATAATGGCAGCCCTGTTCACTAGTTCTTAGGTCTGATTCCCTGGAAGTAGGGCCTGAGAGATGCCTTCCTGCTCGTGTCTTACCGAGGATGCATTTTCTGGTGAAAGCTATAAGCAAGGTGGAAAGCAGGGTGCACTAAGAGATGAAGCTCAGCAAGCTGAGGGTTTAGCCCTCCTCCAGACTCTGCTTGATCCAGGAGCTTGGGCCCGAAATGGCTTCCGCTGCGCAACTATGAGCTGTCTGAGCAGACGCTCCAGCACGGAAGGAATCTGGTAAAGGAGACCTAGATGAGGTGCCGAAAGCATCTACCACAAAAGGTAAATGCAAGTTAAAATCTTGAAAGAGAGGTTTTTAGTGATTATTAATGCCATGTTTCATAAATAACAATTGTCCATGAAGTAGGTGATAATTTTGATATTCCAAAACTGTGAAGAGCTATCACCAAAAAGCCTAGAATTTATTAATATATTTTGAATGCTATGTTGCATCAAGTGAAGATTCATGAATAGTAAATTAATGAATCTATAATTCATTTCTTCTACCAGAAGATAATTTAAATATAACTTTACAGGACAAATTCTTAGAAACAACTATAAGAAAATGATTGGAGATGAATTTTTACAGTGTAGTATGTTTTGCTTCTTTTTGAAAGATCTAAAATGAATATCCTAAGCATTGAGAAAATATTTTAAGAATCTCTTCTTTAATTCCCATTAATACACACATGTAAGATTGACTTCTGCACTTTGAGGGTTGACAGCATGAAGGAGAAGAGGAAAAAAGAATCAATTTAGATGTTATCATCCCCTATAAATGGCAACCATCCGATCTGTATTAATAAAGAAAGAGAAATGGAAGATAATTTTCATCATAAAACTTTAATATTAATATATATAGCAGAGCCTCCTGAAGCCAACTGCATGGCCCCACCTGTTTTAGTGAAGGTTTTCTAGAGAGGCTTCAACAAATAGAGAAAGTGAGGGAGGGAGCGGAAAGGAGAGAGAAAGAGAGCAGAGATGGGAGAGGAAGGAAAAGAAAAAGATACATAAGATCCTAATAAGATTACTGACATTTAGACATGGGAAGAAAGGAGCTAAAGGTGTAGGGAAGGTGGGATGGATGGGTAGGGGAAGGGTGATAAAGGAAAAGGAAAAAATGTGAGATAATGAAAAGATGGAAATAAAGTGTTTGTAGATGGAGAGGGGAGGAGGGGGTGAAGGGAGGGCAGAGGTAAGGGAAAAAATGAGAACCAAGACTTGTCATGCAGAGGTACAAGATCCCAACAATGAATGTAACTGCACTGTATCCCTAAAATGTACCAATAAACTCAATTAAAGCTGAAAAAAAAAAGCAGTTTATTTTAGATGGTTTAGGAAGCAAAAACGCGTATAGAGAGAAAATAAAGAAATGTGGTATGAGTGAAAGTCTAAAGAGAGAGAGAGAGAGAGAGAGAGAGAGAGAGAGGGAGGAAGGCAGGACTCATATTCGTGGAAGCTGGGCAATCCTGGGACAGGCTATCTGTAAGCTCAAGACGCTGTGACCCAAAAGCTTAGGATCAAAAGCCTCAGATCATATCCAAAGCCCCAGAGCTAGATAAGCTGACGGCCTAATTATCACTCCAAGGCTGAAGGCACGTGAACTCAAGTCCCACAAGATGTGAGGCTGGGAGTCCAAAGCCATGAGATTTTGGAGCTCTGATGCTCAGACTCAGGAGAAAAATATGTGCTTCAGCTCGTTGGAAAAATAAAGTTTCTTTTCTATGTCCTTTTGGTCTATCCAAGGTCACAGCCAACTTGCTGGTGTTCACCCATACTGAGTATGGCGCTTCCCTACCCAGGAGGTCAAGTCACATGCCAATATCCTCTGAAAGCACCTTCACAGATACACCCAATAGTAAAGGTTTACCACCTCTGTAGACTGTCCTAAACCCAGTCAAATCCTCACCTTAAAATGACAAATCCATCCCTTTTCAACTCAATACTTATATAAATCACAATCTATTAAACTACAATTAATCCCCAAATAAGGAGAATCACAAGGCTTCTAACATGACGCAACTATCCTACGGACAACCGGAGACACGCTAATCCACCCCCTAAAGAGGATAAAAAGTGTTTGGGTAATGTTGAATTTTCTGATGCTTCATAGCTTCAATACTCTGATGTAAATTTAATAATAATATTTAAATATGTAATTAAAATCACATAAATATGTTATATAATAAATAAGAAAATAAAAAATACACACAAATGAAAACTTATTCTCAAAAACATATAGAGAAAAACCACATCTTCTTTATCCAGTCTCCAACTGATGGGCAAATGGGCTGTTTCCAAGTTTTAGCTATTACAAACTGTGCCGCTATAAACATAGGTGAGCCTATATCACTGTGATATGATTCTTTTAAGTCTTTTGGAAAGATACCCAGCAGAGGGATGGCTGGGTCAAATGTGTTTTTTCTATAAAATGGAATACTATTCAGCCATAAAGAATGAGAAATTAAAAAGTCACACATGCGTAAATACTGAATAGTTTCTCTGGTGTGAACAAACTATAATAGCATATAAGATCCTAATGATATAATTGACAATGTGAAATAGGAAGACAAGGCTAAAGATGTAGGGAAAGTGGGAAGGGTAGAGGAAAGGTAATAAGGGAAAAGAAAAAATATGAGAAAATGAAAAATTGGAAATGAAGTGTTTGTAAATGGGGAGGGGAGGAGGGGTGAAGGGAGGGCAGGGACAAGGGGAAAAAATGAGAACCAAGACCTGTCATGTAAATGTACAAGATCCCAATGATTAATATAACTGAACTGTATACCTAAAATGTACCAATAAACTCAATGAGAGAAAAAAACATATAGAGAAATTACTCATGACAATTAGTCTTCATATTTGTAACTGGTCACATGGTTTTGGCTCTTGTTTTTTTGAACCAGCAACTGAACTTAGGACCTTGCTATTGTGAGGCAAGTAGCAGAACCACTGAGTTAAATCCCCAGCCCTGGTCATACAGTTTTATCTGTCATTTATAAGTAGATTATTTTAGTATCCATTCTGAATTGTCCTTGCCTTCATAAAGCACGCCTAGTGGTCATGATTCTTTACCTGGTGGGTTACCTTAACCTGTATTCCTAAAGGTTTGGTTCATTGTAATCTCCCATTGACCTTAATCACAGGGCATAGTAGTACTGAGAGATACCCCAAGGAATCCCCTGATTGATTCCAGACATAGGTTTTATTATTACCACTGTGATGTCCAACTTCCTTTTGGACATCAGGATTACTTACCCCAGGCACATTTTAACTCTTATTTTAACCAATATTCTCAAAGACATAAACAGCCCAAAGTGGAATGGTAGAAGTCTCACAGTTCTACAGAAACAATGTTGTTTATGATTTTGGCAGCATTCCTCACACTAAAACTAAGATCTCTAGGCCTGCAGAACATGCTTGTGGAAATAAGAAGCAAAGCTTTGTAGTGGGACACAAGGTTTCGTATCAGGAGTTCAGGAGCCTCTGCTGCTGATGAAATGAGCCTGGCAAGTGAAGGTCCATGTTGCTAAGCACATGCTTAACATGTTTTGCAACTATGGCCACCTTCCTCATAATCCTATTGGATGAGGAAAGGGGGTATGTTTTGTAACTAGATGTTCCCCCAAAGCCCCATGCATTCATAGGTGGAACTTTGCAGAAGTGGCTGGATCTAGGGTGTATGATACTGGGATTAAGAGTGTGTGAAAACTAAATGGGTTTAGCATAGGTCCACTGGGTGTGGATGGCATCCATCCATAGGCACAGAGCCTACATGGAATATAAGGGGAAAAGAAGGAAGGCAGAGTTACTGCTACTGCTGGCCATTTTGCTGCTATCTGCCTGCCTTGCTGTGGGCTGTTTGTCCTCTGCTACACCCCTGTGTCATGCCTGACTTGGAGCCAAGTCTGACTGAAACCTCTAAAAACTATCAGCCAAAATACATCTTCTTCCTTTAATTGGGGTCTTCGGATATTTTGTCTCAGCAATGAGAAAAATAACTAAGACAAAAGGAATGCTGCAAAAAGGCTAGCCAGTATCCAGAGAACAGGTGATTCTATGCACTTAAGTATTAAAGTTGAGATTCCCCATTGGTGGGCATTCACATGGGATGCAAATATATTCGCATCTTTTTTCCACTCAGAAAGGTCTGCTCATGTACTTTTATATTTCTTATCACTAGTTATCTAATCATGTTCCTTCTAAAGCCATCTGACCAAACCATTGGCAATAGCCCTTGAATAGTATACTAACTACATAATCACATGCCTGGTGACTTATCTTTCCACAAATAAGTAAAAATAAAAAAAGGCTAATTTAAATATTTTATGTAGATAATGTAAATAAATTAGTAATTTAAATTTTTTCATTGTTTTGTTTGTCCTGATTATATTTATTAGAGTATATATCACATGTCCATAGAATCTAATAATAAAAACTGAGGATTTCATCTTTCTTACATTTGTATTCAAATTTTACAATAGTTAATTTGCCTTATGGTTTATAGATATGTCTACGCAAGATAAATTTGAAGTTTAAAAATTAAAAACTCTCTTTCCCACAAGCTAGTTTGAAAAGTACTACTCTATAGGACCTATGGGGAGCTAGCTGCCTCATTGAAGTTAAAAAGTAGTTTCATTTCTAAAAGTTGGTACAAAAACTCCTTTTTCTATGGCTCAGTCCTTGCTGCTTCGGTTGTGTCTAAAATTCAAGATTGAATTGAAGCACTTATAACCTGAAGCTGTTCAAATGTTAAAAAAAAAAAAAATAGCTTCTGCTTAGACCAGCATCCTAGGCTGAGTACTTTCTTTCCATCCATTGAACAGTCAATGAGATCCACCCACACTAAGGCCTCTGAGGCCTTTTGTAATGTCCACTTGACCTTCATACTTCTGCCGACACAGAATTCCTGGGTCACAGAGGAGAAAAAAGTAACCTTTGCAGAGAAAGGCATCCTTCTGTTTCCTTTCATCTCCAATACCCATTCCCCGTGCTAACATTTTTTCCCACACTAATTTGATTCCCAAAAAGAAGGAATCAAAGTGCATCTTTACTTTTCCTCTCTAACCCACAAACCCAGTATAACCCTTCAAAGAAAGGGATGCTCTTATTTTCTAAGGCTAGCTTTCTTTTTTGTGTGTCTACAAAGAATCAAACCTTTTTATCTTTGTTCTGTACTAATTTTTTTCTCTCTTCAGTTTCCGTCCCTCTCCTGGATCTTCTATAATAATACTAATATACGTTAGTCTTTTTTTGTTTTGTTTTGTTTGTTTGTTTTTTCTTGTGATATAAGGACTAAACTTAGGACCTTGACATTAAGCCACATCTCCAGCCCTTTTTTATTTTTGGGGTTATGTTTGTTTGTTTGCTTGGTTATTTGTTTAGTTTGTTTTGAGACAAGTTCTCACTGAGTTTCTAAGGTGTCCAGAGTTGTTTCAAGCTTGCCATTTTCTTTAGTCTCCCAGAGTGCCGGCATTAGAAGGCCACACAATCAAGCATGGCTCACACTTCACTCTTTAATACAAATCCTCTTCCTCCTCCAATAAATATTCTTTTTCTTTTCCTGTTCCATTATCTCAAAACAGAAATTAGATCCAGCTTTTTGCACAATGTCCCAAAGTTACTGCTCAGTTAAAGTTACAAATGACATTCATTTAAATTTAATTGTCTACATTGGGTCTTCATCTTACTCATCTAATAAGGTACAGACATCTTTTTAAAATTACTTTTATTGGTATAGTTAATGTATATAATATTATGACATTCATTGTTAGAAATTTGTACCTTTACATAATCAACCTTGGTTCTTATTTTTCCCCATTCCCCTGCCCTCCTTCAACCCCTCCCTCCATCCCTATCTAAAAAGACATTGTTTCCATTATTTTTAATTTTTTCATATTAATTCCATTCCCTTCCTTACTTTCCCCTACCCTTCCCATTTCCCCTTCCACTTTGTCCCTTTTCTTCCTATTTCACACTATCTATTATATCTTTTAGTCCTTAAATGCACTTTCAATTTCTGACACTAGAGAAACTATTCAGTATTTACACATGTGTGTCCTATTTACATCACTTAAGAGTATAGCATCAATGTACATCCATTTAGATATAAAGGACTCTAAGTTCTCATTTTTTATGGATGAGTAGTATTCCAATTTATTAAAAAATCCACATTTTCTTCATCCAGTCTTGCACTGATGGGCATTTCGGCAGCTTTCAAGCTTTAGCTATTCAAATTGTGCTGCTATGAACATGGGTGTACATATATCACTGTGGTATGATTCTTTTAATTCTTTAGGGAAGATATCCAGCAGGGGAATAGCTGGGTCAGATGGGACCTCCAATCCTAGTTCGTTGAGGTATCTCCATACTGATTTCCACAGTGGTTGCACCAGCCTACACTCTCACCAGAAGTAGAGCAATATTCCTCTTTCCCCACAGCCCTGCCAGCATTTGTTATTAGCTGATTTTGTGATAGAAGCCATTCTTTCTGGGGTGAGGTTGAATCTCAGCTTTGTTTTCATTTGTATTTCTAAAATAACCAGTGATATTGAGCATTTTCTATGTTTATTTGCTATTTCTATTTCTTTGTCTGAGATATGTCTGTTCATTTCAGATGACTTTTTTGGATTGGTTCTTTAAATTTGGGAGGTCTAATTTTTTTCAAGTTCTTCATCTATTCTAGGTAGTAAACCTTTGCTTGAGAAACAGCTGGTGAAACATTTTTTCCACATTGTGTGTTACCTCTTCACACTGTTGGTCATTTCTCTTGTTGTAAAGAAGCCTTTAAATAAGAAGACATCCCATTTGTTGATTGTGTGTGCTGGTTTATAGGCAACTGAGGTTTTGTTCATAAAATCTTTTCATATACCAATATCTACCTAACCTCTCTTGCAGCCAGTTTAGAGTTCCTGTTTTAATATTTAGATCTTTCATCCATCTAAATTGTAGTTTGATTCATGGTGTGAGATATAGGTCTAGTTTTAATCTTTGGCAAGTTGAAACCCAATTTTTCCAGCATCATTTATTAAAGAGGCTATCTTTCCTCCAGTAAGGGTGTTTGGCTCTTCATACAAAGATGAGGTAGCTGAGTGTGTCTGGACTTGTTTCTGCATATTCTAATCTGTTCTATTGGTCCTCAGATCTATTTTTATTCATTACCATGCTGTTTTATTACAGTAGTTTTGTAGTAAAGTTTCAAGTTGGGGATTGTGATACTTCCTAACTTCTCTTTATTGCCTAGATTTGCTTTTGCTATTCTAGGTCTCTTCTTGTTCCAAATGAATTTTTGGATTGTTTTCTTGAAATCTGTGCATACTGCTGGGATTTCAATGGGATTGCACTGAATCTATATAGCAGTTTTGGAATTATGGCCATTTTGACTATGTTGATTCTTCCTACCCAGGAGAAAGTGATGTCTTTCCATTTTATGATATCCTCATCAATCTCTCTTTTCAGAGGGCTATGATTTTCAGAATAGAGGTCTTTGATTTCTTTTATTAGATGTATTCCTAGGCATTTCATTTTTTTGGATGCTATTGTGAAAGGAATTTATTGACCCATTTCTCTCTCAGTGAGTCTTCTTTCCCTGTACCAAAAAAAACTACTGATTTTTGTGTGTTAACCTTGTATTGAGCTACTTTACTGAATTTGGTTCTTAAGTCTAGAAGACTTTTTGTGGAGTTTTTGGGGTCTTCTATATAGAGTATCCTGATCTGCAAATAATGACAACTTGACTTCTTCCTTTCCTATCTTTGTTCCTTTTATTCCTTTCTCTTGCCTAATTGCTGTGGCTAATGTTTCCAAAACTATATTTTACAGGAGTGGTGATAGTGGACATCCTTCTCTTGTTCTTGATTTTAGTGTGAAGGATTTTAGTTTTAGATCACTTAGTATGATATTGGCTGTATGGTTTTTATAGATGGTTTTTATCAGATTGAGGTAGAGACCATCTATTACAATTTTCTGCAGGGTTTTTATCATGGATACATGTTGGATTTGGTAAAATGCTTTTTCTGAATCTATTGAGATGATCTTATGATTTTTATCCCTGGATTTATTAATATAGTGTATTATATTTATTGATTTACTTATGTTGAACCATCCCTGCATCCTTGGGATGAATCTTACTTGGTCAGGATGTATGATCTTCTTGATGATCTTCTGCAGTCTATTTGCCAGTATGAGGATTTTTGCATCTATATTCATCAGGGAGATTGGCCTGTAGTTCACTTTTTTGGTTGGGTCTTTCTGTGCTTTGGGGATCAAGGTGAAGCTTGCTTCCAGGAATGAATTTGGGAGTATTTCTTTCCTTTCAATTTCATTGAAGAGTTTAAACAGTAGTGGCAATAATTCTTCTCTAAATAGCTTGTAGAATTCAGCAGTGAAGCCACTAGGGCCTGGGCTTATTATAGTTCATAAGTTTTTAAGTACATTTTCAATTTCACTGATTGATATTGGGTCATTTAGAATTTTTAGGTCATCTTCATTCAACTTTGTAATTCATGAGAATATAGGAATCTGTCCATTTCCTCTGTATTTTCCATCTTATTGGTATAAAGGTTCTTGAAGTAGGTATTGATCCCATGGATTTCTCCTCAATCTCCGGTAATTTCACTCTTTTCATTCCTAACTGCATGGATTTGGACCTTTTCGTTCCTTTTTTTTGATAAGGTTGGCTAAGGGTTTGTCATTTTGTTTACTCTTTTGAAGAACCAACTCTTGGTTTCATTGATTTTTTTTATATCATTCTTTTAATCTCCACTGCATTGATTTCTGCTCTTATCTTTATAATTTACTCCCTTTTATGAGCTTTGGGTTTATCTTTCTCTTCTTTTTCTATAAGCTTGAGGTTCAGCATCAGGTTGTTTAATTGAGATCACTCTGTTTTCCTTACATGCATATGCAGTGCTATGAATTTCTCTCATATGACTGCTTTCACTGTGTCCCATAGATTCAGATATGTTGTATTATCATTATCATTTAATCATAGGAACTGTCTGATTTCTTCTTTAATATCCTTTTTGACCCATTGGTTATTCAGGATTGTGTTGCTCAACTTCCATGTGTCTGAAATTCTTGTGATTCTTTTTCTATTGATTTCCAATTTCATTACACTATGGTCTAATAATATAAAAGGCATCATTTCAATTCATTTGCACTTATTTAGACATGCTCTATGAGTGAGTATGTGGTCTCTTTCAGAAAACAACCCATGTGCAGCTGAAAAGAATGCATTTTCTGATTTGTGGGATGGAACACTCTGAAAACATCTGTTAAGTTCATTTGTTCAAGGGTTTGATGGAGTTCTAGTATTTTGTTGTTCATTTTCTGTCTAGTTGATCTATCTGTCACAGTGGAGAATTGAGGTCCCCCATTACTGTTGTGTTAATGCTTATTTTTCATGTCCATTAGTTTGATATAGTTGGACACATTAGGGTTGTATATATATTTATGATTGTCATCTCTTCCTCTTGGATTGTTCCCTTTACAAGGATGTAGTGTCCTTCTCTTTCTCTCTTAATCAGAGTTGACTTGAAATCCACATGATCTGAAAAGAGGATAGATACTCCTGCTTTCTTTCAGGTTCCTGTTGCATGGAGTATTGTTTTCTACCCTGAACTTTCAGTCTATTAGTTTCTTTTTTAATTAAATGTGTTTCTTATATGCAACATATTGATGGATCTTGCTTCTTGACCCATTCTGCCAATCTATCTTGTTTGATTGGTGAATTGAGACCATTAACATCGATGGTTATAATTGATATGTGCTGACTTATCCTTGTCATGACTCTTTCTTTTTTGTTGGCTTCTCCCCCTTTGCAGGTAATTTCTTGTGATGCCTAATGAATTCATTCTGCTGGGATTCCTGGGGTTGTTAATTCTGTTGTCATTTCCTAGGATATTGTTTACAATTTTTGGAGTGCTGATTTGGTATTCATAAAGTTCCTAAGGTGCTCTTTGTCATGAAAGCATCTTATTTCTCCATTAATATTGAAAGTTAGTTTTGCAGGGTATGTCAATCTGGATTGGAGGATGTTTTCCTTTAGGGCTTGAAATACATCAGTCCAAGCTCTTCTTTTCTTGAGGGTTTCTGTTCAGAAGACTGCTGTATTTCTAATGGGCTTTCCTTTGAATGTGGTTTTTTTTTTTTCTTTTCTCTGACTGATTGTAGAATTTTGTTTCTCTGTTGCATTTCTGGAATCTTAACTATTATATGCCTCTGTATAGTATTTTTGTTTTTCTTTTCTTTTCTTCTTTTGTTTTTTTGTTTTTTTGTTTTTTTTTTTTTTTTGGCGGGGGGATCATGGCTAGTTGGAGTCCTATATGCCTCACTTATCTGTATGTTAAATTTTATTCCTCTACTTAGGAAGTTTTCTGCCATTACTTCTGTGAACAATTCTTTTATGTCATATGCACTCTCTCCTGTTTCTTCATTGACTCTGATCAGTCTTATATTATTCTTCTTTACATCATCTAGCACCTTTTGGATTGATTGCTCATGGTCCCTTACTATTTTTAAGAAATTTTTCTTTTCCTTCTCACTAATTGCAATCCTATCTTCTATATTTGAAATTCTATCTTCACATTGGCTTATTCTGCTTCATAAACTTTCAATGGAGTTTTTAATCTCCTAGAAATCTGTTTAAATCTGCTTTATAGATTCCATTAGTTTCCTATATTGGGGTTCAATCATGTTCCTTAGCTCTTCTATATTTTTATCTATGCCTCCTCTAGATTCATTAATCATATCTTGCAATATGGGCAAAATCTTGGCTGTTATCTGAGAAACTATTTTTGCCTTCATTTTTCCAGATCTTCTTTTATTGCCATGTCAGGGAGTCCAGGTAGTTGAGTACAGGTTGTTCCATTTCATTTCCTATTGAGGTTGCTTTAGGTGATCTGGAAGTCATGGTTTGGGATTTGCTTCTGAGTCTTCTCATTTCACCAGATGCACCCTGCTGTGCCTTTATTGAGACAACTTTTTGCTCAGCCAGTGGTCTTCAATTCTCAGCAAACCACCAAGAGGCCTTTTCTCTGCTGTTCACCAGTAAACCAATTCCTGGGTTCAAACCACAGATGTTATGGGGTGGATCACTGACTGAAGCTTGTGTGCCTGTGCAGCTCTTTCCTGGGTGGGCCTTGGCTGGGCAGCTTTACCCAAGCCTCTGATGTTCGGGAGATCCCTGACTGGGATCTGCTTGCAGCCACACTGGTCTGGACCACACTGATGCTCCCCGGGCCAAACATCTTTTTGAAAATTTTTATTTTTTCTGGAACTCAAAATTTCCAATATTCCAGTTTTTGTTCTAATCCATTGACAAGCCTTTTTACATTTCTTTCCTGGAATTGTCCCAATATCTTTCTAAATACTCGAATGTTTCAGAGTTCTGTCTTTGGTCATTATCTCTCCCGTTCTACAAAAAATGTGTGAGTGAACTCATCTGGTTCTACAGTTTTATATAATTTTTTATCTCCTGATGTCTTCTAAATTTATATCCTAAACTTTAGACTTAAACAAACAACTACCTAATTAAAATCTCCACTTCAATGTATTTTAAAGATCTCATACTTTTGCATATTGTACAAATTAAATATTGAAATATCTAATCTTCAAATCCATTCTAACTCAGTTAGTTCTTCTCATTTTATTAAATGATGCTACTGACTTCCTAATTTTTCAGACCAAGATTTGGGAGTTACATATGACTGTTTTCTCTTAAAACCCAGTACAATATAAGGAGAAATTGTGAAGATCATCTGGATGCTTAAAAACCATAGAATAATATTCCACTATCTTTCTCTCTTGATATTTGTCAAGCTAAAGGAAAGTAGAGTAGAGTCTCTACTTTCTCTACTCGGTAGAGTGTGAGACAGAAAATATTTGAAGGGACCTGAATCTCTGAATCACTAATATGAAAAAAAAAACCTTCCCATGAGTTCCAAATAAAAAATAATAAGCTTTAATCTTTGTCAGGTTAAAATCCAGTTTTTCCAACACAATTTATTAAAGAGGCTATCTTTCCTCCAGTGAGGATGGTTGGCTCCTTTATTAAAGATGAAGTACTGAGTACATCTGCAGCTGTTTCTGTATCTTCCAATCTATTCCACTGATCCTCAGGGATTTCAACTATTATATACTATTATTATGAAAAATAATCCATATCACTGGTCCTTTGAGAGATGCAGATGAAAAGAACACTGAGATTCAACCTCACCCCACAAAGAATGGCTGCTATCAAGAAATCAACCAATAACAAACGTTGGTGGGGCTGTGGGGAGAAAAGAACCCTTCTCCATTGTTGGTGGGAGTGTAGACTGGTGCAACCACTGTGGAAGTCAATATGGAGATACCTCATAGAGCTGGGATTAGAGGTTCCATTTGACCCAACAATGGATGCATATTGAGGTCATACTCTTAAGTGAAGTGAATAGGACATCCATGTGTAAATACCGAATAGTTTCTCTGGTGTGAAAAACTAAAAGTGTAAATTAGGTTCAAATTGTGTAATTGATAATGTGAAATGGGAATAAAAGGGCTAAATAAGTAGGGGAAGTGGTAAGGGTAGGGGAAAGGAAAAAGGGAGAAGAAAAAATATGACCAAATGAAAAAATAGAAATGAAGCTTTTGTAAATAGGGAAGGATGGAGGGGTGGAGGGACGGCAGGGGTAAGGGGAAAAATGAGAACAAAGAGCTGTCATGAAAAGGTACAAGATCCCAATGATGAATGTAACTGTACTATATACCTAAAATGTACCAATAAACTCAATGACAAAAAAAATAATAAGCACATTAGCCTCTTTTTATGAATGATAAATGAGTATTGGTTGAAGCTACTGAACAGGCTTGCTCACTACAAAAATGCTGCCCTCACAAATGCAGACGTTACTACTTAAAAAGATGATGCTCCTTGTCTACTAAAATAAACACAAAGTTGATTGCTATTAATTTTGTGGTTAGGCAACAGGAGGTAAAACACCTGCAAAAAAAGTCTCAAAGGGAAGGCTAGTGAGCCACATTATGTGGAAAATGGTATGAATTCACCTATGACACCTTGAAATAAAGGGCACATATTTACTGAATCTATTCAATACTTTGAAACATGTGGAGTAATCTTATCCACTAGCTTTTTGTAGTTATACAAAGAAAGCTATCTACGAAAGAAGTTTCTTATTTTTAAGGAGAGAAGGGAAGAAATGCAGAAAGTGCACCAATTAAGGACACTATAGGACTAGAAAAGTGAATTTCTCTAGATCATACCCAGTAAGAGCAAAAACCAAAAGGAAAAAGAAGAATAAAAGTAAAGGATAAAAACATTTTTATCAAAAATGTTCCAGAAAGCTTTTAAATTAAAGTGCAGAAAAAAAACTAATTAAGAATATTACCCAAGATCTTTGTTCTATGCTGCCTTAAGATGGCTGTCATTAATCAGAAAGGAGGTGAGTGGTGATAACAAAGGAAAAAGTCAAGCTTAGGAAATAATTTTAAGCACAGCTTTGTATTTGTTGGCTCATGGAACTGTCTGGAAGCAAATAGATAAAAAGCCTCCTAAATTTTTGAGGAAATTGTATTGCCAATGAAACTGCAAGAATGGTCTAAAAATAGTCTGTGACTGTTTGCTGAGTCTTAAAACCCTATACTAAAATAACCCAGGGGTATTTGACGAGCTTCTGTCATGGAGCAGCTGCTGTAACTATGTTTCCCCAAAGAGGACAGATCCTCCTCCATCCACTTTAGATATGGCCATGGAGAGAAACAGAGAAGAGGTACTTCACAATGGGTAGAGGAAGGAAACTTGAATAATGTTTTTAAGGGAATTTTATCAGAGAACACAACCTGGGTCCATAGGACTTTTTCTTAATCCCTTTTAAAATGCAAGACTTTAATATTTAAACAAATGCCATGAAGCAGTTACTAAATCCTGAGCCTCACATTCTACCCTTTCTGAGAAAATTTTGTTTTGGTTATTGTGCCCTAATTTTTTCATTATATATCGAAATTAGAGGTCCTTGCAAATAATTGTAAATAACATGGCTTTTCAGTTTATACTGCTAATAACATCTAGAGCAGATGGAAAGAACTGGCCATCACCTGAGTTACCTCACTTAGGAAGGAAGCAAGTGTGTTCCTTATACTGACATGGATATTTCGTTAACAGATTTCTTTATGGTGGCAAAGACCAGCTAAATTTTGAATGTTTTTTTTTCTTATATTCTTCCATATACATTGCATCTCCAGTTTTGTTTGTGGTTAAGTGGAGCCATGGAATTGAATTTTGTCCAATGGGAGAAAGGTGTAAATAAT
>NW_022900923.1:32930916-32969692 GCF_012274545.1 Fukomys damarensis
TTTTTTTTTTCCTATTCTTCCATATACATTGCATCTCCAGTTTTGTTTGTGGTTAAGTGGAGCCATGGAATTGAATTTTGTCCAATGGGAGAAAGGTGTAAATAATGTACAACCTTTGATCCCTGACTCAGATACCAAGGTACAATCCTACTTTCTCTCTTTCCCTGTGAGGAGATAGACACAAGGATCTCAGGGCTCAGTGACATGGAAGGAACCTAAGGGTCTGCCTCACAGAACCTGGAGGAGGAGGTATATATCTACATGCACAAGAAACTTGCCTAACTTGAGACTGTGCTACTATGAAATGAAAAATAAAATTTTATTTTAGTCAATAAAATGTTATATTTTATTACCTAATCTTTTAAAAAAAGTGTTTTCCCTGCTGACAGGATAGGTATTCTTATTAATTATATTTTAAATCATATTTCCAACCAACACAGGACTAGGAGATATTTGGGGTTATTACAAAGTCTTAGTTCTTTCCCTGAAAACCCATTAAATTATCTTCCTTAACACACACACTCACACACACACACACACACATACACACACACACAGGTATAAAACTTGTTAATGTAAATGTACATTTTATGTCTCACTATCCTGCAGTGGTAAATTCAGAGGTATTACAGAGTTAGGGTCTGATACTGAAGAACATTTATGGTTTTGCTTCACATATTTTAAAAAGGCGTTAAAATCACTGCTGCATGTCCAATATTTTGGCAAAATTAATTACTTTTGTATCTTTAGGCATGATAGGGGCTGGAAAACTTTCTCAAGATCAACATATTATCAGGTCAAGTGAAAAAGAGATAAATGTTCTGGAATTTATTTAACTGAAGTCTTTAACAAATCTCTTACTGCACTAAGAAACAAAAATATTAGCAGCTAGAGACAAAGCAAGAACTTAGCAAGAATGACTAAATATGAATTAAATTCATCAATGATAAATCTATGTCATCAGTCTTTGTTCTTATTAGTGCCACCACATACGTGCCAAAGTTTTAAGTGTCACGTTTCCCCATGAGTATAATTCTAGCTCTGATTCCCATGAAGTCTCCTGTTATGGTATGGATTTGGGATGTTCCCCAAAGGTCATGGGTTGAATGTTTGATCCTCAGCTACTGGAGCTATTGGAAGGCGGTAGAAACTTGAGGCCATAGGGCTCAGTTGAGGAAGCGGGAGTACGAATTTGAAGGGATGTACTGTTTACCCAAAATCTGAGCCCTGCTCCCTCCTTCCTTCCCCTTCATGGCAACCACAAGGGGAGCAGCGCTACTCCACTGCACTTCTCTGCCATGATTCGCTGCATCATCACAGGCCCAGGAAGAAAAGAACCAAGCAGCCGAGAACCGAGAACTCTGAAAGCATGGGTCAAAATATATCTTTCCTCTTTTCAGTTGTTTTCCTCAGGAATGGAGTAGGAATGTAAACTCTGTAACATAGAAAACTAGAACTGAGAGTGGGGTCATAAAAGCTTCCACCAACATTTCAGAGGAAGAAGGTCTGGGAGGCAGGTACCACGTGTCAGCACTGAAGTCCCTATGGGCAAGCAAGGCATAAAACCTGTGAGTGACGCTGAACTTGCAAAGGAGGACACAAGAAAATAAGAGTCATTGATGGGCATAATGGTGCACATCTGTAACCCCAGCACTCAGGAGGATTAGTTCTCTAGTGGCTACCTGGTGAGGCCTAGTCTCAAGACACCACCCCACCAGGAAAAAATATTGCTAGTAACATTACACTTCTGCCAAGAAAAGCTTTACACAGCAAGCAGAGGCAGCCCAAGGGAGAGGTCATGTGGGTTGCAGCTGCTAGAACATAGGAGCAGGACGGCCCAAGGCCTTTGGAACTTATGTCGTGCTACCATGTGACTTAGAAATTGGATAGAGAGCCACAGGACCCAACGTTTTCCTTTCTGAGTCTCTGTCTATTTTTGTCTCACCATTCTTTGATATTAACCCATTTCTTCCTTTTGGAATGGAATGTTCAACCTGTGTCCCTATATGTCAGAAGTATATACCTGTTTTGATATTGTTTGGTTTGGCTTTGGCTTTGTTTGGTTTTACTTTGGCCCACAGCTACAGATTTACCTCAAATCTCAGAAGATTCACTGAACTTGAACTCTTGAGCAGTGCTGAAACTTTTGAGAATTTGAGGACTGTTGGAGAGGAACTAAATGCATTTTTCATTGAGATGGACTGGAGCCTTTGGAGACTAGGGAAAGAATGTTACAGTTTGGAATTGGATTTCCCTCCAAAAGCTCATGTGTTGAAAGATTGTGGTGTTACAGGGAGGTGATAAAACCTTTAGGAGGAAGGATCAATTTGAAGGAAGCAAATCACTATAGGTGTGCCTTTGAAGAGTGTAATTTGTCCTGGTTCTCTCCTTGTTTATTTCTTGACCACCACAACTTGTTCACCTGTGCCTTCTCTGCCAATATGCCCCACCTTATCACAGGCCCAAAAACAGAGAAGCCATTGTAGACTGAAACCTTGAGCCAAAATACGTCTTTCCTCCTCTAAGTTGTTTTCTTCAAGTATTTTGTCATAGTGATGGAAAACTAACACCAAATGTAAATTATAATTTAACTCTTACTTTTAAAGGATTATCCTATGTTTTCACAACCTTCCACCTTAAACATTTGAATAATTTCTAGATTATATTCTGCCTTCTCACTTTATACAAATCTACAGATTTTGGGCCATTTTGTTAAATATTTTATATGAGTAAAATTTAAATTTTTTCCATTAAATTATTAATGACTTAAAATCCTTTACCTAATTGAGAAATCTGCCAAAAATGCATTTTATTGTAGTGAAAATAAAAGCTTCAAAACAAGTGGAAATCTGTAAACCAATTATTCTGAACTACATAATTTCTTCTAGTTGTCATTACTAAGACAAAATAACCTTCAAATTCTTCTTTACCATTTATTTCCAGGTGAAATAGAGGATTGTGCGGTTTTAAGTTTAATTTGAAAAAAGAAGTGTAAGGAAATGGAGTGGACATATTGTATTTTATAGGTTCACAAGATGCAGCTTTTATGTGGTTACTAAATTTAGCAACTACTCAAAGAACGATGCTCACATGGGAGACATGAGATAAGGACATTCAGCTCACAGGTGATGCCCAATTCTCACTCAGACAGTTGGGAAATAACAAGCTTTAGCCCAAGTACTCTTCCCCCAGGTCCTCTGAGATCTTCTAAAAAGTATCTTGAAAGATGATAGAACTCTTACTCTGAGAAATAGAAAGTAGAAGAAAATTGACACAAAAAAGTCAGGTGGAATTACAGGCATGAACTTTCTGTCACTTTAACTTAAAGACTGAATCAACGCATGCTGTATCTATAGTACCCAATAAACTATAGGATTTTGATTTAGTCTACCGACTGATGGAAATTTTCAAAATCCACTTTTAAAAAATTAATAAAAATTTTTTGTTGGATCTGGCAAGCCCAAAGTGTGGTTAGATCTCAAGTAGGATCTGATTCAGCCCTTATCTTATGTCTTCCATGTGAGCTTCTTTCTCAGAGTAGTTGCCAAAATGGAATGTGCTAACGTCACGTGATAAAAGGAAAAAGGTAACCCAGGGATTAGGCACCTAGGTGGTGACAGGGAAAGGGTGTCTAAGAGTAGAGTCCCATACAACATAAACAGCATTTTGTTGATCATGACAATCCACACCTAATGACAGAAACTAAGAAGCCTCAAAAATACCAGTTAGACCTGATGAAAAGTACCACCAGCAAAATCTCCGTCCCTTGAGAACAGGGATCATTCTTGCTTCATTTTTGTGCTGCTAGAATATTATAAATTATAAATGTGTCTGTGAATGAATTAAGAAAAAAGGAATTGGTATCCCAGGGAAGGGTTGTTCGTGTGGATCATTTGGCCTTGCCATTTGTTTTAGCCAAGGAAAGAAAGGGCTCTAGCAGTTAGTCTCACTCTGGTGGTAAGTCTGTTTTAATGTTCAAAAGATTTTTCCTGCTGGCAGAATCTAGGTTTCAGTGAAATACATAGACTCTGTTTCATTCTTAGAAACCCAGTAATCTATCCATATCATAAAAAATGCATTTATCAAGAGTTAGAAGAAATACTCACTTTTCAAGGTAAATAAAATTACACCATGTTTTTCTTTTCATAGTGACAAAATAAGGGTTGGGTATTAATTACAGCACAGATTTACAGGAAGAAGATAGGAAGCAATCTTCCATTCTTGCATCATGTTCCACAACCACTCACTTCTTTCTCCCCAGCCCTCACTGACTTGTGTTTGTGCTGGATATTTTTGTGTTTCTGTTACTGGTGTCCAGAAGGCAAAGATAAAACTAATTTTAATAGGTCAAGAGAAAAATAGCATTATTTTTTTGTTCAGGAGAGTATTTCTAAATTTTTGTCTGGAGGTTCATAACCTGCAGATATATACAATACACTGGAGTTCAATGAATGTATTGCTTCTCTTCTTTTAGAATATTTGTAAAATATATTACATAGAGAATAAGTAGAAGAGTCACCTAATAAAAATCTTTCATGATGTACCAAAAGTACTCAACTATGCATTTTCTGAGCTAGCATATTGAAGGTAATAAATATACTTTGTAAATTAAACTCATCTACAAATTAAAAAGTTGAATCCACAAAAGCAGACAAAAATTCTTCTAATGTCATGCATTCCTATTTCAAGACTGTGTTATAAAAAAATACATTAGGATATTACTACATCAAAAGTTAAAATGAAGAAATATAAGTAATTTAAAATAAAAATTAAGTCAACACTGAAACAACCATGCAGAAGACTGATACAGCCTAGATGGTTATCATATGATCCATAATGAAGATTACAAGACAAAGTAAATCAATCTATGATTAGCAAATTTCAATTGAAATGATGGTTTGAGTTAATCAGATTAATTATATATCTGGTTATTTCATAAATTCACTTATTATTCATTTTTGTTAAAGGAGTGATCTAGTAATCATGTGTAATCACAACATCAAATGCAATATGAGCATCCATTTATTCTTCAAATAATACATACCAGAACCGAAGGAAAAACATCCGAGAATTATTACAAGGAATTATTACAAGAAATCAGGAAATATTAAAAGGAATTATTACAAGTAATATATCAATCTTGTGACAGTTGTGCATATGTGTAACTACTATTTAATAACATCATTTTAAAGTACATTGTTTCAGCCCCACATGATAGAATGTGCCTGTCATCCATTACTTGGGAGGCTGAAGCAGGAGGACTGCTTGAGCTCAGAAGTTTCAAATTAGCATGGGCAATGCAGCAAGACCTTCTCAAAGAACCAAAACAATAATCCTCACAAAAAGAAAACAAATACAAAGTTGCAAAATGTTTCACATTTTAATTTAATTTTCTAAGTACTAGCATTGAATAATTATATTATAAACCACTTTCATGAATGTTCTCCACCTAATGTCTATCCTAATGTCCAATTTCAATTAATAGAGGAAGCTTAATATTGCCTTTATATTTCTCACCTTATTAAACTGAAAAAAATTAAAACATAAATTAAAAATTCTAAAAGTCACAAATAGTTGCTGAGATATCTCACCTTATATTTGTAGTTGTGAAGGATGTATAGATATCTCTAAGTTAAAAACCAGTAATATTTAACTGAAAAAACTAATTAATTAGGGGCTAATTATTGTATATTTACCTGGAAAAAGAGAACTCTTGTCTTTCCTTGTAATAAGTGAAAATATACCTGTATGTTTTATAAAAGTTAATGTAGAATAAACATGTAGGTTTACAATTAAAAACAATAAAGCTAGTCACATATTTATTCTAGTTACATAAATCACACATATTGAACTTCAAGTATATACTACAAATCAATATAGATACAAGGGCATTCTGGATTTTTTAATTATCTGCATCAAGCATTTAATTTTTGATTCTTGGATTTGTATTTCCAGTTAGTATTTCTTCCTTTTATTTAAATATTTAGACATTACTTAGCCAAAACAATTCAATTTTGAAGAATAGACAGCAAAGTGTAATCTATAGTTAGAAAAATTTCCTCCTTCATCTTAGTGAATGCTATCTTATTATATAAAGGATTACAATAATCCTTTATCTATCTCCCTATGACCATTAAACTAGATTGTCAACTTGACTGGCTTGAGGGTTGACTGAGGATTAGTAGAGTACACTTCTGTGTATATCTGTGGGTCGTGGAAATGTGACCACAAGCACTTCCTCTCTGGTGCTGCTCCCCTGCTCAACTTCCCTGCTACCATGAAGTGAGTAGCTTTTCTTTACCATGTCCTTCTGTCCTTCTGTTCCTGCCATGGAACCAGTCAATCATAGATAGAACCCTCTGGAGCAGTGAGATGAAATAAATCACTTCCCCTTAAGTTGAAGATGTCAGGTATTTAGTCTCATACAGAAAATTGGTAACAGAGAAGTAGACTTGTTAATGCCTGACCATAGGGTTCAAAAGCCTTTGGAATTAGTTCATTGGAAAAATCTGAAAAGGGTTTGGAGACATACGCTAGAGAAGTCCTAGAATGCTGTAAGCAGAGCTCGATAGGCAATTCTGGTTGGAGCTTATAAAATCGATAACAGAGAAGTGACTGATGTGATTATAACTGATTGGTGGCATACAAGTCTTTGAAGTTTGGAAAGGTTGGGAGATACAGACAATAGAGGCCCTAGAGCATGGTAAGCCGGGCTTGACTGGCAGTGCTTGTTGAAGCTCAGAAGATCACAATGCAGGTAGGAATGCAGGCAGTAAAGATCGTACCCATAAGCTTCCAAAAGAGATCAAGAACTCTACTGATCTGGGTGCAGTGGCACACATATGTGATCCCAGCACTTGGGAAACTGAGGCAGGAGGATCACCACGACGGTGATCCAGGACAACTGGGCTACATAGTGAGACCCTATCAAAACAAAAACAAAACCAAAGAACTCTACTGAGAAATAAACTAGATGTCATTCCTATTAAATTTTATCAAAGAATCTGTCTACAATTTGTCCATATTCTAAAATTTTGAAGAGAGTTGAATTCAAAGACTGTGAATTAGTTGATCTAGTGCAGGAAATTTCAAAGCAGCCCAGCATTCCAGCGGTGGCATCAGTATTGCTGCCTGCTTTTAGCCAGATCCATTAAATCGGGAGCAAAAGCAGAGCAGAAATATGTGAAAAAGTTAAATTTGGGTCTATAGAGAACAACATATAAAGATGGGGCCAAAAGAGACACAGTTGCTGAGGATATTAGTGTTATTAAGCAAAAATCAAGTACTTTGAATTCAGATAAGAAGAAAGAGAGCCAGGGGGAATCTTGGGAATCAGCAGAACTGCAACCATTGTAAGGCCAAGGCTGCGAAAGTACGAACCTTTCATTTGAGAAGAGAAGCCTTTGAGAGCCCCTGAATCAGTTTCACTTAGGAAACTGGTTCACCACGATTTATTTCACCATGCCCAGTTATCCAGGAACTAAGAAACTACTGCTGCCGTGGTCCAAGGACACCTGGCAGCTGCTCCCAGTGGAGATGGACCTCATCGTCATCCCTGTAATGCTGGTTGTTTAGGTATGCAGGATGGAAGAGGTTTGAGATTGTAGATGCTTCCATCCAGATTTCAAAGAAAACCTTGGGAGGCCAGATAATGTACCTCTGAGAGGTGGGTCTGTCCTGTGGGAATTAAGTAGAGACCTCCGAAAATTAGAGGTGCCAGGGGTACAGAATGTCTTCTCTGGAAAGCCACAAGCAGTGAGCACAATCAGCCTGGGAGAGGTCATGTGTGCTGTAACCTTTAAGGCCACAGGGGTGGTGCTGCCTATGCCCTGTGGAACTTCATCTTAATATCATGTGCCTCAGATACCAGGCATGGAGCTATAGGACTGTTTGGCCTGCTGTGTATTAGTTTCGCTTTGTGTCTTATTCCCCCTACCCACATTCCTCCCTTTTGGAATGTGAATAATTATCCTCTGCCCTTATAGGTTAAGATTATGCAACTTGGTTTTTGAATTGTCAGATAAGAGTTTGCCTTGAGTCTTAGAGAAACATTTGGAATTGGAATTTTGAAAGAAGTGGTTACTGTTAAGAGTTTGGGGAAGGAATTAACACATTTTTCTATTGTATACAAGGTAGATTATGACTTCTTGTTTATTTGGAGATAGGTGTATTTTGTTTGTTGTTTTTTTTTAATTAATTTTATTGGTACATTTACAGTATAGAATATAATGACATTCATCATTGAAAACTTGCACCTTTACATAATCCATCTTGGTTCTTAAATTTTTAAGTATATGTTTGGGTACCAAGGTAACAAGGTTCAGCTTGACTGTCCATTTGACTGCCTGAGAGTTGCTAGTTGTTAGTACAGCAAACTTCTTAGTGTGCCTGGCTTGGCCATGGAGGTTTTCCTCCCCTATCACTGCTGGTTCCTGACTCCTTTCTCTCTGGTACTATTACCTTCCCTGTTAATCAATTACCATGAACTAAGAAACTCTGCCTCCCCACACACTTGTACTGTGATCTTTTTGCCTTTCAGTCAGCAAAACAGACACTAAAACATCTGAAAAGGTGAGCCAAATTATACATCTCCTCTTTTGAGGAGTTTTGAGTATCACATATTTTTCCCTGAACAGAAAAGCTGATTATTAGTCACTCTCAAAAATATTCTGCATTTCTAATGTGTTTTCTCTGCATTAAACAAACTCCCTTGGTTTCCCAGTCAGATTCTCTATTCTTCTATGTTTATTTTTTATTGTTTATTCTCAAACCTCACCTTTGCTTTTTCTCCACTAATTTAAGTTTGGTTTTTCTCAGCATTTTACTTTCTCTAGATATTTTTCCTCATTCTAGGTTAGCCAGTGGATCTCAGTAAATGTGGTACATATTAGACATTTTAGAGGCATTTTGGTTCTCACATGAGCTTAACATCAGGTTTAGTGGACAGGATCCAGTAATGCTAGATGTCCTTCAGTCTCTCACATAGGTCTCTGACAGAAAATGGCCCAAAACATGGACAACATCAAAAAGTTTCACCATATATTCATGGTAGTAAACATGCCTAAATATTCTGCAGTGAACATCTAGTTCCAATGTAGATAAAATCCAACTGATGTTAAACCTAGAGTACACTTTTAATTTCTTTCATTTGGAAGCTTACTAGCCACCATGCCCAGCTTCTTTTACATCTGAAGTACTGAATCTTCCGCCCTCATTCTGGCTCTTTGCAACACAGTTCTGGCAGAACCACTGAAATCTGTGCCACTTCACAAGTGAAAGGCACAATCCTCTTAGAACTGTCCTCACCTTAAACCCCATGATCAAGCCTGGTTTTCCAATAGGTCCTGTACTTCTGACAAATTGTCAACAAGCTTGGGGATTCCCAATACCCTCTGAGACACGAGCATCCTGTGGAACAACTCAAAGAACTCAGGAAAGTGTCATGTTTATATTTACAATAACAAATTAGGGTCCGGAAATGAGACAGACGGGGTGAGGCCTGGGGAGATCCCAAATGCTGCTATTCCCATGGAGCTGGGGTACCTCACAGAGAAAAGCTTTGAAATGTCACAAGAAACAAAATCACAATGTTCTTAAAAGCCTCGTGAAAGCCTTTCCTCACTTATCTCAATTTTTTTTATCATAAGTAACTATCAATCATCTGTGCTATTCTTGACCAATGTAATTATTAACAACCAACTTGATATGACCCTTTCTTGTGTTTTTTTGGTAATCTATAAAACCAGATCCTACATATGCTATTTAAAAGCATTTATTCTGGGCAAGTGGAATATACATTTTAATTGGTGGCCTTTCCCATTTTGGCTTGAATAAACTCTATTCTCAAACTTAGTGTGCCTCAACTCGCCTTTCAGCTGATATCATCCTCACGTGATGAATGTATAAATGTACACAATGTTTTGTCACCCCGGCTTTAGTATACATAAGTTTTATTGACATCTTTTTATAGAAGCATGGCGGACTGAATCATTAGCCAAGATTTGAATTTATCTTGGGGTCTTGTGACATCAGTTAAATTATGTTCCGACTTCTAATCTAGCTGTGCAACACATCTGTGTTCTCTAGTCCTGCCAGAATATTCTTACTAAAATGCAATTTAGACACTGTCAGCTCTATCCTTAAAATTCTTTAACAGTACCCTGAATTCTACTATGCAAGTCTGGGTTTCTTGCCTTCATTTACAACTCTCTGTGGTGAACTTCATATGTCTAACTCCCTCACCTTCATGTAAGCTCCAAATTGTTATTAAGAAATAATTTACTACATTGACCTATATTTCCCTTTTGGATGCTATTGCTTATGTTATTTTCCTTTTTAGAAGATATTTTCTTTTCCCCACTTCTGACTTTAGGCAAAATTCATTACAATTCAAGACTCTTAGGAGATGATATTAAATCCTTCTTATCCTACCCAGGTTGGGTGACAGTAAGAGAAAAATCTTTACTTGTTCTAAATTTAATTAAAAATACCAAAGAATGGGAGGGATAAGAGATAGTGGGAGGTTCAACAGTAACAAGATATAAGAATAAAAGAATAAAATGACTGTTTTACATTTTTGAATGTATGTTAAAATTTTAACTCAAATCCTATACCTCATGAAGAACCCCTCCCTAGTTGCCACCACATCTTGGGGTCTAGAGACCTCTGCTGCCATGAACTGTTGCCTCCTGCTATGTGCCACCCTGCCTTAGAGTCAGATGATTATGGAATGAAATCTCAATGAGCTAAGTAAACACTTTCCCCTTTGACTTTGGGTGTTGGGTATTTTGTCTCAGCAATGAAAAAAGTAACTGACACAACCCATTCATGATATGCCAGCTAAGCTTGTGGAATTGTTAGTTTCCAGTACTGGGATCAGAACTCAGGACCTTGATCTTGCCAGGCAGGTGCAGCACCACTGAGCTACATCCCTGTTCCAAGCTTGTGGTTTTTGAATTTAAACAAAAATATGTTACTCCTCTACCCTAGGCACTTGATATTTCAAGTGAACAATGTAGACTGGAAAAAACAAATGAATATAACTAAAGTACAGCATAGATTTGATTGGATCAGAATAATGTTTTGATATTGTAGAATTACATGTTTTATGAAGCACATGTAATAGAAATTGCATGCTTCCTCCTTGAAATGTTGATGCATATAAATCAAGCATAATAATATATAATAGGTAGTGTTGAATAAATTCTTCAACATCACATTTTCCAGTGTGAACTCAAGAAGCATAGGAAAATTAAAGATCAAGTTACGTTTATAAATTAAATATAATGTGTAGTTTTTAATAATGTAGAATACATTCCATTATATTCACTGATTATTCTACTATTGATAAAATTAAAATGATAATTATAACACAAATACATGAGATTTTAAAAATCTCATTATATAATATTATTTTTAATGTCATCAGTAAAGGTGTCTATTTTTCAAATCAATGGAGTAAAGGTGATACATTGTAGTGCAATGTACGAGGAAATAATCAATAAAAATTTTTATCAACAGGACAAAATTCATGCATAATATGCTAATATTAAATAAAAGTGGTGGTTTAGCTTCTTTATAATCTCATTTTATTTGTTTAATCTATTTTCCATTTTTCCCCATTAAGTTTATTCATATATTTAAAGCAAACAGCACAGTTACATCAACCTTACATGATGTCTTGGTTCTCATTTTGTCCCCAGACCCCTGCCCTCCCTTGACCCCCTTCGCCGTTCCCTATGTACAAAGGCTTTGTTTCCATTTAAATATATTAATAAAAATGATTCTTCTCTGACTTTGTTTGAATGAGAACATCTAAAAACTAAATGAATATTTTTACGACAGGATGATAAGTGTGAAGAATTGTATTTACCTTCATGTTGTTTCCTACCAGAGGTTTGCTTCTCTAGAGACAGCACATATCCTTTTCCCAAATCATCACATTATTGTTTTTTTCTCACATTATTGTTTTAATAACTGAAGTCTCCCAATAAAGAAATTTATCTAATATTCTATGTCTTGATCCATTCCTTACCACTAGAAATTCTTCTCCATTGTTTCCTACTGTATTAGTTTCCAATTGCTCCTGTAACAAATTGTTACAAGTTTAGTGGCTTAGAACAACACAGATTTCTTTGTCCAATTCCTGTCCTTTTCTAACCTCAAAAAGCCATCTGGTTTTCCTGACTTCTTGCCAACTTCCTCCGTTTTCAAATTGTGTTCCATCCCTCGCAAAGTCCTTCCCATGACCCCACTCCTTGTTTCTTCCAAGGGAGATGTTTCTACCTTTCTTTCACTTTTATGATGTGCTAACATTGGCCCAACAGGATAATGAAATATCATTTCCCCAATATAAGATGAGCTGAATTGAGGGACTTTAATTGTATATGTACCTTAATTCCTCTTTGCTATATAAACGAACATATTCACAGGTCTTGGGAATTTGGACTTGGTTATATGGAAGAATTAGTATTCTGCCTACTACAATCACCAACTGGTGCACTATTATGATTACATTTTCAGGAATGGAAAGATACTTATTTAAATAATATAACCTAAACAAGAGTAAATTATATATTGAAATAAATTTCCCACTCCCACAATAAACACACTTTTATTTTACCAACAGCTCTCTTAGCAAGGATAGGTACCTCTATCCTTCCAAAGTAAGAAAGATATGTTCTCCCATTTTGATAAAATTAACTCTGTGAGGTAAAAAAGAAGTTACTAGAATTGGTATGAATGGTACCAAGGAATACACCTCAAATTAGGAAATTAATTGGAGGTCCCCAAAGACTCAGTGGTCATTAATTCATTAAAAAGGGTCTAATTATTTAACCAAAAAGAATCAGAAAGAATATTGGTAAAATGTTAATGTTAGGGTTGACAGAGTATTAGGAACTTTCTAGGACAGTTCAAATCATATCAGGTAAAAGTCCATCCCAGTCTTAGCATATTTTTAAATGTAAAACTCAGTTTCTTGAAAAATAATTGGACTCTTAACCACATTACATAAATACTCAGATTGTTGCACTAGTGATCAGACTGTTAAAACAAATATAAAAAATACAGAGAAAATAATAATGGTAGCTTTTACTACAATAACAGAGTAGTATAGTGTATAAGCAGTCCAAAGAGAACATTAAACTCTGTAGGCGTAGAGCTAGAGTATGAAGCCATTTTCTTTGTTACTGTAGAAACAGGAAAATGTCACCTATTTTTAGAGCTCTGTTCCAAGATTCAAGCAGCCATGCTAGTTATCAGTATGCTTAAAGATGCCAGAAACATATGCCAAGTGACAGTTAGAAATTTAAGTCTGTAAGGTAATTTATTTCCTCTAGAACATTTTAATAATATGTATGTTCTGCCACTTATAATGCTATCTATGCAATTAAATATAGATCCTAAGTATACAAGTTATATAAACAAGTATTATTTTATGTACACATAATTTTTTTTAAAAGTTACTTCCACATCCAGTTTTTCAAGTGTATCACATTATAACACTCATAGCTATAAACACTGTAATTAACTTGGTATGTAGAAACTCAATCTGTTGTCCTCTGCTATCACTTAGCTAATTTCCTTCACCTTCAATAAACATCTACTAAAAGCCAAGCACCCCATTATGTTCTGAAATTCTAAGAATGGAAAAATATGATATTTAGTCCCAAGCTTGAATTAAATGCTACATTATAAAACAACTTACAGCAAACAAATGCTAATTAAAGAGCATTTCTCCAAAAATGAAAAGCTTGTTCCTATTCTTTGCCAAAAAACAAACATGAAGAACAGATTAATGTTTCACTGCAACCTCCTTTATGTTTGATACTTAATGAAGCTCCTCTTTCCAGTAAGAATCTGAAATCCATCTGTGCAACATATTTTACATGTTTGTGTTGAGGGAAAATCAGTAAGTTTAATATTTTTATAGCAATAATATAAACCACACAATTAATATAAATTATGGAGTTATCAAACTTGAATTATCAAGAGCAGCATTCACTCATTACTAAGTACCTATAACATGTTGATAATTCACTACCTTCAGTTTTTCTTTTCATATTTTAACTCAAAATCTACATTTTGAGGTTTTACGGACACACACCATTTGAGAAGAAAGTGATCTGGAAAATTATTCTCAGACTGAGATTTACTTTCCTGAATAATGCCATTGCCTCCTGTGTTCTGTAGATAGAGAGCTAACTGACAGTAACACATTTTTTGCAGCAGACACGTCCTCTCATTTGGAGTTCTTTTAGATACTATTGTTACACAGTCTTGGCTGATATATTAAAAATCAACTGGGTTGTCAGGCAAATTTTTCTAATTTAAATGCAAGAAAAATCAGTGTTGTTAAATTACAGTAACAAGTTGTTGTATTGATTAATTTGTTACAATTAGTGTCCATTGATGAACAAAACAAAAGCTTTAGTGAGCTAGAGCCGCTGCCTCCACAATACTCCAACATGCAGAAAATATGGCGCAGTATTTGAAAAGTACACATTCAAATAATCTGTTAATGAGGGACATTACCTAAATTAAATAAAAAGTTATAATTATTCAGAGGACTGCACTTCAAATTATTTAGATATTTTTAGGATAAGTAAAATTTAAGATTTTATTCTACTTATCAATTCTTCATTTTCCTTTCAGTGAAAGTTTTTGTTTTTTTGTTTTTTGTTTTTAATGTGCAACCATCCATTCTTTCCTTAAAGCAAAAGTGTAAAACATCCTGCAGGTCAGCTCTTAAGTTCACTTTAATGCTATAACTTGAGCACAAAGTAAATTCCTACCGTGGGCAGAGGACCTCATTTCTCAAGTGACTACAAGTATTGACTAGAACGCTGTGGAACTGCTATCTGCTGCTTTGCCCTAGGTTAAGGCTTATCATTGGGGCAATTTATATCCAATGATGCAGAAATCCAAAGGCTTAGTCTTTCTTCTTCTGATCAATACTGCAAGAGCACAGACCTCCTATGGTATGTAATGCTGATTTACATGACCATTCCCATTTCAAAGCCTCCAACAGGAAAAGAAATTATACAATCAAGACAGCATGTCTGTATTAAAATGAATTTCAATTAACTTGTACCTCTGCTAAATCCCATTTCCTCTGTCCCTGCAGGGACTTTTTCTTAGAAGTTTTCCCAATAAACATTTCATACTCAAATTTTCATCCCAATCTGTTTCCAGGGAAATCTAATAAATATCTGGTTTTTTTTTTTTTTTTTTTTAGGAAGAGAGATATTCCACATAACAAAACAGGGAGAAGATTTAAAAGTAACTTGTTAGCATTTCTCAGCAGACTTCATATAAGCCCTTGATTTCTTAGTTAAGGATTGCCAATGAAAATAAATATATTCTTTACACTTGATCTTAGCCAAAAGGCCGAGAAGCGATATAAATATACTCTTTTACATGTTTATTGCTATTGTAAGCAACAGGCAATCAATCCCATGCTCTTTTTTTTTTAAATCCCATGTTCTTTAAAGCTCTTTTCTACATTGACAATCTATTTGCTACAGCAATATCTTGTTTGGTAGTACTTTTTGGTTTTTCTCTGTGTAAAATGTATACAATGTATACATAACTGAATCTGTTTTATGGAACCATGAATTCTAATCAGGAAGTGATTCACATTTGTTTTTCAACAATCAAAACCAAAAATCTGGTTATGGAATGAGTTAAAATATATACGCTACCTTCAGTGTGCAATCACTATTAATTCTCCGTAACAGATTATATACATGCATACCCACCCACACTTCCCCTTCAGTGTGTAGCTCTAAGTACAGTTGCACTGAAGGAATGAATAAAACTTACATGATGCTTACACAGACCTACCACATTTATTGAAAACAGGAAAATGCTACAGGTTAGCATAAAAACATCTAGCATCTATTATTAGCTTCTGTGTGTTAAAAATTTGGAGGATAGCATGAAATAGGTTCATGTATAAGAAAGACCCACTTGGCAGGTGAGAGCTTATTTGAAGTCTCAGGTTGGCCAGCATTCATTCACATTAATTATTCTTTGTTTTATCTCCTTAATATTTTTGGTTTTCTTCTTTCTTTGCTTCCTTCCTTCACTCCCTCTCTTTTCTTTCCTTCCTTCACAAACATTAATTAAGCCTTACCCAATAGAGACTAAGAATTATATGGGTAGCACAAATACAGCTACCAACATGAGCATCCTCACACTGATTACTATCCATTCAAGGTAAGAAATAAGAGAAATGTCATTGGTTTTTTACTACATCTAGGAGAAGGCTTCCGGAGACAACTGTTCTTAAAGATGAGACCAGAAATATGGTTAAGGGTGCAGTTATTTTGGTAAGATGGAGTGACAGTGGTCGAAGATGAGGGAGGGCATTTCAAGCAAAGATTATACAGAAATTTATAATGCAGTTCTAACCATGCAGGTCGGATTGGAGATGGAAAACTGATTCTATGCGAATTGTATACCTAAATCTAAGTGGGTTGGAGCTGCAGTATAATTTGGATGTTGTAACCAGAGCTGAGGCCCAAGCAACAGAGACAAATAACTGTGGACTGAAATCTCTGAAACTGTGCGCCAAAATAAATCTTTTCTCTTTTGTTGATTATTGTATGTATTTGGTTACAGATAATGGAAAGCTGAATAACACAGGGGCTGACTGTGTGAGGGAGGCCCAAGAACCAGGAAAGCCAAAGTCTGATGAGAGAGAGAGAGAGAGAGAGAGAGAGAGAGAGAGAGAGACAGAGAAGGGGGAGAATATCTCGGACAGAAGGGATTGCTAAAGGGGAAGCATTGTCTGGAAGTTAAAACAGATTATGAAAGTTGTGTGGAATAGGAAGGGTGACTGAGTAGGGGAAAAATAAAATATAAATATTTTGGACTTTATCCTAGAAGCATGAAAAATATAGTTTTCTATGAGACATGACTTTTTTTTTCTTTTTTAGAAAGTATATATTCAGAAGGGAAATATTTCAGTAGGTCAATATTCAATATAGAGAGACATGTGTAATTGGTTGAGATAAAACTCACAAGAAGCCAAAGATAAATAGTCCATAGACACAGATATAAAACCAACTCATAGTAAAGACTGCAAGAAACAAAGGATTTCAAATCTCTCTAAGGTTATTATTAAATTTTTTTGTCAGCAGTGATTCTAATTTGGGATTAACCCAAAACACTGAAACTTTGGTGACTTTCTTTAATATATAATTATAAATCTAAAAATAAGAATAAATACAGATGTTTGCTAAGAACATAAAAAAGATAATGAAATGTATCTCCAAGTCAGTTCCCATCAGCCATGTCTGAGATCCGTCACAGCCTCCAGAGTCTCCCAACATGAGTGAAAGTATGGCAGAGGAGACGCCTAAGGGGAATCAACTTGTAGTCCAGATCAAATGTGGTAAACATCTTCCTTTTGGAAAATTTTACATACATAGGGCCATGGTGACACATTATTAGGACACTTCTAAAAGATCCAAAGGGAGAAACAAGTTGAATCTTAAGTTTCATAAGTGTTACTGTAAATCTACTTCCAGTTACCAAATGTCCCCATCTCTCAGGAAAGCTGAAAACTCCAATATCATCACAAATCTATAAATATTTTTGAATCAACCCAATCACTCAGAAAGATAATAGTTATCCCTAAAGAACTTGGAAGCAGCATTAAAACTCACTTAATGTTAAATTTAATGGCTTGTGATTCTTCTTCTATGTACATGACACAAAATAGTATTTTAAATTCCTTTTATATATCTAGTGGTTAATGCCCTGAAAGTAAAACATACATTATTTCCATTGTTTTTTAAAAATCAAAGGTTTAGATTTATACACAATATGTTATTCTGAGTTACTTTTAACTTTTTAAATGTTTAATATCCTGAGTATGTCTTGAGAAATATTTTATGTATTCTAAAGGTCTTTGAAAATGACTGAAGAAGTCACTGTTCATTGACTATTTTCTCCTGAGGCATTTGGGTTTAAGAGTAATTATCCTAAGTCACTTGTCCTTTTAAAAGTGCTTTCTAAATAGACACACCAGGAATCCTTGTTTTATAAGAGTACTCAAGAAAGAAATCTTTTTAAAATGAGTTCAAAGTTTATTTCCATTGAGTAGATGAGAAGGAATCAAATGGAGTAATCAGAATCAATTTTTTCAACATTTCAATGTTAGATTATAAAAAAAAATAAAAATGACTATATATTTAAAGGTAGATAAAGTTCATATCATCTCTAACTTTTTCACCAGAATTAGCTCACTACACATTTTCAGATATGATTATATCATATTATAATAAGATGATGATATTTATAAAATATCTCCAGATAGGGCATGTCTTTATATTTTTCATAATTTGAGGGTGTTTGATGCTTATGAAAAGTGTCAGGTTGACATCCCCATGTACCAAAGATCTCAGTTTGTGTTTTATATATATGCCTTGGGGAAGCACAGCCTCCGCAATGATCCCAGCCAACACAGTTACAACAGAGTAGTTTAAGCAGTAACCGGATGGCTCAAGGCTTGGCCTCTTTGCTGAATCTGTCAGCCAATGCACCAATTAACTCAAGTACAATTTTTATGATGTGTACCAGTTTCATTGGAAAGTGAATACACGGCAGTAGGTTTTACAGTTGCCTCAAGAAACAAAGAGTCTAAACTAATTGCAAAAGCTGTCACTACTGTCATTGAGCCATTGAGTTGAAAAGTTTACTGATCAATCTCTCAGTTTGCTTTGTACCTAAAAGTCATGATTTTGACTAAATTATACTATGTCTTTGATACAATAATATAAAATAAGGAGAAATGAAATGATTATATAAATGTACACCTTAAGGGTTTTATCTTTTTAATAAATTTCATTATATTAATGAATAGTCTTGTGATTCTCAGTTAAGCTCAATCTAATTGTTAAAATTCCTAATCAAGCTGCATTCAGCATTCATGAAAATGTAGTTTTCAAAATGTAAACATAATCTATATAAGATCTGTTTCTTGGAATTCATGATGATTACTGAAAAGACCAGAAGCATGGATGATTATTTTCTTTTGGTTATAAATATAAGCTGCATTTGTAGATCTATGAAACTAATATATAAGTGAAAAAACACTAAAGACATAGAGGAATTATTGTACTGGGCAAAGTTCTCTAGAGAAACAGATATGAAGTTAAAAAAAAAAAAAGAAAGACATTAACCAGTGGGCCGGGGATTTAGCTCAGCAGCTCGGTGGCCTGCCTTGCAAGCAAAGGACCTGAGTCCAATCCCCGGTACCACAAAAAAAAAAAAAAAAAGAGAGAGAGAGAAACAGATATGTAAGAGGAGATTTATTATGGAAACTGGCTCATGTGCTTGTGAAGGCCCAAAAGTCCCCCAATATACAGGCAGAAAATTGAAGAACCAGGAAAGTCAGTGATTTCATTTATTTAGAAGCTAAGAGCTTAAGGAGAAAGTACTACACTTTTGATTAAAAAAATGTACCTCAAACGCCTATGTGTTAAAATCTTGCACCAAGACCATGAAACTATTGGCAGTTGATGGAACATTTATGAATTTAAACTTCGTCAAAGAGTGCTAGGTCACTGGGGGCATACACTTGGAGGACAGATCACAACCCTGTGACCTACTCTGTTTCCCATTTCCAGGAAGCCATGAGGTAAACAGAGCACATCTCTGTTATTCAGTTTTGCCATGATACCCTGCCACCAGAGGCCCAAGCAACAGAGACAAACTGGACTGAAATCTCTGAAACTGTGTGCCAAAGTGTATCTTTTCTTTTTTGTTGATTGTTTTATATATTTGGTTACAGATAATGGAAAGCTGAATAACACAGGGGCTGACTGTGTGAGGGAGGCCCAAGAACCAGGAAAGCCAAAGTCTGATGAGAGAGAGAGAGAGAGAGAGAGAGAGAGAGAGAGAGACAGAGAATATATTTCATTTCAACCAGTTCAAGAAGAGAGAGATACAACTCATTCTTTTTCTTTTTATTATACTTGGACTTAAATAGATTGGATGATGCCCCCATATTGGTGAGGGTAGATCTTTACTCAGTCTACCAATTCAAATGCCAATTTCTCTCTGAAACAGTCTCACAGACACATCAAAAGTAATACTTTCCCAACTATCAAAGCATACCCACACCCACAAGTTGGTACATACATTTAACTCAGGCGTTACGTGAGTTAACTGTTGTATTAGAAGGGAAGAGGATTAGTTAACAGTTTACAGTGAAGAAGAGATAGATTCCTTCTGCAGAGTGTAGATGGAAGGAAAGTTTATATGCTTTTTGCTCACTTCCTCAGTGCATTGGTGGTTCAATGTTAATACGGTGACTACTGAAATCAGAATAGCAAGACAACCAACCAAGATCTTGCTAAGTTCAGAAACAAAGCCATCTGTGAAAAGGAACTAATGAGATATAACTAGAAAATCAAGAGAAATAGTTTCCTCTATCTCCTTACTTATTTGGTTAAAACATTATACTTTGAGGAGTAAAGACTCCTAGAAGAAGCAGTACTCAACCATGAGGCCTAAAGAATATTCCAAAGGTCAAAGTTATTTTATGATATGAACATCTGTGACCCCATTGAAATTTTTGTGTTGAAACCTAATAGCCAGTGTGATAGTCTTAGCAGATGTGGTTTTAGGATGATTAGATTCTAGGGCTAGAGCCTTTAAATGGAATTATTATCTTTATTTTTAAAAAGGCCCTAGAGAGTTGCTTTGCTTTTTCCATCATAGGAAGACCCAGAAACAACAGAAAGGCAGTATCTGTGATCTAATAAGCAGGCCTCCCTAGACACTGAGTCTGCCAGAAACTTGACCTTAGATATCCTAGCCTCTCAGACTATAAGAAATAAATTTATGTTATTTATAAATCACTCAGTTTATGGTGATGTTTTGTTAGGTTACCTGAGAAGACTAAGTCAGGCACATACACATTGGGGCAGTTATGTTAAATTTAAAATATTATTGAAAGATCAAGTGAACAAACCCAAGAGAAAAAGAAGGCAGAAAATAACTGTAGAAACAAAGGTCAATAATATAAACAATAACAACCGAAGAAATATCAATAGAAATATCAAATAAGAAAAGTATTCATGGGAAAGATCATTAAATTGGCCAAATCTTTGCAAAGAGTGATAAAAATAAATGACAACGTGCAAATAAAATTCTGAATTTAAAAGAAGTAATTGCAAATATGAGAAGACAAGTAGTTCTTTGAAGGATCAACTTAGGAATTGCAGCTTGGATCTCAAAAGACAGAAGCTGATTTCATTTAGATCGTGTTCAAATTGATTTGTTTCTTGTTTCTCAAATGAAAATACTAAGTAAGCATTTGTGTATATGCAACTGAAGTACACAAAATATGTTAGAGCTGAACATACATTTTTTGGAGGAAGTCATGGCATTGAAGATATTAGAAGTAGAAAAGATACTGTAAATGCTTTACCTTAATTTTATTTTAGTAGACACTCTCCAAATAGCTAAGGTGACTTGTTTAGTTAGCAACATCAGTCAGGCTGGGAGTCAAGTGTGGATACATTATATTTAAATCCAGAGATATTAACTTAATATAGAGCTGACTTGCAGTGATGTTCTACATCCAGTAATACTATTCTAGAATCTAAAAAATACATGTTGAGATGCAAAATAATGTGAGGGATAAGGTTGATTTTATTTAGTGAAATTTCAAAAATGTGACTTTCATTCTTGCTCACAATTTAAATATTGGATGACAAAGGCAGCTGACAGAAGAGATAACATAAATGATGAAAGAATACAAGCTGAGTTTGACTAACCTTGAGCTAACTGGCTGACTTGAAAAAAATAAGTATCTGAACCAACTGACAATTTTAAATGGAGGTAATACATTCATAGAAAGTGACTAGAGAAGAATCAAGCACAATAATAAGTTCCCACTCTAGTAACTGCAGGTTTATTAGTTTAAAACAGACCTGTTGAGGTAAGTTATTCCTACAGTTTTCACACTGAAAGAGTATTCTGAAACTTATGGTCTAGAAGAGCCAAAGCAATGAGCATGCTAAGAGAGACAAGAATTACCCAGGTGTGTAGCTATTACCTGAGGATAACTTTGTGTTCAACAAGTTTCTTCCTGTAAATAAAACAAAACATTACTATTGATGAATTCAGTAGTTCCTCCAAAAGCATGTATGTAATGCTTGAAATAGAATTGATCTATAATGGGTGAAGGGAGGGCAGGAGTATGGGGAAAAAATGAGAACCAAGACCTGTCATGTAAAGGTACAAGAGCCCAATGATGAATGTAACTGTACTGTATACCTAGAATGTACCAATAAACTCAATGAGAAAAAAAAATTATTCATAACTAGTGGAAAACCAACCTAGAGATAAAAACATAGTTTTTCTATAAAAGCTTAAAAATAGTGTAGAAATTTGCAGATTAAGAAAAGAGATTCATTCTTACCTGTAAAAGTAATTGCATCCATCCTTGTCTCCCTAGCCTTTAATCCATTATAAATGCTGTGATTGTTCAAGAGGATCATGATTCAGTTTCTCATGTCAACTATGAGATGAAGAGTGGACAAATTTAATTTCCTTTTATAATGATTTCAATAAATGCAGCCGGGCTTGGTGGTGCACACCTATAATCCCAGCACTCAGGAGGCTGAGGCAGGAGGATCACCATGAGTTCGAGTCCAGCTTGGGCTACAGAGTGAGTTCCAGGTCAGTCTCAACTACATAGTGAGACCCCGTTTCAAAAAAATAAAACAAAACAAAACAAAACAAATCAATAAATGTACATTACATTTGTAGTGATCACACCACAATATGGCATAAAATCTCAGGTGAGCTACTCAAGCCCTGCTGCTCCACAGCTGAGCTTGGCTAAAGGACAGTCTGGCCAAGACCATTTCAAACATTGTGATGATTCTAGAAAGTCTGTGTTGAAAAATCAGACAGACAAACAAAATGCAGATTTACAACTAAATCATGGTAATCGTTAGCCTGTCCCAGTTTGAAAATGGATGTCTTCTTATATCACATGTATCAAGTAATAGATTAGATATTCATTCTTTGGGCTTCACATCCACTCCATGAATTTATGATGCTGTAGTTCATTCAGTGTTATATAGTGGTTTCTCTCTGGCCTTTCAGATGTACTCTGCCCCAAAGTAATGTAACAACATTTGATCCAGTTAAGCAGAAATGGTTTATCCTTCCTGGTTGTATAATCCACAAATTACAGCATTTTCTTTTACTGACTAAACATATTATGTAATAAAGTCTCCTTGAAGGAATTCCTGGCTATTATTACCTCTTAACATTCCTATTTCCTGAATAGTTAACATAATTTGGGGAACATATTTTTAATTATATCACACATTGTCACATACTAGTTATAGTGATGATTTACAAGTAAACATACCAGTTCTCATTAATCAAAGCAAGAAGGAAAATCTTTTAATTAGGTATTAAGTAGCTTGTAAAATTTCTGGGAAAGGTAGAATATTAGGACACCAGAAAAGAAAAAGCCAAGCAACAAGAACCTAAGCCCAAATCCTGCAAACTGTGTTAGTTTTGTGATGGTACCATGGCCTGCTATCGTCACCATACCTTCTGGAATGAACCTAAAGCTGGCATTCCCAACATTAATGGCAGCAGGCCTTGGTGCTGTGTTTGCTGGTCCTGCCACTCACAGGAATGGACACTGCTGCCATCCTGCTCTCCCAGAGGTAATTCTTTATTCCGTGCATTTAAAATTCATTTGTTCACTTTCAAACTCTGAAGAAATTCATCTAATCAGCCACTGGCAGGCCATTGTTTATGCCTTAGTTCCCAGGGGAGAGAGAAAATAAATGGATAAATTTCTTCCTAGACTCACAAACCAGAGAATTCCTCAGAAGTACACAGACAAAAGAGTGGCAAATGTACACAATATAGAGATCAAAAAATATAGTTATTGAATAAATTAATAGATGAGTCGATGAATGAATTAAGAAGTTAACAGCTCACCTTGCAACAACAACACACACACACACACACACACACACACCACAGTAAAAAACCACTTCAAAAAGCACAGCTTCATACTATAATACAGAGATGGCAAAGGTCAATTATGCCTATTAAATTTTATTTTTGTGTGGTTAATCACTGAATACTATTGGTTTCTGTTCTAAATGACACATAAAAGTTATACATATTTATGTGGTACCATTTGATGTTTCGATGCATTGGTGAATTGCTTCATATTTGAATCATAGCAATTATTGTAACTATCTCTTCAAATACTACTTCTTAATAGTGAGATCATTCAAAATTCTTTCTTGTTTTTATAAGATATATAATCCATTGCCATTATCTATAGTCACTCTAAGATTAGAGCTCCAGAACATATTTCCCCCATTTAATAAATTTTATTTTAAATACAGTAACATTAAATTTTATTTTTAAAAATAGCTATTAAGATGCTGAAGAGAAGAAAAGAGATACAAGCTTGCAATATAAAGAAAACTGCAAGGTACCTACTCCTTGCTCTAGTCTATACTCTTTAGAAATGTAGGCCTACTTGGCGAGTGAAATTGCAATAAATAGCTGATCACTGATAAAGCTAATGTCATGGCTTATGTTTAGATGTCCCCCCAAAACCTAATGCTTCCTCGGGGGGGTTGAATCTAGAGTGTGTGATTGATTCATGGGGCTAGGCCCCAGGGCACTAGGTTTAAGGGTGTCAGTACTACCTCCCCTAAGTAGCTTGAACAAGATAAAAGGGGCAGAGAAATGTCTGTTCATCTCTTTCTGAGACGTTTCTCACAAACCACCAACAGCATGATCAGACAACCCACAATGTGGGAAAAAAATTTTTACCAGTTGTTCCTCAGACAAAGGTCTATTACTTAGAATATATAAAGAATTTTTAAAAATCAGACCTCTCAAATTTAAAGATGCAATCCTAAAATGGGATCTGAAATGACCAGACATTTCTCAAAGAAGTAGAAATACAAATGAATGTATGAAAAAAATGTTCAACATCACTGGTCATTTGACACATGCAGATGAAAACAACACTAAGACTCCACCTCACCCCAGAAAGAATGGCTGCTGTCATGAAATCAACCAACAATAAATGCTGAACTGCTTATAGCATGTTTGGGGCAAAACCAATATTGTGGGCTCTGGCAGTTCAGAATTTACCTTTGACATTGTCTTAGGAGCCTAAGTCAGTGGCGGCAAACCTATGGCCGGTGTGTTATTGTGTTTTAGTTTTAAGATAAAAGTTGTTAATGTATGAGTTGTTTTTTTTCTAAACTAAAACTTCAGTATTTAGGCCTAACTGCAGTGTTTACCCTTTGTGATAAATAAGTGGCTTTTGGGTTGCATTTTGGCACTCTGTCTCTAAAATGTTCACAATCACTGGTCTGAACTATAGTGAATACATTCTGCAATTACAGGAAACTCTCTTTGTCTACCTCAAGACCAAGTTATATGTACTTCTGTGCTCCATTCATATCTATTTTACTGTGGAGAGTACTGGTTCTGAAGTTCCCCATTCAGTTTTCTGTACACTGTGTAGGTTTTAAGCTCCTCACAGGAAACAAAGTTTCCATCCTGTGTTTAAGTATCTAGGATAAGGTTTGTAACCTTGATTAACTACATTTGTTGAATAACCGAATGCCATTACAATGTTAGCAAGAACATGTTACTTTCAACAATATCAAACTATAAGGAGGGAGAGTAGTTTTTGTTTTCGTTCTGTTTTTTGGTGTTTTTTTTAGTAGTATGTGTTTGTAGTTTGTGCTGTTTATATTGATTCTGAGGAGTGCTTACGTGTGCATACTAGAGCTTGTTTCTTTTTCCTTAGTCCCCTCCACTTCTTCCCCTTCCCTCCAGGTCTCTCCAGTCCCTGTCCCATTTTCATTCTTGTTGATGTATCATTGCTCGTGCTGTGGTATATAGCATTCACAATGAGATTATTATGCTATTGAACATGACATATCTTTATTCTACTCATTTCCCCTACCCTTCCTCCTTACCCCTTGCCATTGGTCTACTTCTCTACCGCAAGAGAGCCATTCCTTTGTGCCCTTCGAGCCCTCTTTTATCATTCCTTTCATCTGTACTTTGCCTTACTCAAATCATATGGCATTCAAGCATGTGTGCCCGATTTATTTCACACAGCATATTTTTTGGTGCATGTTTTCCTATAAATGTGTCAAACTTGTCATCTTTCATAGCCAAGAATTATGCCATTATGTATCAATACCACATTTTCTTTATCCAAACATCTGGTAATGGGTATACAGGCCGCTTCCAGGATTTTGCTATAATAAAGTGTCATGCTATAATATTGGTATGCATGTATTGCTGTAGTGTGATGACTCAAGATCTTTGGAGAAGATACCTATCAAGGGATATCTGGGTCATATGGAATTTCTAATTCCAGTTTTTGGAGAAATCTCCATACTGATTTCGATAATGGTTGCATTAGTTTACAATCCCACCAAAAATGAAGGTGGGTTCCTTTTTCACCATAGACATGCCAGCGGTTTTTATTGTTTGAGTTCTTAATGACTGCCATTCTTTCTCGTGTAAAAAGGAATCTTAGTGTTGTTTTAATTTGCATTTCTCTAATGGCCAGAGATGTTGAACATTTTTTTTATTTATTTTTGACTATTTGCATTTCTTTCTTGAAGAAGTGTCTGTTCATTTATCTTGATTATTTCTTAGCTGGGTCTTTAATTTTATGTGATTTAATTTTTTATTCGTTCTTTGTATAGTCTAGACATTAGTCCTCTGTCTAAGAAGTAGGTGGCAAATTTTTTTCCCATTATGTAGGTTCTCTTTTCAACTCTACTGATCGATTATTTTGCTGTACAGAAGTTTTTTAGCCTAACGTAATCAATTTGTGGATTCTGGCTGTTATTTCTTGTGCAATTAAGGTTCTGTTTAGAAATTCTTTCCCTACACCTATGTCTTTTAGTTTTTCATCTATTTTATATTCCAGCAAGTTTAATGCTTCTGTTTTAATGTCTAGAGCTTCAATCCATTTTTATCTTAATGTAGTAAATGGTGAGAGATAAAGGCCCAGTTTCATTCTTCCATAAACAGATAACCAGTTTTTCTAGCATAACTTGTTGAAGTTGCTGTCTTTCCTCCAACATATGCTTTGGGGCCCTTTGTCAAAGATCAAGTAGTTAAATGTGTTGGAGGAAGTTTCTATATCTTCAGTTCTGTTCCTTTGAGTTATGTATCAGTTTATGTTCCAGTACCAAGTCATTTTTATCACTATTGCTTAATAGTGCAGCTTGAAGTCAGGTACTTTTCTGCCCTTTGATTTGCTCTTGTTGCCCAAAGTTGCTTTTGTATGCAGAGTCTCTTCTGGTTCCATATAAATTTTAGGATTATTTTCTCTAAATATGTAAAATATGTGGTTGGTGTTTTGATTGGTACAACATTGAATGTGTACAAAAGTTTTGAGAGTGTGGTAATTTTGACAATACTCATTCTGCCTATCCCAAAGCAGTGGACATCTTTCGACTTTCTGAAGTCCACTTCAATATCCTTTTTCAGAGGACTCTTATTTCCCTGGTCTTTCACTTCCTTAGTTAAATTAATCCCTAGGTATTTTGTTTACCTTGAATGATACTTATCTGTGAATGATATTGTTTTCATAATTTCATAATTCCTTCTCATCCTGTTCATTGTTGGTATACTCAAATGCTAATAATATCTGTGTGTTAATCTTGGATGCTTCTCTATTGCTGAGGTTTGCATTAATTCTAAGAGTTTTTGGTGGAGTTCACTGGATCTTCCATGTACAGTATCATGTCATTTGCAAATAATGATAATTTGAGTTCTTCCTTTCCTATATATCCATTTTATTTCTTTATCTTGCCCAATTGCTCTAGCTAATGTTTCCAGTACTGTGTTGAATTGAAGAGGTGATAATGGATATCTTTACCCAGTTCCTGATTTTAGGGGGAGTGCCTTTAGCTTTTCCACATTTAGTATGGTGTTGGCTATTGGTTTGCCATAAATAGCTTCATCATATTCAGATATGGTCCTCTCATACTTGTTTTCTTCAAGGCTTTTATCATGATAAAAGGGCTGAATTTTGTCAAAAGCCCTTTCTCCATCTATGAATATGATAAAATATTTTTTATCTTTCTTCTGTGAACATGATGCATTATATTTATTGACATATACGTTGAACAATATTTACATCTCTGGGATGAAACGTACTTGATCATGATTTATCTTTTTGATAATATGCCTACTTGATCATGATTTATCTTTTTGATAATGTGCTACATTTTATTTACTAATATCTTGTGGAGGATTTTTAAATTTATGTTTATTAAGGAGACTGACTTTTAGTTTTAAATTTTAGTTGGGTTTTAATATGTTTTAGGGAATTGGGGTCATACTGGGTTCTATAAATGAATTTTGGAGTGCTCAATCTCTTTTAATTTCTTTGAAGAGCTTGAGGAATACTGGTAAATATAAGATCCTTAAAGATTGGTAGACTCCAGCAGTGAATCAATGAGGTCCTGGGCTTCTTTTTGTTGGTAGATTTTGTATTACTGTGAGTGACAATTTCATTGTTTGTTATTGAGTTCTGAACACATTTATGCTTTCTTGAGTTAGTTTTAGTACTATGTATCTGTCAAATAATCTGTCCTTTTTTCAAAATTTGCTAATTTTTTAAATATAATATTTCAAATTAGTTACTATCTTCTGGATTTCCATAGTGTCTGTTGTGATTTCACCTTTGTTATTTCTAACACCATTAATGTGAGTCATTTCTCTCTTTCTCTTGGTGAGTCTGAGTAAGGCCTTAAGTATTGTATTTATTCTTTCAAAGTACCAGCTCTTCATTTTATTTTTTTTCACTGTTGTCTCAATTTACCTTACTTCTCCTCTCATCTTTATAATTTCCCTCCTTAATTTTGGTTTTGGGTTGGTTTGTTGTTGTTTTTCAAGTATCTTAAGATGTTTTTGTAAGGTTATTTATTTGAGCTTGCTCTATTTTCCTCATGTGAGCATAGATTATGTTGAAATTTTTTGATAGAACTGCCTTTACAATATCTGAGAGATTTTGGCAAGTTGTACAATCATTAACTTTCAGAATTTAAAAACATTATTTGATTTATTCTGTGAGCTATTATGTGTTTAAGATTATGTTCTTTTAAGAGCTTTTGTTTTTTGCCAAAATTTCTTCTGTCATTGATTTCTATGTTCTTTGCACAGAGGTCTGATAGTATGCATGGGGTAATTACAATTCTTTTATATCTACTTATCAAGCTTTGTAAACTTGTATGTCACCTATTTTGAAAAAAAAATGTACCAAGTACTGCTGAAGAGAATGTATACTCTGTTTTATTGAGGTGTACTTCTGTTTATATCCATTATGTTCATATTTCAGGGGTTGTGGTTCAAATCTTATTTTGGGGGGACAGGTTGGTTAGTTAATTTATCTCTATGGGGTGTTAAAATTTCCTACTACACAGGAGTCAGTGTTCATTTGACCTTTTAATTTCAGCAGGTTTTTGATTTATGAAGACAGATGTTCTAGTATTTGGTGCATGTATGTTCATCACTGTTATCTCTTCTTATTGGATTGTTCCCTTAACTAGCGTGCAGTGACCTTTATTGTCTCTTCGAATCATACTAGCGTGCAGTGACCTTTATTGTCTCTTCGAATCAGTTTTAGTTTGAAGTTTACCATGTCTAATATCAGAATTGATAACCTTGATTGTTTTTTGAGTCTTGGTGCATGAAATTGTGTTCCACACTTTAGTTTTTAGTCTATGAATATCCTTTTTCTGTTTGCATATTTTTAAATTTTTTGAGTTAATTTTATTAATACATTTTAGGTATACAATATAGTAACATTCATCATTGGAGATTTGTGCCTTTATATAATCTATATTGGTTCTTATTTTTCCCTATTCCCCTGCCCTTCTTTCATCCCCTCCACTCCCCCCTATTTACAAAGACTTTGTTTCCATTGTTTCAAAAGAAGGGAATGAGAATATGAATATCTTTTTTAATTAGATGTGTTTCTTGAATGCACCAGACTGTTGGATTTGGGATTTTATTCAATCTGTGTCTTTCACTTGTGAAATTTTGGCCATTAACGTTGACATGTATTACTGAGATATGTTGGTTATTTGCTATCATTGCTTTCTTTATCTGTTGGTGAATTCTTTTTATTGTCCCCATGTATTTTGTTCCTGTTAATCCATCGTATTCACTAATTTCCTCTATATTTTTAACTCTGTCAATCTCATTATTTCTTTTAAAACTACTTCTATTTTCTCAAGAGGTGGTTTAGTACTTGGGTATGTTTTAAGCTTTTTTTTTTTTTTACTGGAAACACTATATTTTTCCACCTATTTTGAAGTATACCTTTTCTGGATAGGTTAATCTGAGTTGGGAGGTATTTGCTCTTAGGGAAATACTTCATACTCTTCTTGCTTTTAGGATTGTGTTAGAAGTTTGCTGTGAATCTACTTGGTTTATTCTTTTATGTGATTTTTGTTTTTCTCTGGCTGCTTTTAAAGTTCTGTTTCTTTGCTAGGTATTTGGTAATTCAATAGAGACATGACTTTGTGAGATTCTTTTTTGTCATAATTTAGTGTTCTATAAACATCACTTACTTGTATTTTACACTCTTTTCTTAATTTTTCTCCTGTGATTTCTGTAAACATGTTAGTAAATCTATCTATGCTATCTTCTGATTTTTATCTAACTCCAATAAGGCTTAAATTGGTCTTCTTATTGTCATCTATTAGCTGCTAGATACTCTTCTGTCCTATATTTTCTCTTTGGCTTCTTTGAGTTCTTTATTGTAATTCACTATTTTGTTTTCAATATGACCCTTTGTCATTATATTAGTCATTTCTGCAATATATGAATTCTATACAGGTTTTATTTCAGGGATTTTTGTCTGACATCTTTTAAGTATTTTGTATTCTTGTTGAATATGTCATTCAAATTTTGAACTGTTTTGGTTAGCTCATCCAATTTTTTACCTATGTGCTTGAAAATCACTGTGGGCATATAAATGAAACTGTTGTGACCTTTTTATTTATTTCCTCTTTTAATGCATTAATATTCTTCATGCTTTATATAAACTTTTCATAGATTTCTACTGTCTGGTATTTGTTTTCTTTTCATTTCACTTTGTGACCGCTTGTTCTTCCTTGAGAGGATTGAGTGAATTCATCTATTTCCATACTTCCCTGTGCTCTTTAAATATCTGTGGATAAATGTAGATATAGATAATATAGATATAAATATTTCTCCTTTTTCTCTCCTTTTATTCCAGAGATATGGAGATAGAGATATCCTTCTTTTCTCTTCTCCTTTGTTTTTGGATATTGCAGGAGAAAGGCTAGAGGAGTGGAGAGAATTTGTGGTTTGTACGGAGATTTTTAGCAGGATGTTGCCTCCCTGTGAATAACTTTTAGCTTTGTATGTCTAGTGCTAATTTTTACTCCTTCTGCTATTTACATGAAGTGATTTGGACTTTGTCCCTAAATTTTGCTGAAATAATTATGTCTGCCTAAACAGCATCCATAAATTTAATCTTATAAAATTACGACAGTTCTTGCAGTTATATGTGACCCCTCCCCTCATCTATCCAGCTATGTGGTGTGGGGAGGAGGGAATAAGGCAGGGAGCAAAGGATCCTAATAATAGTAAAGGTGTGCTATATATTTAGATGGAGATAACATAAAAATGGTACAAAATTGGTAGTGAGAAATGGGGATGGGAAATGATACCATGACTGATAAAAACATTAGAGAAAAAGTTATTGAGAGACAAGTGAAAATAGTGAGAAGAAATAGAAAAATTGAGAAAAAAAAAGATCAAGAAAAAGAAGTTTTAGGCAAAATGATATGGATAAAGATAGGAGGGGTATAAAGGGAAAGGGGAGAACTCCCTATCCTGCTATGAAGTATTTTGCAGGGAAAAGGCACATTTATTAAAAAGGGTAAAATACGGGGCTAGAAATGGGGGCAAGAAGGAACAGAAGGAGCTCCCTTCTGGTTCCCAGATAACCTCCTCTCCCTTTGACTCCTCTCTAATATACTGTTTTCCAGAATCTAGACACTGTCTTGGAGAACCTGAGTGATGGGCACTCATTACTTCACCATTTTTCTTCCTTTAGAAGCCTATATTTAAACAGTAGCACAAATCTGTACTATCGTTTAGACTTCTAAATTGAACTTCATGACGGGGGAGGACCAGAGCAGTGCAGCTGCAGGCAGATCCCAGTCAGGGGCAACTGAGACACACAGACCTAAGCCAAAGGCCTGCCAGAAAAGACCCGCATGGGTGCACAAGAATCAGCCAGAGGCCCACCCCATAGCATCAGTAAGTGCATGCAGACACTATCCAGAAGCCTGCTCAGACACCAGGGACTGGGATGCACAGCCCCAAGCCAAAGGGCCTCCCAGACAACAGCTACTTAGGGGCCCTAGCAGGAGGCACACCTAGATACCATACCAAGTGTACACAAACAGCAGTCAGAAGCCCATCTGGACAACAGATCAGCTCAGGGATCCAGAAGGTCACCATTCTGAACACAGGAATTAGTGTGTTGACAATTAAAGTCCAAAAGAGCAAATTGCCTCAACAAAGGCACACCAGGTTGCATCTGTTGAAATAAGGAGACACATAAACAAGTCTCAAAACCAGACTTCCAGATTACCTAAGGCAGCTCCAAAGGGAAATGAGATGGAACACTCATATTCAACCACATGGACTCCCTAAACTAGCAATGAAATAGAATTTAAAAAAATGAAATCAGAAATAATTTATCAGATAACAGCAAAGATTGTGCCCATAGTGCAAGACATGATGAATAAATCTAGAGCATACAGAAATTTAAAAAGAAATACAGAAGCTGAGGGACATGATGGGATTACAACATAGGAAACAAATAGAATCCATAAAACATATGCAAACAGATTTCCAGGAGATTAAAAACTCCATTGAAAGTTTACACAGCAGAATATATCAATGTGAGGACAGAATTTCATATATACAAAGTAGGATTGAAATTAGTGATCAGGAAAATAAAATTTTCTTAAAAATAGTAAGGGATCACAAGAAACCAATCCAGAAGCCGCTAGATGACACAAAGAAAAATAACAAAAAACTGATTAGAGTCAATGAAGAAATGAGAGAGAGTGCAGATGATGAAAAAAATGTTCACAGAAGTAATAGCAGAAAACTTCCAAAGTAGGGGAAACGAACTTGATATACAGATAAGTGAAGCATATAGGGCTGCAACTATCTGTGATTAAAATAAACAAAAAAAATCTACACAGAGTGTTCCAGAAACCCAACAGAAGAACAAAATTCTACAAGCAGTTAGAGAGAAGAAGTAAATCACATACAAAGTAAAAACCATCCAAATCACAGCAGATTTCTCAATACAAACCGAGGCAAGAAGAGCTTGGAGTGATGTATTTCAAGCCTTAAAGAAAAACAGCCTCCAATCCAGATTGACATAACCTGCAAAACTATCTTTCAAAATTGATGCAGAAATAAGATACTTTCTTGTAAAAGAGCACTTTGGGAACTTTATGAATACTAAACCAGCACTCCATTTTTTTAAACAATATCCTAGGAAAAGACAATGAGGGTCACAACCCTATGAAGCCCAGAAGAATGAATCCATCAGGCACAAGAAATTAAATGCAAAGGGGGAGAATCCAACAAAAAGAGTCATGAAAAGGATAAGTCAATATATATGTTATAACATTGAATGTTAATGATCTCAACTCACCAATAAAAGCAATACACCAGCAGAAATGGACAAGAAGCAAGACCCAACAATATTCTGCATACAAAAAGCACACTTAATTCAAAATGAAACTCACAGACTGAAAGTTAAAGGGCGGAAAACAATACTCCATGCAACAGGAACCCCCCAAAAAGCAGGAATAGCTATCCTGTTTGCAGATCAAGTGGATTTCAAACCAACATCAATCAAGAGAGAAAAAGAAGGTCACTACATCCTTGTAAAGGGAACAATCCAAAAGGAAGAGATGAAAATCATATATATATATACACCAAACACTAATGTGCCCAACTATATAAAACAAATACTAATGAGCATGAAAATTCAAATAAGCACCAATACCATAGTAGTGAGGGACCTCAATAAACTACTGTTACAAATGTTCTACAAGACATTTAGACATCAACTAGATAAAAATAAACATTGAAATACTAGAATTCAATTAAACTCTTGAAAAAAATGAACTTAACAGTTGTTTACATTATGTTCTAACCAATAAATGCAGAATAAACATTCTTTGCAGCTGCACATGGGCCATTCTCCAAAATAGATCACATCCAATCACATAAGTAAGTGCAAATGAATCAAAGTAACCCATTGTATATTAGGAGATTATAGTGTGCTGAAATTAGAGATCAATAGTAAAGGAAACCACAAGAATTTCCTAAAAATATTGAAAATGAACAACACACCTAATGAATGAAACCAAAGACCTCTACTCTGAAAATTAAAACACTATGAAAAAAGAGATTGAAGATGATATCAGAAAATAGAAAAACATCCTTGCTCCTGGGTAGGAAGAATCAAAATAGTGAAAATGGCCATAATTCCAAAACTGCTGTATAGATTCAATGCAATCCCAATTGAAATTCCAGCAGTATCCTACATAGAACTAGACAAAAGAATAAAAAAATACATTTGGAACCAGAAGAGACCTAGAATACCAAAAGTATTTCCAGGCAATAAAGATAAGGTAGGGGGTATCATAATCCCAACCTGTAACTATACTGCAATGCTACTGTGATAAAAAGAGCGTGGTAACGGCAAAGAAACAGATCCAAGGATCAGTGAAACAGATTAGAGGATGCAGAAACAACTCCAGATGTACTCAGCTAGCTCAATTCTGACAAAGGAGCCAACCACCCTTTGTGGAGGAAAGACAGCCTCTTTAATAAATGCTGTTAAAACTGTATTTCATCTTGTCAGGGATTTAAAATAGACCCATATCTTTCACCATGCACTAAACTAAAATCTAAATGGATTAAAGATATAAACATTAAAACAGAAATACTAAACTTGCTGGAAAATATGTTAGGCAGAATTCTTGAATATACTGGCATAGGAAAAGACTTTATGAACAAATCCTCAGAACTAGTATAAAGAATCAACAATTGGGATTTCATCTTTTTAAAAAGTTTCTGCATGGCCAGAGAAATTACAAGCAGAGCTAAGACAGCTCTTACTAACTGTTCTTCAGACAAAGGTCTAGTACCTAGAATATATAAAGAACTCAAAAAAAAAAATCAGACCCCCCCTCAAATATAAAGACCCAATTCAAAAATGGGCATCTGAAATGAATGGGCATTTCTCAGACAAAGAAATAAAAGCAGCAAATAAACATATGAAAAAATGTTCAATATCACTGGTCATTCAAGAGATACAGATGAAAACAATAATGAGAATCCATTTCATTCTACTGAGAATAGCTGCTATCAAGAAATCAACCAATAACAAATTCTGATGGGGTCATGGGGAGATAGGAATCCTTCTTCATTGCCGATGGGAGTGCAGACTGGTGCAACCACTGTGGAAATCAGTACAGAGATACGTCAAAAAACTAGGATTAGAAATCCCATTTGACCCAACTATTGCTCTGCTGGATATCTTCCTAAAATAATAGAATCATACCACAATGATATATGTTCACCCAAGTCTATAGCAGCAGAGTTTGTAATAGCTAAAATTTGGAAACAGTCCAATTGCCCATTAACTGGAGACTGGATAAAGAAGATGTCGTTCTTTTTTTAAAATGGAGTACTAGCTAGCCATAAAAAATGAGAAACTAGAGATATTTATAGCTAAGAGGATGCACATTGAGGCCATACTCTTAAGTGAAATTAATTAGTCACACATGTGTAAATACCAAATAGTTTCTCTGGTGTGAAAAATAAAAGGTATAAATAAGGATCAAATGTATAATTAATATTATGTACCAATAAACTTAATACAGATTTTAAAATACCCAACACTCTCAGAAGAGAAGAGGTTTAATTTGGCTCACATTTTTTAATTAATTATTTTTATTGGTACATTTAAGGTATACAATATAATGATATTCATCTCTGTAAATTTTCACCTTTACATAATCCATCTTGGTTCTCATTTTTTTTCCTATTTTCCTGCCCTCCCTTCAACCCCTCCACCCCTTCCTAGCTATAAAGACCTCCTTTCAATTTTTTTCTCATATTAATTCCATTCCCCCTTTCCCTTCCCCCTCCCTTCTGCACCTTTTCTTCCTATTTCACATTATCTATTATACCTTTTAGTCCTTATTTACACTTTTAGTTTCTCACATTATAGAAACCATTCAGTATTTACACATATGCATCCCATTTATTTCACTTGAGTATCACTTCAATGTGCACCCATTTAGCCATTACTGTCTATAGTTTCTCATTCTTTATGTCTCCATCTTAATTTTTAAAAACTCACATGTTCTTTATCCAGTCTCCTGTTGATGGGCAATTGGACTGCTTCCAAGTTTTAGCTATCATAACTTGTGCCACTATAAACATGGGTGCATATGTATCAGTGTGGTGTGATTCTTTTAATTATTTGAGGAAGATGCCCAGTAGGCAGATAGCTGGGTCAAATGGGACCACTAATTGCAGTTCTCTGAGGTATCTCCATACTGATTTCGACAGTGGCTTCACCAGTCCATAGTCCTATAAGCAGTGGAGCAGGATAACTCTTTCCTCACACTTCCCAACATTTGTTATTGGTTGATTTCATGATAGCATTTTAGGTATACATTATTATAACATTCATCATTATATTTTGTACCTGTACATGGTACATCTTGATTCCTATTTTTTCCCATTCCCCTTCCCTCCCTTCCACCCCTTCATCCCTCCATATTTACAAAAGCTTTGTTTCCATTTTTTACTGCTTTTCTCACCCTCCCCAGTTTCCCCTCCCCTTTGCACACAATCTCAAGGGATTCAGCACATGCTAAGTTCGCCATCCAGCACAGTGGAAAGGCATGGGAGGGGAAACCTAGTTAACACATGGGAACCCGAAAGCAGAGAGAGAAGGTGAAAAGCAAGAAGGAGATGTACCCTTCCAGGGGACCCTCCAGAGATTCACCTCTTCCAACCAAGCCTCATCTACTAGCAACACACTGAGCTATGAACTTATCAATGAATTAATTTACTGATGAGGATAGCATCATTTAGCTATGAACATCAATGAGTTAATTCACTAAGATGGGATCATTTGAATGTGATATAATCACATTCAAAATACCCCACCTCAGAGTACATGAAACTTCTGTGGGACATTTTAGATCTAAACCACAACAATGGAAAACACTAGGGTGACTAAAATAATGATGGCTTTAGTGTTGACTCCTTTTTGCACATACTTAGAAAACATAGGTGCACCCAACCCACTCTTTTTAAGAATTTATATTTTTAATTGTTGTAATTGACCTGAGAAAAGACACCCTAACCATCTATAACCTTTGTATTAGAAAGATAAAATGAAATATTCAATTCTGAAGACACTTCTTCAAAGTTGTCATCAGAGTAGAAAACTTAGTGCCCTTTAAGGAAAATAATAATAATGAATAAAGTAATCTTATTTGCTATGAAGAGATCAGTACCTCTAAAGGTGACAGCAACTGGTCATCTCCAAAAACAGGCTGATTAATTGAAGCCATATTTTAGGCAATAATTTTCCAAGAGAAACAATATAAATATATTTTAATGTAAAACTCATCAGTTGGAGACTGGATAAAGAAGATGTGGTTTTTCTATAAAATGGAATACTACTTAGCCATAAAGAATGAGAAATTAGAGTCATTCATAGGAAAATGGATACATATTGAGGATGTAAGTGAAATAAATAAGTCACACATGTAAATACCAAACAGTTTCTCTGGTGTGAAAAACTATAATGGTACATAAAATCCTAATGATATAATTGACAATGTGAAATAGGAAGAAAAGGGATAGAGGTGTAGGAGAAATGTAATATATGTAGTGGAAAGGTAATAAGGGAAAATGAAAAAAGATGAGAAAATAAAAAAATGGAAATAAAGAGTTTGTAAATAGGGAAGGGAGGAGGGGGTAAAGGGAAGGCAGGGATAAAGGGGAAAAAATGAGAACCAAGACCTGTCATGTAAAGGTACAATATCCCAATGATGAAGTAACTATACTGTATACCTAAAATGCACCAATAAACTCAATGAGAAAATAAATCAATAAAAGCTTAAATTTTTAAACAGTCAATTCCTTCTTTCATAACATGGTATACAGAAACAAAATAATTCTGTAATCTTTCCTGGAGAAAACCATTTTACCATCTACAAGGAAAATATATTCTGCTATATTTTTACACAGGGATTTTAATTCATTGAAGAGCCTAGATGTTCACAATGTTATTATTTTTTAATGTTCAAAAGCTCTCTATGCATGACTCACTTCTCTCCAACTGGACTACTATCTTTTTGAGGGTAGAGATAAGTTGATAATTTTTTCTCTCGTCAGTGCACAGAGGGTATTTAATATCCCCCTAAACACTGGTGGGGCAATATAATAAGTGTCCTAGGCAGCTCAGTTTACCCTGGCTTTTCAAAGCTTTTTGAATGTACAGTATCACAAGCAGAGGTTTTTCAGAAGATTTCCTGCCAGATACATGATTTAATCTGTCTTTTACCCTCAAATTAAAAGCAAAAGCAGTAAGCAAATACTT